>NC_071441.1:41800345-42157845 GCF_017976375.1 Cuculus canorus
AATGCAAAAAAAAAAAAAAAAAAAAAAAAGCAAAAACAAAAAAAAAACCAAACAAAACCCAAACAAAAGTTTTTTTTTTTTTTTTCCTCTTTACAGAAAAGAAACAACTGTAGCGCAAGATTAACGCGAGAGCAATGACTCGCTCTGCGAGAGCACCCCACCAGCAGCAGACAACCCAAGGCTCTACCCCCGTGCTTCTCCCCGGGCCCTTAAGTCCCCGCCAGTATGCAAATATGCAAATGAGCTCCCGCACCCATTGGGCGCGCGGGGGGGGGGTGGGGCCGGCGGCGGGGGGAGCGGGGGAGGGGGAGAGCCAGCCCCGAGGGGCGCCGTGACCCCGGCCGGCACCGGGCCGGCGCCGCTGGACGGGGAGCCGTGGCACTGCCGGCCCCGGGTGGGCACCGCTCGGGCGCTGCACGGCCCCCCGTGGCACAGCCCTGCGCTCAGCGCAGCTCCTGCCGCCCCGCACGGCACAGCCCCGAGCTCAGCACGGCTCCCCGTGGCACAGCCCTGGGCTCAGTACGGCTCCTGCCCTGCACGGCCCCCGAACTCAGCAGGGTTCCACATGGCACAGCCCCGCATAGCACAGCTCCTGCCCGGCACGGCCCCGAGGCCAGCACAGCTGCTGGGCTGCACAGCCCCGAGCTCGGCACAGCTCCTGCCCCGCACGGCTCTGCATGGCACAGCTCCTGCGCTGCATGGCAGCTCTGCGCCCAGGAGCTCAGACAGCGTGCATCAGTGTGCATGGACACAGCCCTCGCGCTTGGCTCCCTCTGCCCATCCACACCTGCCCGGCTCTGCCCGCCCCATCAGTCCTGCCTGCACAGCCAGGATGTGGCAATCTTCCCCCTCATCCACGCTTTTGCACCAGGAACCAATTGCCAACTGCGTTTTCAGCCAGTGCCTGCAACGGGCCTTCTAGTCCTTCGCTCCAAAAATCTTTGCAGAAACCTTGTTTTGCCAGCACTCGAGGGGATACAATTTGGAGTGTAAATTAATCTACTGGAGATGGCATCTGTACTCTGGAGAAATGCAAAGTTTCCTCTCTGCAAGCAGCTTCGCGTCGATGGCCACTGGGTGAAAGATCAGTTATGTAAGGACATGTGATGGAAAAATATTAAATTAATACAAGACTGGATTTCATTTCACTGTGCGGTGTGTTGTCAAAGGCCCAGCTTCATAAAGAATCTTATGACACGTACAGGGAATGAGGACTCCGTGGGTTCTGCAATGTGAAGCAAATTGGATTCACTTTGAGGTTCACGGATTCTTCTCAGACCAGGCACGTTAGGAGACTAAAATACACCTTGCTCATACTAGCAAGTCTATTAAATAAGAGGTTGCTCAAGTGTAGCAGAACTGGGTCACCTTTGCAACCTTACATTCCATTAAAAGACCGGTAAGATCTGTAAACGAGACTACAACTCTCCCAGGACACAACTTGAAGTTCCTCCACTGCCACCACCTATTTATATCCAGAAGGCATTGGAAGAATTTAATGAAGGTATAAACTGATGGTGCTGAGACTTTCTTTCCAACTGAGACAACCGGGGTGGCAGGGTGAGGGAAGGGAGCTTCGGCAGTGGATGGGGCAGTAGGAAGGGGTGAGAATTGGAGGCAGGGAGTAGAAAGTGAGAAGTCTGGGGGTAAAAGGCGAGGAAGCTGTGGGTAAGAAGAGAGTCCAGCCTTCCTCACCAGAGAATGTGTGAGCAGGGAAAAACTGTGTTTGTGCTGCAGCTTGCTCAGTATTGAGCTTATCCTCTGACGGGAGTTTGAGACTCTTTTGTCAAAACAATAGCAAGAACTTTCTCATGTCTTTTTTTTTTTTTTTCCCCACAAGTGTGGACTAAACAATGCATTTTCTCTCCTTCTAATTTATTTGAAACTCTATAGTGTAATTTCCCCCTTAGAAATAAGCCTGACTCTATCTAGGTTCAGACATCCTTCCTAGAAAATCCCAGTCCCTGCAGGCAGCGTTTGGCAAACTAAAATAAAGGTTTAAAGCAAGCTGGTGTAATGAAGACTGTCAGGCCACCTTCATCACAGGCGATAGTACCAACCCAGTCAGAGCGAAACAGACCACGAAGGCTCCTGTTTTGCACAGCTACATTGCAGCAAAAATTGACCTTACAACATGGCTGTGGGAAGGCAGCAAGTGCAGTTTTAACTGCCGATAGGATCAGATTAAGCAGGTAGAAAAGAAAAAGAAGTGGGAATGCTTGGCAGACCAGTCTGGCCCCCACTAACCTCTGCTAATCCACAGGCTTTATGTAACCAGACGTTCAGTTTTTTCCCCATACAGACCATGAAACTCATCAATAGCAAGGGCAGGCAGCAGGTTTACAAACTACTCAGAATAAAATCTGATTTATTGCACTGAAAATGTTTGTTTGTATAATTTTTTGCTCCTTCTCATGCTTATGCCTCTTTTTAAGACATACTCTGAAAGAGTTAGTGGAAAATTTCCACCTAAAACAAAGAAGGAAACTAAAAGAAAACTTTCAAGTGATGAAAGACGGGGTGGGGAAGATAATTCTGATTTCTCAGATCTTGAACAAGTTGCCTAAGTCTGTTGTAAACCCAGCTGCAAAATAATATGAAATAGATGGGACTTCATGAAGGCAGAATGTATCCCTGAACACTAAACGATAAGCAGTTGCACCAGCCTGACCCAGCACATTTCCCAACATTTAAAAACTTTCTTTCTCTTACAGATAATCATGATCAGATGGAGAAGAAGCTTCATGGCATTAACTCAATGTACTTCACAGCAATCATTAACTGGATTTGAATTTTGCTTCCTCCCTAAAATATGTGGTCCTACAGGGAAAAGCAAAGCTTCGTCTGTAAAAAAAAAAAGAGCCTGATTTATAGTACCCAAGGATTCCAAAGTGGGTGGAAGGTAAGAGTGACAGTGAAAATACATTGTTTCTAAGAAGGAGGGAGGGAAGTCTGGGGGAATGGAGACAAGAGTTGCATAACAAGGCTGGTACTTGTACCCGCAGACCATGTGGAAGGTTAAAGTCAAAACAAGCCCACAAGTGTCTCAAACACAATGTGAGCAGCATTGGTTCGTGGGCTGCTGCTGTGCTAAACCCTTAGCAAATTCACTGGCCCTGCACAACAGCGAGTGAGAGGAGAATCAACCTCAAAATTTAATTTCCACATCAATGCTCTAAAGAGAGTTTGAAACGCAGGGCAAAAAGGGAGTAGAGGGAAGAGAGAGAGGCTAACCCTGAAAATTCCTATGCTGCTTTAATTCTGTTCATATAGAATATATGATAGCTGTGAATGAGAGGTCTTCTAGAATGAGAGGTCTTACAACAAAAGTATATACATAGCAACAAGCAAAAACCACGTTCTGCTCTCCTTCTGCATAGGAAATGCAAGTAAGAAGTCTTTTTTTCCCTTTTTTCTGCCTTTAAATATTTAAACTTTCTCTTCCCCTCCAGAAGAAAAAAAGTGAAATTCAATCCAAAAAGGTGCAGTGAGCTTCTAGGTGATTTCCGTGCTAACAAGTTCAAGCAAACAAACAAAAAACAAACAAACAAACAAAAAAAAAAAACAACAACAAAAAGACCCCGAAATTTTTCTCCTACTTTAAACTTCTTCAAAGATGTTAATGAAATAGTTTGTCAAACCCAGTCATTTTTATGCAATCCCAGTCTGGGAATAAAAAATTACTCTTCCCTACTTGTGTGCATAATGACTGGACTACAGCAACAGGTTCGCATGTGGTGAAGGTTCTTTCATTCTGGACTGAGCCTCTTTGATGTGCTCTGTGTAAGGAGTAGCACTGCATCAAACCATCCAAGCTCTTGAGAAAGACCTGTGGCAAGCCTGTCCCACCAACAGTGATCTACACACCCTTCTAGTGGCACAGTGTTGTCTGCCTTTCCACACTGGCAGTGAGTGCGGAATGAGGGTACCTGTTAGTGGGGGCAGGGGCAGTCCAGTGACAGGCAGGCATGCAGGCAGGTTAAGAGTTTCAGTTGCAGGGAAGTTTGCATATCATAGTTATCTTGAATACCCTAAGTGTGCAGTGCTGGGAAAGGTGAGAGCAGAAACGACCTGGGTGTCTGCTTAGCAACGCAGTCTGTGCCACTTCACTGTTGTTTGTACCTAGAAGAGCTCAGCTGAAGGTACAGAAATATGGGGAGCTGTGCAACAGCTGCAGCTCTGACTGCAGTACACAAAGCACCTGTTCCTCCTGTCCATTTTCTGTTTCGGAGGAAGGCTCCTTCCATCTTCAGTGCCACACAGGCAACAGAAGGAGGGTATCCTCCTTGTGTAAAGTAGCCATTAGCCATCTTGGCTTGCTTATCCTCTCCTTTGCTGTGGTACGACTTGCTGTTCTGTTCCCAGGTTGCCTTATCATGCAGACAAGGTCCTCTCTCACTGATTAGCACAAGGATTTATTCCTCTTCATCCCGCTTTCTTATTTCCAGTGCAAAAGGCAGGCTGCCTGCTCTTTCAAATAAAGAGATATGGACTACAGCAGGATGCCGTGCTCTGCTAGTGAGCTGTAGATCTGGCTGTGGGGTATGCTTGCGCTGTGATTTTCTCAACTGTGCTTTAATTAATTATCATGCTGCTGATAGTGCCTGCCAAAATCAGCTGGCTGTCTCACCAGACACATCTTTCAAAATGCAATGCCAGGGGAGAGACATTCCTGCACCCCTTTTGGGGTGACGGGTAGGGGAGTGTAGTGCAGCTCACCACTCATTGGCCATGGGGCTGGTGTGCTGATCAAGTATGGTCTCTCTCGATGTCCCTCACGTGGCTCCCAAGCCCTGCCTGCAGTAGGTTAAAGATGACGTTGTCTGAAATTTCTGCAAGGTTACGAAAATGTGCAAGGGCAAGGGGGAGAAGGAGAGAGAAGAGCTCTTGCCTGACTGCTAGTGATCAGTCCCGCAGCAGCTCAGACACCCATAGGGGCAGGAACAAGTCTCTGCATCTTGCCAGCAGGGTGCCTGGTAGAGAGAGTTCAGCATCCTTTGCTCTCCCTTGTTCTCCTCCAATTTTCTAAACCCATCTCTCTAACCATGGGAGCAGAGCCTTCTCACTCAGTTTTCAGCCTGGCAGTCTGAGTCCCTGCTTGCCAAAGGGAGGGCAAGTAAGACTAGAGAGCAATGCATGGCATGGCCAGTGTGAGAAATCCTTTGTGTCATTTCCATTTTGAGACATGTATTAGGGAAGAGCAGCCACTTGTCCGGCCTCTGAGCTCTCCAGTGAGGGAAAGCATAATCGCATGCTTTCTGCTTTTCCTTTATTTCCCTCTATAAGGCTGACAGATGGTGTGTGGTGCAGCCAAGGCTGGATTCCAATTTGTATCTCCTTCGGTTGCCTACAGCTTACTGAGAACACATTCCTCCTTGGGCTGACATTTCCAACTCATCCCAAAGGGGATTTGCTTTAATTTTTATTTAACATTTAGGCTGAGTTAGCATTGCTACTCTGGGATTTTGCAACTGGTAAGTAGAAACTCCCTCCTGGCCCAGCACTCCTGCCGTGGACATCCAGCCCAAGTGCTAGGGCTGTGCTCCCAAAGGACAATTCAGCCTGTTGTGGCCAAAACACATTTGTGCAGTGCCTCCAGGGACTACAGAGCAATCCTGCAGTGATTTTGGGCTCCTAACTTCTATGTGCTTCAATATTTAGATTTGAAAGACTTTGAGGAAAGACTGAGCTCAAGTTAGTGAGCTATCATCAAACTGTTAACAGGAAACACACCAAATACGCATATATACAGTAAAAATGTCTTTGCCTGGTCTCTTCTACTTGCCACATGTAAATAACCAATAAATAGTATTTATTTCCACTCACTTCTTTATGCACGTTACTTCACTATTTTGACAAGTATGCTGATGCTTTGTAGGAACATGAACAGATGCAGCACCTGTCCAAGAGGTATTCCTGCCAAAATTAAGACATGGCAACAAAGAGAAGATGTAAACTAGAGGGAAAGGTGAGAGGGAGAACAAAGACAGCAGTAACAAGATTGGGTTCATAAGTTGACCCAAATCACCATGCGAACTATGAGAGGACCCTGAAGACTGACAGACTTGATTCCTTGGTCTTGGAGGGCTTCAGGATTGTTGAAATTGGAAAATTACATTTTTCCCTGCTGGCCCTTCCTTCAGAGAAAGCCTCTGAGGGAAGTAAATCAACTTAGCCTTCAGGACACCAGATAATGCAAAATAACGTGCACGTGCCTGTCACTGGAGGCATTGCCACCCAGCGCACCAGAGAAAAGGCATGTTCCACCTCCTGCTGGAGTTCAGGGGCACCAGCCCTAAGTGTCAAGAGCAGCCCCCAAAACATGCAGCCAGTCCATATCGAAGTGCTCTCCACCAGCAAGAGCACAACAGAACAGAGGGAAATCGGCTGGTTTGACGGTTTCTGACACCACATTCTTTCTCTCCTAGACCTACTGTTCCCCAGTGCTTCCCTGGGACTATAGCAAGCATCAGTAAGACCCCATTGCTTCTCAAGAATGGCACTGGCAGCAGCAAGAGTTTTCTGCAGCTCATAAGGGCATGTAATAAGAACTTTACAGGGAGAGTAGGAAGCTGAGGCACCAAAGATTGAAACAACCTGTTTCAAGCCTCTGTACAAAGCCAGGAGCAGAAAGGGACTCAGAGCCCAGACCACCTTTGGCAGAGTAGGCTCCTCATCCACTGGCCTCCCTAAGGGCTATAAAACTAGAATAAATAATGAAAAGCAGGAAGAGTATTTGCTGCTTTTATCTCCTGTGGACTCCAACTGTATCAGGCTCCACTAGAGCCTTCACCTCCTCCACATTCATATCTTCAAGTACGTCCTTGAAGACCATTGAGGAATTTCTGTTTTCATGTCTAGTGGTCAAAAAATAGTTGTGTGTATTAACGCACAAGTATGCTGTTGTGTAGATAGTAGGATGCTGAACAAAAATGGTTATTCTTATAAACCTCCCTGTTTACTTACTATGGCAGCTACCTCAGTAAATGTCCCTGTGTTTAAAGTTATAAAGATGCCATTCAAGGGACCACTAAAAGGCTTAGAAATCTCCCAGGATCAGACTCCAGGCATGAATTAGGTAATGGTAATGGTCATACTAACAGAGTTGCTTTTTCTGAGGCAGCTGATAACATTGTAACTAACCAAACTATGACATAAATTTGCCCCAGGAAACAGGCAAAATAGCTCTGTGGGTTGTTTCGAATTACTTATCCTGTGGGAATTTTAAGAATTCCTGTTAAATAATCAGGGCATGTGAATTTGATTTCCAATTGGTCTCATGCCATGAGAACTCTGGGAATGCAGCTTTTCTAAGGAATATTGGTTCCTTTGTTGTTGAGTGAACTTCTTCCTCAAATTTGCAAGGGTCATGATGCTTGAAGTAATTCACATTCTTGGTATTAATTTATATTGGAGTAAAAACTAAGGCACAAATGTAAAACAAACGTAAAAATGCTTTTTTACCTAAAAATCTTGGGAAAATCAGCTGGAGTAATTCCTAGCACATACAGCATTCTGGACTCACACAGGTGAGGCTGGGACGTGGATGGAATGAAAATTTCCTCTGACAGCGGGAAGGTCCCAGGAATGCATCTGCTTTGCTGGTGGCAGTGGACCCCCACACTAGCCGCCTGCTTGCATCACGGACCACAGGATGGGCTGAGATTTCGCTGGGCAGGGGAACATACCACTGGTTGGGTGCCGCTTCTGACAGCACATCCATGCTGCACCAAGAACTTCGTTGCTGGCCTTAAGCTTTTCCTCTCCAGGGAAAATAAATTTTTAACTCTCTACTGCTGTTTTATGTTTTCCTTCAAGCACTAAGGCTTTCTTGAGGCCACTTTGATGTGAACCTGATGAAATTTTGTTTTGTACAGTATTTCCCACAGCCCAACAAAGGGCTTCAGTCTTCTTGACACTCAGCCTTGCCACTCAATTCCTGCTGGATGCCTCAGCTTGCCTGTAGCCCAGGACAAAGCAGAATTTTCCAATATAGAAGCTATAGCATAGGTTGTTATACAAAGGGTGGTTTCTGTCTCTTCCATGTGCTCAGACTGCTCCTAACAATGACAGGTTTTTCCAATGGCATCTGAATTTTCTAGTCATGGGCTACCTCTGGAGGTGCTTGGCTACATGATGCTTAAGCGCCCTGGAGGACAAAATGCAGGACTCTCTTTGGCAGCAGTCCTGACCTAGGTGTGATCTTGAATTCAGGTCTTAGAAATGCCATCTAAACCTGTCCTAAGTGCCTCTGCAGGAAATATGAGGAGGTGCTAGAAATGGGATGACACTGCCCTTCCTTTACCATAGGAGAGGCTGATTATGCATGAACTGAGTCCATGCATACCTGTTCTACAACATCAGTGTATCCAATTGCATACATGTTTTAACCCTGTGGATTTCTACACATGTGGTTGTGGGATACAGTTGAGCCAACAGGCCTGAGAAGAAGTTGAAGAAAATACACACAGCAGAAACAATGAATACTACTCATTCTAGCTTAAAAACTGCTAGGCGTTCTTTGTTTTGTTTCAAAAGACAGGTGTTGGGGTATTTTTTATTTGCCTTCTGGTCTTTGAGGTTTAACATTCTTGCCCTCAAACTCTCCTCTGTGGCCATGAAGGCTAAACATTTACTCTTCTGTAATGCAAGCTGTGAATTGTAAGTAACTGCAGGACTGGAAGGGGTTTTTATATAAACTACCTATCTCCACAAGACTTGCCGTCTTTCCCCAAGAGCTTCAACTCCTTTTAGGATCAGTGAACAACTTGCAAGCTTCTCCATCTTTTCGCTTGCTTGCTAATCTCCAATCAGATTTACTGAATAATTCTTTTATAATTAATTTATTTTTGCCAGCAAACTAGTGGAAAGCCACCCCCTGACTCCTTCAGTGGTTCATATCTGGCCTGTGTGTTTTTTTTCCTTAACAGACTGAAAAGAAGAAAGCTTTGTAAGAGAAAGAATTAACCTCAAAGAAACTTTCACCAGTGGAAATGGAAAAAATGTTCCCATATAAGAGTTTTCCTTTCACAAGGGAGATCTAAAATTCTTTCCTTATGCTTTAGGGACATTATAGGAGTGTGATCAGAAGGGAGAATCACCCTGTTAGTTGCTTTGCAGGCAATTGAAGAGGACAAACAGTGCCCTGTAAGGTGCTGGGCTGTCACCTTTATTCCTTCCCAAGATAAAGCAGAGACAGACAGCAGAGCAAACAAAACAAACGGATTAAGGCAAATTTGGGGCTGATTAGGTATGGTAAAGGAAGGAGGCAGTACTCCATGGATAATCCACAATGAAACAGCTGCAGGCCTCTCTTTAGAGGCAGAAGTAGAGCTCAGCAAAGTATTTTTCAACCTAAATTGTTCTTGGCTTTGAAAACTCATGTTATGACCCAATTGTAATATTCTGCAGTTTTGTCATGAGTTAACTAAATAATATCATCCAAACTTTTTATTTTCACTCTTTTTAAAGCAGAACACTGCTTTTTCAAATTGTCTGGTTTGGAACCTCCTTTGAAATTTGTTTTTAAAAAGTAGGAAAGGAAATGACCACTCAGGTCTTGAAATCAAATTTGAATATTTCATATTTTTTTCGTTTAATACATAATTATTGACTACTAATGGTTTTAATGAGTAGTTGTGCTTGGCCTCAGACAGCTATGTCAGCTGAGGATTTTTTTTTTCTCTGAATCTCCTCCTGCATACAACTACTTTCCACTCAAATATCCCATGTAAATCCACGATGACTAATTCAGCTGCTCTGTGCCCTCTGCAAGTGTCAGTCTCAGGGGTGCTAAGCAGCTATAAACTCAGTCCAGCTGGCAGGGTGAGACGCATATCTCCTTTCCTTTTGCTGGAACAGTACTATCGAGAAAAGTATACTACAAACATGCCAGCTTCCTTAATCCTGGCAGGAAAATGTCACTCTTAATGGTAACCCACTGCCATACTTTTTGATCTGTGTTTTGGGGATGTCTGCAGAAGATCACTTGTTCTTGTGTAGAGGAACTGAGTATCACAAACATAATTAATCAGACATGCTCTCAGATATCTGAGACTTGCTGCAGAAAGGAGACTTCAAGGCTGTTGCTTTTGGACTTGGCAACACTGGCAGGTCTCTGTGTAGTGATCTAAGCATATATGTGTATCGTTTATTCTCTGAATGAATGCTGCAGCACCAGCCCTTCCAACTTCTCTTGCATTGCATTAGAACAAAAAGTAGTCATTTGTCCAATTTTATAGTGTAAGACAAGAACAAGACTGTATGTATGTGATAAATTTAGGCTGAAATTTACCTGGACATTTTAAGTTTCTGCCTCTGGCCTTCCAATTTCCTTTCTCTTTCAAATTTTCATTTTTTAATGAAGAAAAAAAATTGAATTTTTATTTTTTTTTTGTCAAAAAGAATATTTGTCTCCCCAAAAAGTAATTTCCAGAGATTTATTGTAACAGCATGAATTAAAAAAAAAACTGAAAGCTGAATCTGAAAATGCAAATACATGAAAAATATAAATGATTTTTTCGTATTTTGACATTTATATATTTGTTGGATTTTGTCCTGCCTGGAAAGCTGTTTTCTTCTGGAATAACACACTAGATAGGTACAGTAAATCAGCTCAAATCAGCTACTAGTAGCTTTGCAATAGCTGGCAGTGAAGTCTAAGGTTTCCTTACAGTGAAACAGGACCTTTTATTAGACGGCCTTTCTTCCTGACCAGATGACCCTCCTTCTGCAATGAAGAGTTAACACATGTGGAAACAAAATCTTGTACCTCTCCCTTCAGGAGAAACAGTCCTTATCCAGATCATGTTTGAAAGGGAACTGCCTCATTCCTCCCCAGCCCACATGTCAGTAGATTTTGGTGCTGCTGAAGCACAGGGCTGGGGGCGTTGATTGACTTGAGCAGGGGGCAGTATTAGTTTCCTGCTGAGTGCCCACTGAAATATATCAGTGTTTGTATCTGTACTTAGTAACTCCTTCTGCTGCACTCTCTGATGCTCAATGAGAAATCCTATTCCCTAAACTTTTTTCCATTGTTAGATGCTGGCATTGAGAGAGAGCGAGTTACAACAATGATGCATTACCTTACCACCTGTCATCTGATGATTACAGTGTGCATTGCAAAAGCTAAGTTTCCAAAACTTCTATAGGTTGGGTTGCCCCAGGCACTGGAGAAAGGAAACAGTTTGTGGGAAAATGTCTGTTAAATTGACAAACCCCAAGGAAGACATGGTCTCTAGAAATGTCTCAAGAGTACAACAGCTGATGAATCCAGCACACCATGCCTGCAGGAATGTATTCATTCAGTGTCAGTCAGCTAACTAGTGTTAGTCATGTGGACTGGTGTATGAGCCAGCTTTCTCTTGAGCATTTGTTCTCAAGGCAGAATTTTGCAGTGGCCAAACAGTGGTGAAACCTGGGACATCCATTGGCTCATATTGCTTGTAGCACTCTTGTAACATCTAACCCAAAAAATCAAAGTACTAAGGCGTATACGCTAGCTCTTGAGAAAAGTGCAATGAAAAGACATTCTGAAGTTCCAGTAACTCCAGGGCCCTAGCAACTCCACAAAAATACAACGGCTCTTACATAAGTTTGCTGCTTTCTATGCCAAATAATTCTTGCAACCTCTGGGTAGCCCAAAGGAGGTCTCTCATTTACCTGACATGAATTTAAGTCCACGCATTTTGTGTGTTATGAATGCACAGTCTGGAAAGACTTCTGGCCTTTGAAACATTCAGAATATGAGGTCCAACTAGGAGATATGTTTTCATGAAAAAATTGTATTTATTGCTAACATTAGAAATCATGCTGAGAATAAACGTGTATAAATGGTAGATTATCAATTTCTTTTTCTGACCAGTCCTCTTTTTCTTGGTGTGACTATTCATTCTCACACTGCTACCCAACCTACCAAACAAATTGGCAAGCTGTAGAGCTGAAGTAGTTGCTGCTAGTGCTCTTCTACTGGTAAGATCTTATATGATGTGACAAGACCATTTTTTCAGTTTTCCTCATACAGATTTGTATGGCATGAATACACCCCTTTTCTAAATCCTTTTTTTTTTCGCATTGACACTTTTCTGCCTTGTTCTCTCTTGAGAACATGGCTTTCTCTTTCAAACCACTGAAATCAAACTTGAACCTAAGGGTCCTTGCACTTGAGTAAACCACCTCAATAAATCACTGCCTAAAATCTCAAGAGGGGAATCAGGCCTATTCCCCTCTAGCCTCAAACTTGCTTAAACCTCAGCATAATGTTTTGTTCCAAGACCTTACACCATCCTTTATCTCTTTACACCCACATGAATTTGTTGGAAAATTAACCTCTTCCCCAAGGATAGAGAAGAGCAATCTAAGCCCCCTGGCAGTCCAGGCATGACATTTTTAAAAGTTAGAGGCCTTTCCTGTCTGACACAATGACCTGGAGGTAGTACACAGCTGAAATTTCATGAACTGATCTTGCCTTGCAACCAGCCCAGCCAAATGATTGCTAAATGCAACTTAACTTCCACCACAGATGCTTATCTACAACCTGCAAGCACCATCTTTCTGTGGTGAATCTGGAGGTTGGTGCGGTTCTGTAGACAGGTATTTGACGCAAGATTGATGTGCACACCAAGAACTGAAACAACTCCTTTGTAAGACTACTCCTTCAATGCAGCTGCAACATGTCCTTACCACCTTCTGAAAGTTCTCATTGATTACTTGGGCTTGTGCATTTTTGTTGTGTCAAGTGCTTGTATCTACCTCTACATATGAAAATACAAAAGAAAGAAGGTTCTCTGCTAGAAACTAACTTGATTTAATACTTTTCCTGTGAAACCTTGTCATGGATTTCAAGCAGGACTTCCAAGGTACATTAAGCGCTTACACTGAAATGCCCTGATCTAGTACACTGTTGGTTTGCACACTGAAGTATTTATGTGCATCCTAATTGGAAACACATCACCTTCATAAGACTTTGGTTGACACAGCACACAGTGAGGTCTGCTGAGAAATAAGCAGAAAAAGAGCATCTGAGTATCATGTCTTGCATATTTTACTCCCTCTCGGTGATAAAGGGGCAGCACTTAGTACTTTAAGCCCCTCAGGCCCCGGAGTGCCATTGCAAACAGCTGGGATCTCAGCCTTTCCCACTCACATGTTCAATCCTGTAAACCCCGAGAGAGTCAACTGGAACAACTCTCTGGGACAAAGATGATGCTGTTGCTATCCCTCCACCTACACAAGTCCCTACCACCAACTTTTGGCAGTCAGTTTCTACATTTTTCCTTGGCTCCTTATCCCTCTGGAATAAAATTCATTCCCCAGAAATTCAAACACAAGCTCTGAGGTACTCAGCTAATACAGACAGAGGAAAGTTCTAGTTGTTTTTCTTGGATGATGTACTGGATTTGATGAACAAGAAAACAAAACAGCTTTAGGGCTTGATCCAACTCAGAGAGTACTCCCACTGCGTGCTGTCTGAAAAAGGATATCAAGACACAGATCTCATGCTATGGTCAAGAGATTTCAAAGTTTTTTAGAGGAACACTTGATATCTATTTATTTTAAACTGGGCACCCAAATACTTTAACTATTCTGGAAGAACTCCACATTTGTAGACAGTATCAAAAGCAGACAACAAGCCTTTACAGAGGGAACTGTCTGCAGGAGAAATATTGAAGTTCCTGTATGTGCCAGGTTGGGTCTTCAAATATACCGACAGTTCTGGAAGATCCATTACTGGTTTTCCATGCTCCTGGCAAGGAGCCCAAGGACATTTCTGGTACATCAAGCAAGGATAGGAGAAATACTGAAAAAGAATTTGCAGCTCCAATGCATACATCATTAGATGAAAAAGGTGAAGGATGTTAACCCTCTTGGAGGCTGCTGACAAGACAGAGAAAGTTAAAAATAAGGGGAGTAGGAGTATTCCCATAAATCTGTACCGCAAATAGTGAAATGCAAAAGAAAGAACGTAAAATCTCCAGACAGAAGGCCATTATTGTGCTACAGAAGTATCCAAACTATTGTGAAAAATCAGGAAGGAACAGCATGAATTGGTTAATTATGCAATAGGACATAAACTCCTGCCATTCACCCCTAGTGTACAGTTAGGAAAAAGACATTATTACGCAAATTATGAAACATATTGCTAGTCCAGAGCTATTTTAAATTTTCTTCATTATTTACTGCAAGCTAAGAAGTTCAGAAATATTTCTTAATAGGCTTTTGCCTCAGGAAAGGTCATTTGCTGCAGTAGAATTTATTCCAATAGGGGTGATCAATACCTTTAATCTGTAGCTCTCTTTCAGCCACCATGTTCTCACCATTGGCAAATTGACCATAGACAACTCACTATACCGCAGATAAAACAGTTTAAGTCTTATGATACTTCAAGAGAGCAATCCCTGTCCTAAAGCAAGCAATCCCCATCCCTACCTTCAGTTCAGATATCGTGTTCAGTACTGAGATGGTAAAACTCTCTGGAGTAATTTTGTCTGGTGTTTTCTTAGATGCATTCCCTACAGTTCTTGGGCACGGGCATTTCAGGTCTGCAGGCAGGAACAGACGTGGCCCGTGAGTCAATACCTATTTGTGGTGAGCTGTTAAAGACATTGTGATTCCCAAGATTGAAACACAATTATGCATTCCTAGAGAGATGTTAGAAGACTATATGACACAATCCCTGAAAGGAGGAAGGAAGGCATTGGGAAATCTCAATTTCAAATTTCATCTGAATGACATTGGTCACTCAAAAACCTGGCATTTTAAGGTCAGCTAAAGTTTGTCATAGATAAAAGGTATTGTAATGGTTTCTACCACTCTAGGGCCACAAACACCACCAAAAGGGCCTGAATATTTTGCTACGCCTCCATTTATTCCCTAGGGTCTTTTATCTGCCAAACTCTGCAGGAGACACATTGAGGTCCAGAACACTGCACAGATGAACATCTTGGCCAGTTAGTAATTCTAGGGAAAGAATAATCACAGATATATTTATTGTGAATTCTTGCACTGCTCTGAAAGCGAACAGCTCCTTGCCAAACACAGCCATGTCGACTTCTTACCAGTAACTGGCATGGCCTTGGAAGGTCTTGCTCCTGAACTGTAGGGGTAAACCACTGAAACTTGGTTGAAAGCTGATCATGGAACAGTTTGATAAGAAGCTGCTGGTGCCTGGTAGCTGGTTTTGTGCTCAATTAACCGTGGAAATTTTGGAGGTTGAAAACCACTTCCACTATGTGCCTAGAAAGTGAAAGATTTAGAAAGCAGGACTCCTGTCAGACAGTGCCCTCAAGTTCCATCCTAGCACAACTACCAGCATCCGGCCCAACCTCCATTGACATAGTGCTTACTAACGGGGTGTAAATAGGGAAAAAGAGCTCTAGGATTCATTGACTGCAAGGAAACACCAGTCCACTCTGTCTGTGGCATGTTCTGACCAGCTTATTACTCTGTCCCTTTGTTAATGAAGGGATATCTGTTGGCTGATAATCCCGTTATCACACGGTCTTTCAGGGACACATTCAATGTTAGAAAAATTTGTCATTTTATGCCCTCTTGTGCACGTGGGTGGTTTGTTTACCTTTCAGGTCCCAGGTGCAGTCCTAAGGAGCTGTGTACCCTGAGCACATCCTCCTCGTCCTGATGGGGCTTTGCAGGACCGAGAGACGGTTAGAAACAAATAGAGACCCTGACACTTGCTTTCATACCTTCTCATTCCATCTGGACGCCAGTGCCAGAAGGAAGTGCCCATGTGCCTCTCCAGCACTGTCAGCCTCCAGAGGTTTTGCATTGCCATTTTTTCTCCAGCATGGCTCTCCTTTTCCAGAGAGGAAAATGCTGCACACATGTTGATACAGCACCCAAAAATTCCCAAATGCTTCTGGACAATGATCCATTTTGGTACTAAATCCTAGATTTTTGTTGCCTTGATTAGGAGAGAAGACAATGAAGTGTCATTTTCTTTATAAAAAAAGTTATTTTTTTATTATTCAGGAAGGATCCTTCTTCTCTGGAGTCAACAGGTATGTGAAGTGGGAGCAAGTAAAGACTTATATTTTCTTCCTTTGTTGTCATCCTCCTTACCCTACCACAGTCAACACAGTCAACATGGATCTTGTAACAGAGCCTGAATCACTCCTAGAAGCAGCACACCTGTGAGTGAGTGGCCCATTTCAAGGACTAGGACCCCCACATTCATCAGCCACCCAAGTTTAGGCATCTGAACTGTTCTCAGCTTTTGGCTACCATAGAAATGCCACACTACATACTCCAACAGGCTGGTCCAGGGCTAATTCGGTCCCAATTAGTGTATATCATAGCAGTAATGATATACCCTGCAAGATGAAAAGCAGAATTGAGAAAGGGCTGACAACAGCAGAGCAGGGCCCCACACAGCTCTGAGGAGGAGACGCGATGTGTTTTGTGCTGCTGTTCCTCCCTGGAGGATTCTCTCAATTGAAGGAACAGAACAATCTGAGTCAGTCTGACCTATGAAACTTGCAGCCAAGGCCATCATGGCCACAGGTGGAGGAATCTGATTTCCTAATTGCAGAAGAAAAGAAAGCAGAGACATCTTTTACCAAAAAAAAAAAAAAAAATCACTTTGCTGAAGCGTGCTCTGCCTTCTACTTGGCTGTCAGCTCCTTGATGTCACAAGTGAAAGAGAGGTGTATGTAATTTGTTGTCAAAGAGAACAAGCTGTACGTTCAGTGGTTTATTTTATCCCATGATTTACTATGATAGAAGCCCTTCCTGTTCTTTTACACCCCTCTTATGCAAATCCATTCAGGCTGAAATGCTGTGAGCATGACATAGAATAAGTAGGTGATGATCTGATTATTAGCCTGAAAGGTTAATTCCCCAATAACTCCTCCAGTGTTAGAGAAAAGCTCTATTTTCCCTTTGGCACATGAATACATAAGAAAAAATCTATTGCATAAAAAAAATGGCTACTAAAGCTGCATTTTGCAGTCAGTATTCTGTGAAACCTGTGGGTCTGCAGATGCCATATGAGATCTACCTACTGTGGGTGGAGTGCTTTGACACCCTAGGAATGTCTAAAATGGTGCTGGGTACATGTGTTTATTAGGAACCCGAAACACCCTTTTTCTGTACCTCTGCAATAAAAAATGGCAAAGTCACTATTGTGAGAGGACAATCTAACTCCACCCAGGAGAACATCCCACTGCCTGTCATACGTCACTTTCCAAGAAGAATAGACTCTGCTTTGCCACATTTTAAAAATAAAACTTGAAAGTGTAACCTAAGTATGCTCCATAGAACTAGTACACAATAGAATCGAAAGTACTTTAATTCACAGTGAACATCACCTGATGATAATTATATTCTCCAGTCAGGACACTTCAGTCTGGTACAAAGGAATATTATAATACAAACTGAAAGTTATTTAATAATGGTCATCTGATAAGAAAATCGATTCTCCAGGCCTTGCTCTTGCTACACAGCTGGTGTTCAGGGGCCAGTATCATCCTCTGGTCAGCAGTTTGAGGCATGAGGTAGAACATACGACCTTTCAGGTATGAGTGGAAAGGGAATGTACCTAAGGTCACTATGTGTCCTGAAGTCTTGCTGATAGGGTGTCTTCCACATGGCTCAGATTTCTGTGCCAGATAAGCCCCACTACTGTTCCATCAAGGCCTAGGATGGCATCTCAATGGTGGAGACCAAGGATCCCAGCTGAGCAAGAGAGACAGAGTAGGGCCTGGAAGATGGGGACAGCACATTGTAGGAGAAGACCACTGTAGAGACAAGAGCAGCATGTTTGCTTTAAAATGGGCAGCTTGCATGATGACTCACGTGCATCCCATATTTGTGTCAGATGCCATACATAGCTGAGAAGATAGTGGTCTACCTGCAGTGCACAGAAAAGCACAGTCTTCCTGGATACTTGAGCGAGAGCACTTGGATGTGCAGTATGCCATCCTGACAGCAATAAGGAGACTGACCTGATGGGCAGCAAAACAATGGGCTTTGACAACATCATAAAACTTTGCCCACGGTTCACAACTGTGTTGTGCAGTGGTCCGGGGCTGATTTGGCCTTAGTTTTCCTTCAGAGAGGTCTTCAGGTTGTTTTGTACAGGCTCTTCTCTGCCCAGAGCATCCCCCCAGAGAAAGTAAATGAATCACTCATTCTCTCATCATCACGTTGAATGCCTACCAGATTGGCTGTTGCAATTGGACAGTTCATGCTGTTGATCTGGGATGTGATGACATAGAGATGGTTGGATAAAAAGTTGTACTTGGAACTCCACTTCCTTGGGTGAGTATGAGGCGTGTGATGGTTAGTCCCTTGCTCTAGAGTCCTTTGCTCTCCTCGTGAGTGGACCAAAGATATGTCTCATATTCATAAGTCTAATCAAGTTGTACTGAATGCTGGGACAGTCCTCCAGAGGACTCCTTGCCTGCGGAGTCAAGAGACCCTGCGTTTTTTCCTGAAGTCACGTATAATGTCTGTGTATTTTCTCCGGGATGCAAGACAACACTGTGGAGGGTTCATCACTTATACTTCTAATTGCCTTTGTACTGCTTGCCTTTCTCCTCATATACCCCACCTCTCCCAGTAGGTTGTAGACAGTCATCTTCTGTGGTGGCAGCATAGCCTTCCCTAGCCTGCCAAGTTCCCTTTCCTGGAGTGCTGATCATCAGCAAAGTTGCATTTGCAGTGTCCAACCCAGGAACTTTCAACATCTACTTGGAAAACTCTCTCCGGTCTTTTTCTGACAGAGAGATGATGTCCCACGTGCTTTATTTCCAGGACAGGAAATGGCTGCCCACTGGGAAGAGAAATGGCACAGTCACATCTTTGGCAGTCTGTGCCATGGAGTGACAGAACATGATTGCAACCACAATTGTAACCCAGCGCAAGACAGTATTGTAACTGCCAGTGGCCCATCTCCATGGAACAGACTGCATTTCTACATCACTGTAGAAAGGACAAGGTCATGGACTGCAGCTCTGTAACGTTGCAGGTAACCCCACTGTGTCCCCCTGTTCACAAATTTATCATAAATTAAATTTAGCATAAACTACCATTTTTTTCTGCCCCTGTAATTCCAGTATGGAAGGACTCAAAAAAAAACTTAGTTCCTCTGGTGGTTAGAAACCTGACTAATTTCTAACCTAAATTTAGAGACAGGATTTGGATGCTGTGGCAGTGTTGGGAAAGGTTGCGAAACTTTCCAGCGTGGTGCCTCTAAAGGCAAGGCTTGGCTTTCCTGCTTTAAGAGAGTGAGCAATGCCACCTACTGGCACCAATATGGAAGATTTAACTACTCGAGTGGGTTGGTGCAATGGAAAGATCATAAGGGACAAGGCTGTCACTGTTCTTCAGGTGGTCTTTTGCAGCTGAAAGGAAGGAGGAAACAAACAGACACTCACAAGTATTATTCAGTTAAGCTTTGTAGAAAGCTTCTGGCAGCTGACTTGCTTTCATTATTTGAGAACAAGTAGTATGGAAAGCAGGAGCTAGACCTGGTGGTGATGTGTAGCCTGCATGCCAGGGCAGCACCTGAACTTCTCCAGAAGGTCAACATGCAATGATTAAGTGAAATTACACTCTTGCCTAGCAATATTTGTGGGTGAGTGCAAAGTGCATGTAGGAAAAGCCTCTGAGGGAGGAAAGGATCTCATACAGCTTCAGGACTTCACTTCAGATGAAGTCAGAAATGGAAATTTAAGGCTATGCCCCAAACGCCAAATGGCTTGGTGGGTGGGCAGCTGAGTAATTCTATTCTGGTAATAACATGTGGATGTGGAAACATCTGCAAATAATAGGCTTAAAATACTCAAAGAGGAATAACAAACCTTGTAACTAAACGAAGGAAGCCCATAATACACAATATTCTTGAGGCAGCTACTACCATTTGTTTGGGTTCTCCCATCCCATATCCAGAGGGTGCACTGAGGTAAGCACTTACACAAGAGTAGAGAACATTTCCAGGGTGCTGATCGTTTCCCAGCCCTGCTCTCTCTAAAGTCCCAGCCCTGCTCTCTCTAAAGTCACAAGTGATATGTAGGGCACCGCAGTGTGCATCTGCAGAGCCTTCTCCTCCTTCTTCAGGGAGTATGCCGGCCTTCAGGGAGCAGGGGAAGCAAACCCCTGAGAAACAACTGCCAGGAGCTAAGCAAGAGAAGGCAGAGCTTCTGAAGCTCCAGAAGGCAGGCAAAAGGAGGCTGCTAGAGCTAGCATTTCACCAGAAGTCCTGGGAGGGCAGACCCACTGCTTTTCCTTCAGCAGCCACTAGTCTGCCTTTCCCTGACCCTAAAAAGTGCCTCTGTAAAGGGGCACTGTAACCATTTTGTAAGCTTCTGTTCTTGCAAGCACAGGTGTTGCCCCAGGCTCTGAACCCAGAAGCCAATCCTGTGTCTTTGGCTGTGGCAGAGAAGGGCTTTCCCCTTAGTTCGCCAGAGTTTCCTTTCCTGTCCTCTGTACCCCATCGAGGGGATGGTTGAGTTGTAGCAGGGTCATACACAAACTATGTGGGCATAAAACCAGGATGGGTCTTGCTGAAGGCTTTGGCAGTCATACTTGCTGCACAAGATAAATGAGAAAAAGTCTACTGCCTCTGCTGTCACTGCAGGAAAGGAGGGCGGTGGCAGCAGAAGTGTAGCACAGCCCAGGGCTGGCCTTGTAGGCTCCAGAAATCTTCAACAGAGCCCAAAAACACTGGAGGACTCCTACATCTTCCTCTGCAGCCGTCACTCCTCGTCACAGCTGGAATCAGACGTAAGGCTAAGTGTACTGTGGGCCATGGCCAGCTTCCACGTTCTTACCTCTCACTTCTGGCAACATGGCTGAGGGAAAGCATGCAATTATCTGGCCATTTTTTTTAATGCAAGAAAATGAGTGTCATGTCTAGAAAGGGGGCTTCTTCCTTGCCTATTTCCCATCTCCCAGGAGATGCTGCTTTCTGCCTGCTTCATTCAATGTCGTCACAGACCAGGGCTTTCAGCAAATGAATTAAGCCAAGGGATATTCATTCTGCCCAATCATACCTTCTGTCTCTTCCCCAGCCTCAAACAGAAGGCAGCACTACGCAGTTTGAAAAGATCAAAGACAGCTGGAGGCAGACAGGCGGCAGTGACCCCGGGGATATGACCAGGCTGTTGCAGAGATGAACACAGAGCAGAGCATATCCCAAGAGGACCAGGCAGCAGCCAACGATGATGTACTACCACCACGAGGTGTGGGGTCTTGCTTCCTAAAATGTTCCATATGGTAAGCACTGAGAGCTCAGCCTGAATGGCACTGCAGGTGAATCATATGATCATGTATCTTGAAAGGCTGCTCCACCTTTTGTGTTGGCTCCCACATACACCCTTCTTGACCTCATTTTTGTGAGCTGGCTGATTGTACAGCTAGAAAAGTCAGTAAAGGTGCTGAAAATCCTTCCTGTTACATTTTAGACAGCTGTGTAGAAGGACCAACCCTACAGCATCCACAGATTCCTGGCATCCACACGTAGCAAGAAAAACCTGAGGTGTTGCAAACAGGGAGCCCAGAAATGCATATAGCAAAGAAAGGCACTGAGCAGTGGTGAAAACGTGGTACAGTGGGGCAAAGCAGAACAGCATGTGGAGCATGACAGCCTACCAGCTGCTGTCAGCCCTTGTAGCCAGTGGGTACATCTGATAGCAGGTGTCCCTTCTGGACCCTTTCTTGCAAACTAAATGATGGAATTATATAATGATATAGACAGTGGTATCAAGTGCACCTCCAGCAAGTTTGTAGAAGAGACTAAGCTGAGTGGTGCAGCTGTCGTCCAGAGAAACCTGGACAAGCTGGAGAAATGGGCCTATGTGAACCTCAGGAGGTTCAGAAAGACCAAGAACAAGGTCCTACACCTGGGTTGAGGAAATCTGCAGTTTCAATACAGGCTGAGGGACAACGTGATTGAAAGCAGTCCTATGGAGAAGGACTTGGGCGTGCTGATGTGCTGAATAATGAGAAGCTTCTCACGAGCTAGCAATGTGTGCTTATAGCCCAGAAGGCTATCCAGGCTGCACCAAAAGAAGCATGGCCAGCGGGTTGAGGGAGGCCTTTCTCTCACTCTACTCCACTCTTGAGACCCCACCTGAAGTATCGTGTCCATTTTCGTAATCATCAATGTAAGAAGGATATGAAATTGTTGGAATGGGTCCAAAGGAGGACCACAAAGATGAGAGGGCTGGAGCACCTCTGCTGTGAGGACAGGCTGAGAGAGGGTTCTTCTGCTGGGAGAAGAATAAGCTCTGAGGAGATCTTATAGCTGCCTTCCAGTACCTGAAGGGGCTACAAGAAAGCTGGGAGGCACATTTTACAAGGGCAGGTAGAGACAGGATGAGAGGGAATGGCTTTAAATTGGAAGGGGGAAGATTTAGATCAAACATTAGGAAGAAATTCTTCATGATCAGGGTATCAAGGAATTGGAACAGGTTGCCCAAGGAAGCTGTGGATGGCCCTTTCCTGGAAGTGTTCAAGGCCAGGTTGGACGGGGCCTTTAGCAACCTGATCTAGTGGGAGCTGTCCCTGCCCATGGCAGCAGGGTTTGGACTAGATGATCTTTAAGGTCCCTTCCAACCCAAACCATGGTTCAGAGCTGCAGGTCTTCCTCTTCCAGTGCTGTGGTTAGATCCTGACCTGTGCTTCTCCATGATTTTTCTGCCTGTGCCTGATAAAAGAAATTGATCCCTGAGCTGTAAAATAAAAATGGTACTCAAGAACAAGGGAAGAGCGTTGAGAGTCTCCCTTGTAAAATAGAGTAAAATAGGTGAGGTCACATCAGTTCTCACAGTGGAATATCTTCAAATTGTACTACTACTAAAATGGAATAAGCTGAAGACTCAACTAAGTGCATACAGGTGGTTTGTTGCTGTTGAATTCCCTGTCCAGCCCTTATTATTTTTTTGTGATAGCAGACCCTGCAGAAGTTAATAAATTAGAAGTGATTACAAGTAATTGCTATTTAAATGGTTAAGATTGAACACATCTCTATAGATGCATTCACCCTCTCCCCTGCCACCTGTTTCAGGAATAATTAGTTGCAAAGGAAAAAATAAATCAGCAAATAAACAAGAAGCCTAACATCTGAAAGAGTACAAGTCACAGCTTTGCTAAAATTGTTATGTTTCACACTAGCCCCAGTTCAAAATGCATTTAGGCACAGGATATACACAGTTTTAGCTTTGGCCAAGGCTAAAATTGCATTGAAGCCAAAGGATCTGAAGTCATTCAGAATCAGTGCAGCCAAAGCATTTATAATCAGACATTTTCTCCAAGATAGAAAGTAGATTTCAGTAGTGGTTTGGAAGAAACTGGTTCATTTTTCTTCTTTGCCATATTATTTCATGCATGATCTAACACTGCAGAGCATAATGGGATGTGTACTTCATAGTCTGGTTGTTTTAATGCAGCTTCAGGTGCATTGGTGTTGCAAGCTGAAATGCTCAGATGAAACATGGATGTCCTGCTTCATTTCAGGTCACCTTTGTGTCATCCAAGGGGGGGCTGTAACTCACCTGAGCTTCAACAGAGCCCTCAATTCAGAGCCACTATCCAAGCCCTGGGCTGATTTACTTGCTACACACCCATTCCTCGGGCAGGCAGTTACTCTCATCAGTATTTAGCCACAAGCTGCAGACATTTAAGCACTGTCTGCTTCATTACTGCATTATGGAAAACAAAACACATGATATTCGCCAGGTAATACCACCGCCCAGCTGTTGTACTTAACAGGCAACTGACTCCTGTTCACCTGTAAGGTTATCCAATATACCACCTTGTTGGGTTGATGTTTGTGGATGTGTTGAGCTACTGTCAGACTGAGCACATCCTGCAGTCAGTCATCTGCAGTTCTACTCAGTTTGGAAACTCACCATTGATCTGGCAACACCTAGTTAATTCCAGAAGGGAGATGGCATGAGCTAAAAGCTATCAAGGGTGCATCACCCACAGAGAGACTGAAAACAATGCATGTGGAGGTCTCACCAGGCACAACTGGTAAGGCGCCTCTCATCCAGTCTTTACAAACAGCCAGACATGGGTTCACGCTGATTATTTAACCACGTGTTTTTCATGTGTTTAGGAGAAGGTATCAGTTCTGATGCAAAAACGAGATCTGCATACCTCAGTTCTTCATGAAAAACAGTGAACAATCAGTTCAACATGGTGCTAGTAGAAATAACATCACCACCTATTTTCATAGCTGAGGACAAAAAGGCTGAGGGAGCTTGGAGGCCTCAAAAAATGCAGATCTCTGTTCTGGCTATCAGCACCAAGAATTATAAGCAAGTGCCTCTGCAGAGTCTCCCTAGAGAGGCAAGGGGCAGGACAAGAGGTATGATTGAGTTTCTGCATGCTATGTGAAGGAAACCAAAGGTGTAATACTTCATCTGAGTACATTGTCCTGTAATGGTACTTGAAATTCCTATGAGTAGAGGCATTGAGGAAACTAGAATGGACATTTGAGGCTAGGATCAGAGCAGATGCCTGGCACTGAGAGAAGTGGAGAGCATAATCTGTTTAGCTCTTCATTAAGTAACTAAATAGGCCATGATTGCAGTGCAAAAGCACCTCTGCAGGAGAGAAAAATCTGGATCCTGAAAGGCTGTTTAATTAAGCAGAGAAAGGTACAATGGGAACCAATACCAGGAAATTGAAGTCAGATGTTTACACTGAGTTTAGAAATATTTGTAAAATTAAGGCGGAATTAACCATTTGGTGGCAGGTATCAAGGGCAGCATCTTTCGATACCTTCTGAGAGAGCAAAGCTTGGCTCATCCATTGTACTGACATGCATACTCTCAGGACAATGCAGAGACGTTTCCATCTGTAATGCAAGGCCAAATGGTATAAAAGCATCTTCGTTGTACTTTTCTGACTTCTGATTTGCTTTACATTATGCTCCACAGAAGGTGAGTAAGACTAGGCTGTTCAGTAGCACTGTTATCAGCAAGCCTCTGTCTGGCCATTTCAGCCCACTAGAGGAATTTTCAGTTATAACATGTTATCTCCCTTGGTGGAATTTTTGGTTTGTATCTTCTCTCCTCCTTTTTTAAATGGAAAAACTTCTGAATCACTAGAATGTTATCTGTATTTTATTCCTTGTGGTTCTAGCTATGCTTTCCACAATTCTGCTCTTAGGAGAGAAAACCTTCATTCCCTATTCAGCTCTAGTATGAGAGAAAGACACCTTCAGCTAATTTACATGTAAGTAAGCATTTGACAGAGTAAAGAATAAAGGTCTTACTGTGCAAAATGGCTCCTGTGGCAGTACTAATCAATACTTGCTTGATGGATTGCCTGCCAGGAGTCTTTCAGGCACATCATTTCAGCTGCTAGACTTTCTGCTTGCTCACTGCTTAGCAAAATAAATACAGATGAATCATGGTATTTAACATAAAACTCCAACTCAGAATCAAAGCTGTTTAAAATGCAAAGTGGTTTGTCCCATCCCATCCTTCCTTTCCTTTTGCTCAGAAAGAATGTTAAGTCCTGGCTCTTCTGGTGCAAGCACAAGGTTTGAATCATAACCACTTCACCAAGCACTGCCCTTTCCTCTGCAGTCAGTGATTGCATTCCTGACACAGTGCTGCATTCCACATTGTTCCCTGAAGCAAGTGCTAGTTGGGGAAGAAAGAACTGAGATGTATGCCTGCATGCTGATGGGAGGGTGATATTTCACATATGCCTTTCTTATCTGCTGTGATGCAATGCATAAACTCTTCCTTCTGCTCCTGCCCCTATTGTGCTACTGATCCACGTGAAAGCTCCCACCACTGAACTGTCCCCACCTGCAACTGCATCACATTGGAAATTATAAGAAACAACAAAAAGCTAGGTTCTTCAGAAGCACTTGGCATCTCAGTGATAATAAATAGGTGTTTGGCTCTCCAGAAATTCTTATTTCTATTCAGAAACATAGCTGGTTGCTGATTTTTTTTTAATCTGGCTCTTGAATGGATAACACTTTTCTTGAAACCCTATACGCCTACAGCCCATTAATAGCCTTGGAAAGGGTGAATAATCATAGCAGCAACTTTTTTTTGGCCAAAAAGGAACATCAAGCTCCATCTATCAAGTTCTGCCCCCTCTTTTATCTTGCCAACCCCATTACCACACTGTGGCACAGCTCAGACAATCAATCAGGAAGCTTACAGCTCTGCAGAATTTGTTTCCAGGCTCTGAGTAATGATTTCATTATTTGCTTACATTGATACCGGCAAAAGAACTCAAGGCCAAAGCTTGGGGCAAGGGATGAAGATGCTGGTGTTCCTGCCATGCATTCCCTGTTTACTCTTCCTCTGTATTCTTTGTGAGCTTCCCTTGCTCTCTGCTCCCTCATTCTCTGACAGGCAAAAACATTTGTCAGGCTCCTCAGAAACAGTCTTCTTCACAGCATCAAGTTTTGGCTATTCCCTACTTCTCAGACCTTTAGCCCATTCTGTGTTTCAAGCCCTCCTACAGCAGATTTTCCTTGCCTTTCTCTCAGAGCACTTGGGCTGCGACAGTGGGCTTCGCATGCTGGCAGCATAGTTTGAGCTCTGCTTTGGCACATTTATGGGTCTTCCTTCTTTCCTATGTCTCCCCAAGGGCATCCATGGCCGCAGTCACTGATCCTTCATCCCTGCAATGCCAGACAGGACCATGCAGCCACCCAGATGAGATGTGAGCTCATTCTTTGCCTCTGGAGAGCATTGTTCACTGCTGCTCTGACTCCTTTGACTCTGCCAGCAGCACCAATAAAGCAGCACAGGCAGGCACCTGCCAGGGGACTTGCTGTGCTCTGCATTTAGTTCAGGTTACATATCCCCTCCTCACCTGCCAGCTGAGTACGTAGGAGAATTCCCGACAGCCCTATGCAGTTCACGGAAGCCGGGAGGGTGCTACTAGTGGGAGACCTAAGAGGGAGCAATTTGGGGGCTGATAACTGGAGAATCAAGAAGGGTGTATACCAATAATCTGGGCTCAGGTGATGTCAGACAACATCTTGGCAAGATAACATTGCAATCGTGCATCAGCAGAGAGTCCAGGAAGCCAGGAAAGGCAGCTGGCAAACAGTGAGGACTGTTGCAGCAAAGAGGTGCTGCACCTTGTTGCAACTTGGGGGTTTGGAGCGGACCACTTCATGCTAGCACGCTGTGGGGCAGCAGAAGCACACAGGGCCTGGATGTTCTTAGGGGCATGCATGCATAGAGCTGAGGGCAGTGGCATTTTGGGAAGAACCAGAGAAGAAATCTGACTTGGAAAAGTTAATGGGTTTCAGGCACAGCATAGCTTCATGAAGGAGCAAGAAGGGCTTTCAGCTTGAAAGGTCTCCCTCAGCAACCTCAGCCCACCATCCTCCACTTTCAACAGAGGCAGTCTGAGGACACGTAGAGAGCCAATAAGAATATAGCACTGGGAGACATCAGAAAAGGGCATTTTCATCCAGTTGGAGTTCTTGTGTTGTTTTTGGCGATGGTACAAATACCTTACAGCTATGCGGCACATGTCAGGGATACACATTACAGCAAGCTTGGCACATTTTCTTCAATTGAAAAGTAGTATACCTAGACACAGGGTGGATCCCTGGAAATCTTTCAGTCAGAGATTTCCTATCTCAAATGTGTGGGAATCACAAGGTGACATTTTCTGGACCACTCTTTGCCAAACCTGGGAATCACCACATTAAAGTGCACAGCAAAGCCAGGCAATTCACCTGGTGTGATGACGGTTTAGTGCTAGTAATAATAATAATCCCATCCAGTGCTTTGCAGACTGAGCAGTGTTGGCTCTAGCACATGATCAACAAGGTCATTTCTGTCCTTAAAGCTGGGGACTATTCCTTGTTTTCATTACACAAAACTCAACTTCCTTATAGTTTTAGTAAATTCTTAAGTTTTCAGTATCCTTGTCCCTCCTTTTTAACTTTGTTGTAATGTGACATATCTATGTTTAATAATTGCTGTGTTAGCAAATTACATATAAATTATGCATAAAGAATTCAAAAACAATCAGAGGAGAAGCTGAATATTTCATATGAAAACTCAATGTTTTATGATTGCTTACAGAGTGAAGTTAATAAGGAGACTTGTCCAATGCTGTATAATTTATGCTGCGCTTTGGTGGGAAAAGAGGAGCTAGTGCTTAGATTTGTTTGATGTTTTGCTTTCCTTTCCTCACTTGGCAGGATGGAATCCACTGCCAGGGCAGAGCTAACCTCCACCCTCAATCTAAGCAGACCTTACATTTGTTTACTGTTCCTAACAACAGCTTTAAGAACAGTTAACAGTATCGATGTTCTGACCATGGGCAAGTGGCCACAATGTGCCTGTTTCTTTGTCTTTGTTTATCTGTCTTTCCTAACTATTTTGTCTGCAGCCAGCCAGTGCATCCTGACCCTATTAGCATCTGGGCAAAAAGTGCAATAAACCTCTTTCTTACCTCTGAATTTCAGCTTGGGTATAAACTTCTGGATCAAAGCCACAGTCTGGAGGCATGTTAGGCTTACACAATGCTTAGCATAGCAACACTGTGTACTCAGGTGATGACTGTATCACAAGTGACCACAAATACACCTGTCCGGGACTACTTCACCTGAAACTAGGGTTCTGCACTGAGCTGAGAGAACAAAACATATGCTAGAGGTATTAGTCATAATTACCAACATTCAGCCAGTTGCGAAGTTTTCTTTAATGACTATTTAGAACTAAGGAAGCTGAGAGCAAGAATGAAGGATAAGACCAGGAAGTGGTGGTCTTTGTAAAGGAGGTGAAGCTATCAATGTAGTTGAGACAGCTAAAAAGGGAGTATAACACTATGTGATACAGTGCATTTTCTGAGAGAGGGGAATTCACCTTTTGTATGTGCTCACAAATTCCAGAGTGACTGAGTTACTCAGGCTTTTTGTGCTTTATTTTCACCTAAAGGACAATCTCATGGGGAAGGGATACAATATGTTGTGGTCAATTAGCACACCAATAAAAGCACTGAAGGGCACAGGATAACGTAGTCCAGTGAGACAGTGCTACAAGTTATACCAGCAGACAAACAAATTTGGTGTTTTCTCACACCCATCACAGTCCAAAAAGGAACAGCAGTAACCATAGTAGCATTACACCCTTCAAGGTGGGACAGTGCAAAGACTACAAAATCTCACCAGGCCTCAAGGCATACCAGCAGAAGAAGAGCAGAATAAAAACTGTAGTTGCACAGGACTCTTTGGCAAAATCAGGGTTCCCAGGAGTGGAATGACAAACCTGAAAATCCCAATACATGGGAGTAGATTTCTTAGTTTTTTAAAGGCATTTAGATGAGAGATGGATCACAGCAAATTTACAGGAGATGTTTTCTAGGTTTGGTGTGCCAGTGAATTTACAGCTCGTTGCCCACAGTGCTTAATTCTTAGCTGATTAAAGCCAGTAGATGTCCTCTGCCTTTAGCACCTGAGGAATAATTTTTTTCTGCCTTGAGCACTTCTGAATGATTTTTTTCCTTGACTTTCCTGGAGCAGGGGTCCATTGCTTCCACTGTGGTTTTAGCATCAAGAATTTTTCAAGTCCAAGAACTTAATGCTTGAATCAATTAGATATTTAAACCAGTCCAATTCAAGAAATCAGCCTTGGTGAGTCAGAGGGAAAAGACTGCTCCTTTGATTGATCACATCTGTGACTCAAACCCAAGTACATATTCGAACAAGCTAAACTTTCCCCAGGGCTCATAAAACACCATGCCAGGCCTTTTGTGTTTTGCATTAAAGTCATACCAGTCTCTGAAAGCCAAGCAGTTTGCAAAGCTAGGGATTAATATTTATCACTATTGAATGTACACAGCTGAAGTCCCTGCCCTGGAGAGTTTGTGATTAAAATAGTTTAGGCAGAACTGGAGTGCCAACCAGCAGCTCTGGCCTTAGTCTGCTCCTGGGGAAGCTGAGGGTGAAACCTCCCTGGACCCTAAGCACAGAGGCAGATCACAGCAGTGGAGTGCTGGAGCAGGCACCCCAGACTCCAGATAACTCCTACCTGGAGGACTGGACCCTTGTCTCTAGTTATGAGAGGCTGACCCCCAGACAGCACAACTGGCACGTGCATGGCCCTGCAAGACTTGTGCAGCTCCTAACACTTGGCAAGGAGGCTGTGTCAGTCATATTGCACACTGAGCTAAACATCAAGACATATCTGATGAATCACAAGTGTAGCAAGAGCCCAGAGGGCTGCAAAATACCTCTGGGGACTTGTTTGTGCCAAATCTCTTAGAAAGTTTAAGAGGAATTAGCTAAAGATGTGAATCAAATTGCTGTGGGATTTAATAAAGGGATTCAGCTTGCATGTTCAGATTTAAAAAAGGGATTTAGCTTCCCTCACACATGAGTCTAGGCTGCATGGAGGCCACCCTGCCTTTTGATTCAGGATGAACACACAGGGCAGTGCAGCTCATCCATTTTAAAGTAGAGTTGTAGTGTTGCTTGAAGCTTAGCTATCTAGTCAAACCCTTTCTGGTGGCATGAGCTCCCACGTGGAAGCAGAGCAACCTTTAGTCACAGTGGAGCTCAGCCACTATGTTCCTGAAAATCATCTCCACCCAATGAATACTGTGTCTCTAAAAGGCTGGTCAACTCATCTTACCTTCCCAACTGTGTGCTGGCAAGCCCTGAAAGAAACGACAAGAGACTAAATGAAAAGGTAATGAACAAGCAAGTCAGTATAAACCAAGGGTACTCACCATGACAGCCAGATGCAATGCTCCTGTCTTCATACACAAGGCATTTGAAAAGCTACGGCTGCAAGATTTAAGCAGCAGATTGACTAGAAAACTAATGTCTCAAACTCACCAGCTCCAGTGCTTCCTGGCCAGACATCTCATGTCAGCCAGAGGGAGTCCGGTACCCTAGGCTAGAGAACAGCTGTGTAGCTCACTGAAGCAAAGCCATGCTCCATCACAGATGGAGCTCCTCGGGAGGCTGAAGCTGGATCAGGAGCATGGGCCTTGGTAAATATCTGGGCAATTCACAGGGGAGTGTTTCTCATTCACCTGCAAAATTTCCCTTTATATTGTTGTAACCAAACATTTTTGCCTCTTCAGTACCTTCACTGCACTCAGAGGGTTATTTGTGCTCCTGCAGGTGAGTGAGCCGTTTGAGGTAATGTACCACGAGCAGCTGCCTTTCTGGCTTCATGGTTTTTTTTTCATACTAGAGGTTCAGGCCAATGAAGGTGCAATGAGGGATAGTCAGAAAACTAGTCTGCAAGGAGTTTGGAGAGAAAAAGAAAGCAGCAGCAAAGGAAAACAAAGCTCTCCAAGGTTTCACTGTACCAGTCCCCATCATCTGCCTACATTTTGCCCACACACAGTTTAATCAGCGTGCCAGGGAGTCTGGCTCCCTGCCAGCAGGAATGCAGATTCTGACAATTTCTCTGAAGTGCAGTCAGAAATTGCAGCTACACAGATACAGCACATCTCTGGGGGCTGTAAGGTTTTGGTTTAGGTTTTTTTTTTTTTTGGGGGGGGGGTTGTGGGATTTTTTCATGTATGTATGTGTATATGGGCTTTTTTTTCCCTCCGAAACAATTACAACCTCTAACTGCCACCCACACTCCAGTTGCCTGAGAAACGCAGCGTGGGTATGGCTGTGGTAATGGGGACTTGTGCTTGCTATCATTGGCTGACTGCAGGGTCCTCACAAAACTGATCCAGCAGTATGTTTTAGCCCAGACACGGAGAGTGTTCTTACCCCAGACACAGCCCACTGTAAGTTTTTGCCATGGTAAGCATCTTCTTGGAAGAAGTCAAAGGTGCAGTAAGTGGTGTCTTTATTACTCTGGTAATTATGCTGGTAATGGCCTTGACTCCTTCTACCCCACTCTCAGTATTTGTACTTACATGGTGCCCAGCACTGTTCAGCTCCAGATGGGAGGGATGGGATGGGATGGGATGGGATCGGAAAGGAAGCAGTGTGAGCTACCAACTGGATATCACACGTGCACTTCTGACTTGACAGGAGCATTCTCCACATACACTCTCACAGCAGGATTCACATCATGACCTTGACCAAGCTCATTTCTTAAAAGGGCATGTGCCTGCACTAAAGATTCTATTGACAATAAATGACCAGAGACACACATCTTGGTTAGCAAGTCCTGGTTAAAATTACCCTGAAAAGAGAAAGTGTGCTTTTTTTACACTAGACACCTAGGCAGAGAGGAGAAAGTTGCTCAAGATGACTAAAAATATTCACCTTCCCAAAGAGGTGACAGAGTATGTCTACTGTGCACTTCTGAGCTCAGCGTCAAAAGGCAAGGCAGATCAGAAAGATGATTTCTGGCTGAACAAAGACATTTTCTTTGGGTAGAAGAAAAACACTCACCCACTCGAGCCCCCATATTTTGCACAATTTCTGCGTAGTGATGAGGGGCAAATGGGTTCCAGCTTCATTTGGAAAGGAGGGATTTTCTGCCCTTCCCAGCAAAGCCATTCTATCCAGCAGGCAGCACACAGACCTGGAGATGCTGCTGTCTTCCAAGCTACAAAGCACGGGAAAGAATATTTATCTTGACTAACTCTGAGCAGTTTTCCCTGAAGGCCAGCACACAGCATGCTCTCCTGACCCCACAGCAGCCCTGAAAGTGTTCAAAGTGCCTCTGTAAACAATGGGGGAATAAGAACTTCTCACCAAAATAGTACTTGCACAAAAGGAGGCATAGAAAATTTTTGCAGGTGGCTGCTCCTTTCTTATCAAAGGATAGCTTTTTACAATTGATAACTAAATCTGTGTGCTGTTCAGTTGCCTCCCATGCTTTTTACTTACAGCCTTGTTCAGTTTTCTCCTTGCTTTTGGCTTTCAAACAGTTCCTGGTTGCACTTGTCTTGGGCAAACCCTCCTTGCCATCCTCTTTTCCACAGAGGTTGCAAACCGCTTTGCTATATTCTGCTTTCTTCTGCAGTCTTCCAGCTATCTGTACAGTATGTTTCACCTACATTTCAAGACTACATAGATAAAGGCCCACCAGTGCCTTTACACGTGCAGACAAGCAATATTTGGTCTTTGAGAAAATACGATTCTTGTGGCCTATAAAAATGTGTCCCTGAGGTTTTAATTTACAGACTTTTCTTTCCCAATATGCCCTTTTTACTGTTATTTTTGCATTCTCAAAACTATTTTTTTTTTTTAGCTGGGTGCTTGTGGTCACTGGCAGAGTTCCTGCGTAATTCAAATATTTTCAAATATTTTCAAATATTTCTACAAACATCCTTGCAGTTGTCTAAGTCAATAAATTTGTTGTGTCTGAAGCAAGTGAAGACTAGGTAGGAACTGTCCTGGAACCTTTCACTCCATGTAACAGTTATTTGGAAGCAACTCTCTTCATTTGCGTTGCAATATCAAGATGTAACTGACTCAGGAAACTACAGTGTTTAATGATTAAGCAACACATTACTAAGAAACCGGTCAATTTATTAAATAATCAGTATACTGATTATCAAACAAACACATCATTATTACTAATCTGCAACTATACTATTTTCTGCCCTATTACACAAAATAAAAAAGCCATTAATCTCACACTCTCAAATCTTATGATTCACGCACATCTGCTGTTCACTTACAGAACCACCACCTTTCCCTCCCTACACCAGGGAGGAAAACCTATCACCAGGGTGGAAATCTATCCCTCTGCAGAGAGAAAAAAACACAGGCTGAGTTCTTCAGATACAGACCTCAGCTAAAGCTCAAGAGGGAGTCCCACTGGCTGAGGTTTGCAAGTCAGCGTCACTGCCATCTGTAGACACCTGCACTCCTCCTTTCAGAAGATTCTCCCATCCTTTGTTCTTTGCCTGATTTTCTACCTTATTCATAGAATCATTAAGGTTGGAAAAGACTTCTGAGGTCATCAAGTCCAGCCACCAGCCTGATACCCCCATGCCTATTGAACCATGTCCCAAAGTGCCACATAATTGAGCTCAATGATGGTGACTGAGCTTAACGATGGTGATGATAGAGCTGAGTGCCTGTGGCTAAAAATCAGTGGAATGCCCAATAAAGCAGATAGCGTGGTGGGAGTCTGCCTTAGACAGCCCAGACAGGAACAAGAGACTGATGAGGTATTCTACAAGCAACCTGGGCAAGTCTCACGATTGCTAGCCCTTGTCCTTGTGGAAGACTTCAACTCACCAGATGTCTGCTGGAAGTATAACACAGCAGAGAGGAAACAGTCTAGGAGGTTCCTGGAGTGCATGGAACACAACCTCCTGACACAACTGGTGAGTGAACCGACTAGGGAAGGCGCCCCACTGGCCCTGTTGTTCGTGAACAGAGAAGGCCTTGTGGGAGATGTGACAGGACCCTGCACTTGGTCTTGTTGAATCTCATACAATTTGACCTCAGCCCACTGATCCAGCCTTTCCAGGTCTCTCTGCAGAGCCTTCCTACTCTCAAGCAGATCAACGCTCCCACCCACTTTGGTGGCATCTGCAAACTTACAGAGGGAGCATTCAATCTCCTCTTCCAGATCATTGATAAAGATATTAAACATATTTTTTTCTATTTCTGGGACAACCTTTTTGCCACCCTTGTACCTCCCCTTTCTCTGCCTAAGCTCCTCCCTAGAACGCAATACATTCCTTGTTACTTTTGCTTCACTGGCCCAATTCAGCAACATCTGTACCAAAGTCTGGAGCTTCTGAAATTGTTACTGGGGCAATCTCAGCTTCATACAATACTCCTTATACATCCTGTCTGAGTACAGGGAGCCAAAACTCCCTGCAAATTTCCATTTCATAACAGCAATACATTACCCTACGCATTCTTTGAAGCAAATGAGTCTACTCAGCTTTGATTCCTCCATCTCATCCCAGTGAAGCTTGTTTTTCATCTTGTTGTTAAGAGCAGACCAACAAAACAAAGACCCACATCATCTATGTACCTGATCCACCCAAAAACTACCTGTGTAATGGGACAAGAAGAGATCCCCTAAAATGAACAGGACCATGACAGCAAATCCCACATGGTGGCTAGCTGTTGTGCGGTAGTTCATGTTTTCTAGGATCGCCCTTTTTCTGAGAGAAAGGGCTAGTATAGTGGCTGGCACAATTTCTTTTGAGAAACATCAATTTAGCAGCAAATAGAGAGAAAGAACTGGAACATGCAATGGCCTGGCAAATGAAAATCTGGGTCATCATCACATTATTCCCCTTCAAGCTATACTTTAAAGGCTACTGCATATTTTTGACCTTTTCTTGCCATTTGGGAGGACAGTGTAGTACATCAGTGCACTCCTGTGTAAGAACTTTCTTCCCATTTCTAATCTAAGATATACTGATGACAATTTCCTACCAAGTTGTACTTTAGTCTTGGGCTAAGTGGCTCTCTCATGCTACATTATTTATAACTAGCCAAAGAGATGTGTAGCTTCTGTGGACTGTGGGGGTTTCACCTGCATACACACATAGCCCTTTCAGGCTCCTTGAATTATTATATTCTGTACTCGTAAACTGGAACTGAAAACGGACATTGAAGAGAATATAAATGCATCTGTCTTTCACTTTGCATTTTTTCTGTCATTTTCTTCTAGTTTAATGCATTGCAAGCAACGTGACGTGACTAATGATTCCAGGCAGAAAATCATCAGAAAACGCTCAGTGTTGACTTTGTCAGCTAAGAAGACAAAATAGGAAAAGATGTGGTAAACAGCACTGACATTAACATTGATACATGGTTAAAACATTAATTTGGGCTTAGAGGAGGCATTTAACATATCTTTGTAAAATACTCACACCCTTTCTCACCTCCACTTTGTTTAGTCTTTTCATTAAATACATACTAATCTAGGAGAATGCATTGGAAACAAAAACTCTGAGTGCTTTGAAGTAACCAGAATTGAACAGCAATGAGAAAAATCTGACATCCCATGGCATAGTGTGATAAAAAAAGTGCATAACTATCTTAAGTGCTGGAGGTCTTGCCATTCATCAAAAGGCAACATGCTGAGTCTCTAGGAGGAAAACAACACAAAGAAGCAATCATCTCAAGACAAACACTCACAGAGATCTTGGTAAGAAAAAACATCTTACCTACCATTGTCTCCAAATACAATCTCCCAGGACTGTTGTAAAGCATCTCTATGCCCCACCCAGTATTGAACATGTCCTCTTCGTTTGCCTTCACTCTCTACACAGTATCGTATCTTCCCACATTGAGTCATGTTTGACCCCAAAATTATAAGCATAAGGCTGTTTGCTTTCTGTGTGTTATACAGCCTGTTTCCTCTCAGGCTGGACAGCAATTGTTTCTTACCCAGTCACACCTCTGACTTTTCTGCCTCTCATGAGTCCTTGCTTCCCATCCACCAGGCCAACAGTAATTCCCAGCCCTCACAGTTTTCTCAAACAAAATACCTCATAAAAATTTTGAGATCAACTTGCAGTCACTGCTGAACATCTGTTTGCTGCAACCTCCTTCTTCCAACAGATGTGCTGGTGAGTCCACATTTAATCAGTGAGTTCTGTGTACCTCTTCAAAGCTAAGTAGTGGTAACTCTGCAGGCTACACAGTCTGTAACAGCCCAGAGAAGCCACGTTTCGCAGTGGTGCAAACAAGACATGTTCCAGCTGCCCTTACACAGGGCTAGCATGCATGCATACAACGACTGGTGCCATTGAGTACCTCAACCATCGACCTCATTGTGCTTCCTTTGGTAAGGAGTATTTGCTATATATTTGGGGGGGGAGGTGGGGGTCACAGTAGCTTCTGCCCTGGCAGAGTTATTCAGGTCCAGACTGTTTCCATAAGGCAGACAGTACAGGCATCCTCCAGCTCAGAAAACCTTGAGACTGTCGACTGCCAGAAATCAGAAGGGTGCACTGTGAAAAGGGTTCCACTAGCTTATTGGTCTGCATCTTCCCTGAGCAGGCAGTCAGAACTGGTAAAGCCATCTTCAAATTCTTACTTGAAGGAAGCAACAATATGGACTTTAATAAAAAACACCCAACTGCACAAGATGAAATACATTTGGTTTATTTCTTTCTAAAGTTTTTACATATACATGTCTCATTATACATATGTGAGATCCTTCACTAGGGTTGCTTGATTTCAATTACATAAAAATTATTGGGAGGCTTGCAGGCTCTTTGTTGCCCGTAAGCAACATTTATTCCAACTTATAAAAACACAGAGGAACAGAGTTATAGTCAGGAACATGGACACAAGAGAGAAGTCTACTTTATATCTCACAGTTTCAATACATCAAAGGCAAATTATTTTCTGTATACTGTAGGCTTACTTTATCAGCAATGATAAAATAGAGGAAAATATTTATATACAGTCACCTCAAGTGAAAAATAAAGCAATGTAAACTTAAATTCCAAAATATTATTTTAAATGATATAACAATATCCCCAAAAGCCCATCTTCCAAGGCGAAGAGGACTAATTAAGTGCCTTCATTTATCAGGAAATGATCATTCTAGTACCAGTTACATGAAGCAGAATAAGGGAGGACATCCTGTGGTACCTGTAGAAAAGAGTGACAACTCTGCTTCAGGAAAGCATCTCTGTGTAAGCAAGTATATGTTTGAGTCCTTATGGACATCAGCAGCACATGAAAACATCTCCCATAAACCAGGGCTTGACTTAAGTCTGCACAGCTCTGACTCTAACTTCTGTGGAGTACGCTTTTCTGGCCGCACATGGTCCCAGTGACAAAACGAGGTGGCCTGGTAGGATAGCCACAAGTCTGAGACAACAACTGCCCCAGGAGTCAGAGCAGCAAGTTTCATGCTGCTGGAAAAGATCTAGTGACTACTTCAATGCTGCTGCACAGCAGACCAAGAAATTACCACAAAGTAGTGAGACTGGGATTGCGTCTCTAGTGTTGCATGAAAAACACTGCAGCGATTCACTGATGAGACTGAACTGAGTTCAAGGTTATCAAAAAAACGCTTTTACACTTGGCAAAAGGGATAGGAGGCCACCCAGAGGAAAGATCTTGCAAGGACTGCTGTCAGGCGCTGTAAAGTTAGATCTGCACACAAGAGGTGCACAGGGTGTGTGTACACGCAAGTGCAAAATGTTTTTCTGTACTACTGCTACCAAGAGTTACTCTTCCCATATGGGTACCGCACAAGAGTAACTGAAAATTCTCAGTTTAAGGGGAATCAACACTGCAACAGCTCAGGTAGAGGGCAAATGACACTTCCTAACCATGACTCTGAGTGCAACAGTACTGACGTTCATCTTCCCATTACATCACCATGGGAGGAAGGTAACCCAAGAAAGAAGCTCAGTGCCTAAAAAAGGATTATAGGATTACAACTTGCCCAAAACAAGTTGATGTGGATGTCCCTCTTCATTTCATCCTGAGCTGCAGTCTACTTGTGTCTCTGTCCAGCAATCACTCTGGCCATGGTCCAGTGAAGTACAAAGGCATGGCTTCACTGAGGTTGCTCAAGTGTTTCAATGTAACTGTATGGTAAGAGTTTTATAACTCCAGGTAAGAATCAACTCTCAAGCTTTGCTATCCCTTTCCAGGGATAATGCAGATAATATTAGTGTTGCCCTGACTAGAGTGCAATAGGAATACCCACTGGGTTACCTTATGTCTTCTTACTTAGAATAGCAACTTGTTAAAAGGTCATTGAAACCTCCCAGGGGAAACCTCTGAGAGGCATACAAGATGCCCAAAAGAGATACTTCAGGCCTGCTGCTCTTCTCCCTGCTGACGAGCCAGACATTCTTCCAGAAATCTGTACAGAAAGAAACCCTCACTGCTGCTGTACAGCTGTAGCTGCTGGAGACGACAGGTACCTGTCCTGCTTGAACTCTTTTGGACATGATGTCCTCTTGCTGAATTTTCACAGAGCAAGGTCAACATTTTCAGAAGCAAAGCTGCACGTTATATCCCCAGAGTGTGATTTTAAGAAGTCATCAGCACAGATGCTGCCCAGGGCAGGCACTGGCTGACGTCACCAGGGAGAGGGTTAACCCAGTGTTAAGCTATCAGAAAATCCCACCCAGTAGCTTCCTTGCCTAGACTCTGAGATATATGCCTTTGCTTTCAACATGCAGAACAACAGGCAGCCCCTGGTGGACAACAGATGGAGATCAAGGCAGCTCAAGGGATACTCTAAATCTGCAAAAGCTCTGATGACTGTTTAACCTAATTTCAGAATAACTAGAATAACAAGCATCCTAACAAAGTTTGCAGCTGCTGAAGTGCTTTGACCAAAATAAGCCTCAGAAAAGAACAGCAGGCTTTGGAGTGCTGAGCCACAGAAGCCACACTACACCTATGAAATACATAAACAGATCTATAGGCATCACCTAGACACGTTAACCAAGTAATATAAGCCTCAGATTGTACCTCACGCAGAGAGTAGCAATTTTAAAGTTTTCAAATCACCAAAAAACTGTTCTTTTAGCCAAGTTATAATCTTAGCCTCGAGTAAGAGGATACAGTTGTCATGTATATGTACAAATTAAAAAAACACCCCATACAACCCACCCCTGTTCTCATCCCACAGTCTTTCAGAATTTGACAGCACTGGGCATGAGGTTTTCACAAGCATGTTAGTGATGTAAGACTTATATCACTGATAGAGTTTGCCCTGTGCAGTGACACAGACTGGATGTTATTGATCTCAGTTGTACCAGTGAGAGGCTCAGCGAAGTCAGAGGATTTTGCATGAAACAAGTCTACACAGCAGCTTGGCTAGCTGCTCTGTGGTTACACCAGGGTATTAACTTGGCCCAAGGTGAAGCTGAAACCTTGCCTACTTAGAAAAAAAGTGTCTTGTTATGCTGGTTTCATTTAGGTGATTTACATACAGGACAACTGCCACAGAGTGGCTATTAATTACAACAGTTTATGTCAGAGAAAAATCTTGCCCTTTCAGTCTGTAGCACTTTCAGTCCTTGCATTGATAAGTCATATACTTTTTCTTGGTCCAAATAAACCTCTGGCCTTTATCCAAGCTGATTCCTGGCACAGATTTAACAGCAGATGCCATGGGAGGTCGTTAATTGTTTAAACAATTATATTTTTTACATAGTTCATTGTTAAAAGAGAAGGACAGAGAACACTTCGGGCTGGCCTATGTTCACTCCTTCCAACCACAGGAGCAAAGTCATGTCAATGCTGCAGCCTTCCAAGAAGCTGTTGCTTGCATTTGATAAGGGAAGTGCTCTAATAAAGAACTAAAATACAGTCCCAATGAATCTAACAAAACAGATGAGCAAGGTAACCTCTTGTAAGCAGGGCTGAGCCTGCTGCCATTCACTGTTCAACTGGGTGTTGCCAGCAGGCGAGCAGATACTCCCAGATGGCACCCAGACACATTCCTCTTGCCCTTCTTGCTGGTATTTAAACCAGCTTCCTAACAATGGGACCGTGGCACGCCTGGATGAGGGTGCTGCTGTCAAAAGGGAAAAAGGCAGCAGGTGGTAGGGACAGTGCCTCAAGCAGCACAGTGTAGGTGGAAAACAAAGCCAGGATTTCTAATTATCCCTCAGCACTGAGAGCGATACTCAAGCACACAGTCCCCAGCAGGTGACCAGCCATGGAGGTAGCACTGGCTTTCCATCTATCTTCCTCCAGGATCACTGTCTTATGCACTGCTGCTCAGCTTAGGCGCCATCATTTCTCTGGAGGCTGACAACGAAAAAACAGTTGCTGGACAAAATGTTCAGTTCCCACATGGTGAAGCAGCTCACTGTATTACACCTGTGGTGCTGAGAGAGAGGATGGGCTGGGCATACTGCTTCTATATGCACTAAATTATCCTCTAAAAGTCATGAGCTGGAGACCAGCTCTTTCAAATAAATTCCTGAAACAGCTTCTTAAACTTGCCCCTTTAGACAGCCTAGATATCAGATGCTGGGAACACACGCTGGGGAGCACTGGTCATGCTCAAGGGAGAAATGCGGACTTCATAACTGCCCTCTCAGAGCAGATGTGATGCCCCACAGCCTGGGGAGAATAATACCGGGGAATGTTTAAGCAAGCAGCAAACTGGAAGATTGCTTGGGATTAGGTATGCAACACTGCCTTTGCTTCTCCAAAAACAGCTAGTGTTTCCGGCAACCCTCTGTGTTTAAGGGACACTGGCTGAAAATGGCATTTTATTTTTTATTTTTTTTACACAGCTCCCCAAAAGGCTGCAAAATGTATGGGCTGATTTGGGAAGTACTCAACTCCTTGCAAAACAGTGTTTCAAAGTTTTCCCACAGCACGTGCTGCCTCTGCCTCTGAGACTTTTGGAAAGGAAACCAGGAATGTCACAAGTGTCTGGTCTGAGTATGGGAGGAGGGATCCTGCATCCCTGCAGCATAATGCTAGAGGATCACGGCTGTCTGAAATTCCACCTCACACCTCCCAGCTGTAACTGTGGCTGGAAACACAGGCTACCAACAAGCAGAATGAAAAAGGCATTCACACGGTTATCCATTCAACACAGCACTGCTTAAGAGCAGGTTTTCTCAAGGCAAGATGGGACAGTCAAATTTTCTGGATTTCTGCACGCGTGGAAGGAAAGAGACCTGTTATACAGAAGCAGCTGAGGTGCTAAGATGACAGACAGGAGCAGCTTGACAGAAAAGGAGGAGGAGCTGTCAGACTAACTGCTATAAGGCCAAAATTGGTTCAGAGATGGAGAATGCAGACACAGTAAGTGGTACACCCTCTGCAGAGAAAAGCCTTCCCTACTTTCAAATACATTGCTATGCAATGCCCCTAGAAGCCCAATGATAACCCTGCCACCTTTGACTTTCTGCACTGCCACAATCACCTCCTCAATGAAGGGACTGCTCTAATGTAGGAAGAACCTCGTTCCTGTCCTGGGGAAAGGCAAAAATATTGTGTGTTTCAAGCCAGAAAAACAACATGCTTTGATATGAGAATGCACTGGAGCTGTGAAAAGTCACCAAATAATTCTGATTTCCAGAGGTCTGCTAGGTCTTCAAACTCCTACTCAAAACAGGCATGTGCTGAGCACCACTTTCCAGGAGAGCCCCCAGAAATGGACAGACCACACCATGGGACAAGGCATGATCAGAGGGAAAACACTTACGGGATGAGCTGTTGCGAGCCCTTAGAAAGCTTCTGGTAACCGTTTACAAGTGGCTGGCTATAGATGAAAAGGTGTCTGAGTTGGCATCACAGCTGAACCGCATTCCCCCACAGCTCCACTGCACTAATCACTCTGCTGGCTGACTTGCTACGTCAATTAAAGACAAAATAAATACTGGATTTAAAAGCTGAAGTCATGGTCACTGGTGCATGCATGATGCATGATTTATCTGCAAGATGCACACAAACACACAGCCAGTCCAGAGAGTCTCTTTTACAGTCACTGCTGAATGAAAACCATCTCAACTGGACCCTTGCAGCCGGCTGACTCACAGCTGAAAGCACGGTTTTGGCTTCATCTCACCTGCTTTAGTTGCTGAGTAGAGAGAGGGGAAAGCAATTTTGTCCTTTCCTCTCTGCTGTCAGGTGCATGTCATACATATCATGTCATTTCCTGCCTCTCCTCCTGCAGCTTGGAGAGGAGATGTTTCAGTCCCTGGAGGCTGAGCAACTAGCAGTGCTTCAGAGCAGAATAGGTTTCTCCAGGACCTCTGTCGGCATCTTGAGAGGGAGGATGCAAGCAGCTGTTGGCCCAATCTGGCTCCCCTCCTAGCACTCTCCTTCTTAACAGGCAGAAGCTTTGCTTCAGTGACAGTTGCACACAGCAGCAGGAAGGATGACAAGGAAGGATGACACCTCTCTGCACCACCGCCACAAAGGCTGGCTCACACACGCACACACTCACGGTGGTCTGCCAGTAATTCCTGCTCACACGGAACACACCCAGAATGCTGCAGGTTGCTCTGCTGATATCGAGTTCACGTGCATGGTGGGTCCCAGAGGAAGGCTGGAGTATCCTATCATATTGCAACAGCAGCTCCTGAATCACTAAGGTCAAGCATTGATCTCTGCTGAAGGCAAACATTTCAGTAAAGAAAGGCAGGGTACTGGGTATAATGCAGAGCTATCCGGCCAGACGCTCAGTGGTACCACACAAGAATATGCACCACTGAGACCTCCTGAGAACCTGCTCCCACCCTTTACAATAGCATGGGAAGGAACGAGGGCACAGAAGGGAGCAAATTACAGTACTGCTTAGTAGATAATCCTATTCCCAAGGAAGTCCAGGAGCCTTAGGCATTCACAAAAGGATCACCTTTTTTGCTCAGCCTCAGATACGTGCATTTTCACGTGGGTGCCTGTGATGCTTAGAATCTGTAAACCAATGAAGCAAAATGGCATTAATTAAAACTTGAGCAGAAACTGACAAAATCTCAGTAAACTAATCTGCACGCCTCGGCAGTCTCACCAAGAGTGCTCCAAGCTCAACAAATATTTAATGACTAAAAAATGCAGAGAAAAACTGCATATGCTAAGCCCAGGTGAGACTTGAAAAATATACTCTAATCCATTTACAAGTATACATGAAAATAGAGAATAAATAATGAAAAATAAATTAAAAAAAATCATTTCAGCATTTCACTTTTTGACTTTTTCTATTGCTTCATATCATCTCCTCTGCAACGACTTTGAAGAGGAATTATCCAGTTTCTGTGTCAAAGCTGTGAAATGCATTTTACAGGAATAATATCTTTTTGAGCTCAGCAATTTAACTGCAGTCTACAGCAACCAGAATATTTTAAAAGCTGGGGGAAAAAAGTTAAATGTCACTTCTTTGCCTTTTAAAGCACTGCACTTCATAATCACAGGAGGTTTGCTGAGCATGTTCCAGCCTGCCTTCAAAAAGCTGATCTAGACAACCACGCCCTGACAGCCAAGCAGGTCCCATTTACAAAGCTGCACATCTTTTTTTTTGTTTCTGCTGCACGCTTTCTAACGCCGTTATCTAAGACAAGACACGTTTTCTTCTCAGATGCGCATTCGGAATTCTCTAAATGCATTTCTTCTTCTCTCTCTCTTCTGATTGTTTGCTTTAAACCACCAGAGCATAATGAACAGCTGCAGGGATCTCCTGGCTTTGTTTCCCCTTCATGAGCTGTTGATCTGTCACACTTGATTAATTCAAACAATCTCTCCCAATGAGTACTATCATGCACCTGTCGACACTGAGTCTCCTAATACAGCATGCTGCACCACATCACTTTGGCTTCAGCAGCAGAAGGCATCTCTTTTCTTCAGGAAGAGGACTGAACTTTTGCTCCACTGTAGCAAACATGCACAACTTCCAAAGCCCCAGTGCTTCAGAAGAGCTGATGGATTCTACACAGGCCTCTGCAGTTTTTAGCAGCTTTGCCAGGCTATGGGCCAACCTCCTGACTTCTAGGACAGAGCCAGTCTCAATGGCAGATGCCAGGTGTGTGTGCACCCTAACACGGCAAGTGGAAATACTCCCATCTGGTTTTGCTGCCAGGCTGCAACTGCAAGGATCAATTTGCTCTAACACTTCCTGGTATCCTAGAGCGCAACATCTTTGTTGCAGCCAATAGTGAAGCACAGCACCAGGGAAGCTGTGCACAGTGGTTCTCAGTGGGGGAGGCAAGCTATGCAGCGCCTGTTAAGGTCATTCTGTCTTTGATTGTTCCCTGTCCTGCCTTCTGAACTGGCAGTTCAATAAGCTAGATTAATTGACTTGGACCATTCAAGAAGTCTGGCAGACCACAAATTCCCTCAGGTGGTCATTTTTTTTTGATATGTAGCTCTTAGACTATTTGGGCTGGAAATACCATTCTACTGCTAAACAGTCTTTGCATTCATCTTGACGTTTCTTTATGCCTCCATCGAAGGCCACCCTGTGCCAGGCACAACAAAAATAACAACAACAAACAATTTTCAACTGGCCCTTAACATCACACTGCTCTGCAGGAAAGGACAGCTTTGTTACACCACTTTGCATAGGAGGAAAGGTGAAACAGAACAGGAGAGACCTAGCAAACCTCACCCAGCAGGCCAGTATCAAATACGAGATTAAAACTCGGGCTTTTAAGAAGCAGGAAAATGATTTCTACATCATCTTGCTACTCCCTGTGCCTCAAGGCTGCTGGACACCCCAAAGGTCTGTGTCACAAACAGGGGACTTTCAGGTATGGAAAGCTCTATGCATGGTGGTCTCTCCCTGTCCTGTACTCCCCTCCAAAAGCCTGGTGCAGGGTACACAGGAGCTGCAAGGCTGGATGGCTCCCTGTGGGTGGACGGTTGTATCTGCCAGAACTGAGTCTGCCTTGGGCTGGCCTCCAGGCACGTAGTAGCCAGAATGGCATGAAATCCTAGCCCACAACAAAGACATGTCTGTCACCTTCCCCATTCTGCACCAGTCTCTTCCACCTATATGTGAGCTAAAGAAGGAAACTGGGGAGCTTAAGAGAATCCCTTCCTGAAAAGAAAAGGCAAAGTGCTTTGTCACTAGCAAAGAAATTGCAAACACCTATGAGTGCACACTAACAAGGAAACTCCTGGAAGAGGAAGCATCAGGGCACAATCTATCATAAGGCTCTATATAGCAGCTAAGGGAAAGCGTATAGTTAAAAACTACACAGAGACCCTTTGCTTTTAAAATACAATGCTAATGGCTGACATCTACAGCAGCCTCCTCTGAAAACAAATTTAAAACCCAGTTAGCCCTTCCATCTGGGTAATCCCTAATCTCTGTGTCTGCAGAGACAGCATGGGTTTGAATACCCCTCAGCCTGCTACCTCAGGAGAAGATTCTTTGCTTGGAAGGAAGCAAGCAACTTATTCCAATGCCATCATCCCAGCATTGCCAGAGGTTTCTAGGTTTCACTCCTTCATGCTCATGGGTCCAGGGTCAATGCAATAGCGATAAGCAGCAGTGACTACTTACTGTAGCACCCACTGCTAAGTACCAGTACCAACATGCTCTGCATTGTCAGGAAACCAGCATTCCCAGGACCGTAGGTTCTAGCCAGCCTTCTGCAGCTGCCTGTTCGCACAACTTTTCTCACAGCTACAGCTCACATTCACAGCACCGCAGCATTTGTCCAGTTACTTTTCCCACCCACCATATAAATAAAGTGACAAGTGACTTGAGAGATGAAAGCCACGTGCCGATGGGAGGAGATAAATGGGGAAGAGACAGAATATATGTCACAGCACTCTACCCCTCCCCCAGCTCCTTTAGAAACAGAACGACACAAAAAAGTTCCGATGCTTCAATTGCTAAATGATAAATTAACAAAGCAAAGCAGGAGCAAAGACATCTCCCACAATCTGCACAGAAACAGCAAAATATACAATAGAAAATGTCACTAACACCCCATTCAGGCAGAAGCACTTTTTTGTTTTGTGAATGACAGGTTATTTTGAAAAAAATTTGACCACCAGTACTTTGCTGCATGGCTGTTCCCCTCATTATTTCCACCCTAAGTGACCTTCTGCTTAATGCTGGGTGTTTCTGGCCTGTAGTCCTTCCTCTCCGAGACATTGCGTTTCACCTTGGCACTGACTGGAGACTCCTGATTTAATGAGGGACTCGAGTGGGATTTCTTCAGTCCTGGTCCATCATTCTCTCCTCCGCTCAGCAGCTCCTTCACTCCTTCTTTCAGGAGGCCAACGTAAATCTCATAGCGATTTTTCTGGGAAATGAAAAGAAAGGCACAAATCAGTCGAAGAAATTCTGCAGAAGTACTTTAGAGACCATCTGGGTAACTTAGTGGTTTCTGCTAGCCTTGAAAGCCAAAAGCCTAATACGGATGTGAACAACGGTGCTTGATGTGGACACGAACAATGGTGGCTAATGCAAATTGTACTGTAGAAAAAGGATTTCAGGCAGGCTCAGCCTGGGGGTGCTGTGCAATTAGAGGCACTCGGTTCCGCAGTGAACAAACCCCTGTGCTCTGCTGAATGGTGACTCCCAGCTAGTGGGAGCGCATGGTGATTTCCGAGTAACACCAAGTGAGAGCTTCCTGATCTTAGTCATGCTGAGTCATTTTGTCTACTAACACACATTGAGATTTATGTGCCCCACACAGGCAGGGAGATAAAATACAGTAAACTGAAGGATGACAAAAATCCTGTTCTGGTTGGCTACAGCTCTCCTCTGCAACTCTCCACTCCTGCTAGCAGGTCCTGCTTACCTAGCATCAGCCCACAGGGCAGAAACCAAAGCAGTGTTCTGCTAAGCTCAGACCATACCAGCCTGGCCACCACTGAGTCCATCAGAGGATGCTCTGGAAGAGCAGACCTTAACAAAAAGGGACATATGAGAGGGCTATGACAGCAGCATGACCTGTTGCCCTGACGGGGCCACTCACAGTGAATGACGAAGGCTGCTCGCTGTCTAGACACCTGTACTTTTCAAGTGGACAAAGTTCACTTTACTGTGCCCCTTGTCTAATTGTTCTTTTCTTTGCATGGAGCAGAGCTTCTCCCCCCAATGGGAAGATTTCACTCTGTGTGGCACAATAACACATTTCTGTACCAACAAAATGAGGGTACAATCCCTGTTTGCAGGGCTTCAAAAACATGAGTTGGGGCAGGAGATCCTAAAAACAGAGCAGCCCACCTGCCAGGATTTGTTTAATAACCTGCCCCTGACATATCTTCTAAAGATGTGGTACAGGCGTTGTTAAAAAAGTTATCCCTGGGGGCCAGGGAAGGAGGACATAAAACATAGGTACTGATTGTTAATTTATATGTCAAAGTGGCAAAACAGCTGTCAAACTATTATGTTTCTGACAGAGGAAAAAGTGTTGAAGAAAAATTCTTCCTATTTATAATGAAATAATATAGTTCTGGTAATAACACCCATTAGAGGGCAGGAGTTCAAAAAGCTTGGTAACTACTTAGAAGTGTGGAATATAAAGGAAAAAAGAAAAGGAATGTGACTGGGTTTCCACAAAATCCTTTAAATAAACAAAATCTCATAGAGGAAGATCATAAAATAATTACCTAAAAATTAAATAAAAACCATTCTTATCAATTCCATATCAGGAGCTCCAGCTCCACAATGCAAGAGACAAACACATGAAGCAAGTAAGATGTGTCATTCAATAAAAAAGGAAATGGAGAAATAGCAAGTAAAACCCTGATGATGATGGACTGCACTGATGAATGATTCATCGCACAACGAACAGGATACCTCTGCAAAAGAGGAAGCAAGCCAGTGCTCTAAGCCTGGGATCAGCATAATATTGAGAGAAAATTTACTGCTGTATGGACTTCTTTTATTTGTGGGTCCAGTAAACACCAACAGAATCACAAGACCCAACAATCAGAATGGAAATTCAAGATCACTTTCTGACCTGCATGTCTGCCAATGTCCATTTTGCACTGGACTTTTTGGGATCATGATTTCTACAGTAATTAAGCAATGCATTTGGAAGTTTCTATTTTGATTTCAACTGCAACAAACTTGTTCTTTTAGTGATCTGGCATTTAAAGCTAGGTATTAAAGCTGGTGGAAATTTTTCCTTAAAAGAAATTCATCTGGAAAATTCTGTCAAGAAAGTAACACCACAAAAGTTAAAGCCATTCAAAAGCTTCTGCAACATTATCTTTGAAGAGTGAATAAATGTAATAAAAGGAGATGAGGTAACCACCCACCAAACTTCTAGCTTCACCTCTTACCTGACAGCACTCAAAAGATCTCTCTCAAACCATAAATTTGCTGCAATGAGTAACCATCATTTGGGGCACTACTTCCTCAGACAGAAAGCGAAAAGATATGTTCCTTCCTTGGTGTCTACAAGCAGACACTAGCAAGAAAAAAAATGCTCCTGGCTGCATCCCTGAACAAGGACCACCATCTCACTTCTCACCGAACAATGAAACACCATCTCACTTGTCACAAGGAATAAAAATAAAGGAACACCAGTGACCAGACAAAGGCCTACAGAAAAGGAATCTGGCTTCTTCCTTCCTAATGGGACTACACTGCTTCCTTTGAGACTTGCAGACCCTTTTGGTGTGCTTCTGGAGGTGTATCAGCCTGGCCCTTCATATGCAGATGCAAGTCTGGTCTGCACGCTCAGTACGAAAGAGCCAAGTACAAAATACTGCCTCACGCGTCCCTTTTCCTCTTGTTTTGACCTTGTGCAGTAAGGCCTGTCACCAGCTCTGGCTTGAAACTGAAAGAGGACTCGGTTCTGAAGGAAGGTGAGGAAACCCCAAAACCAGGTGAAAGTTGCCATTCAGGATTTTCCTATAGCTCACCTTTTTTTTTTTTTTTTTTAACTGTCTATTTATAGCACAACACAGCCTGTGAAATCTGTGCCAAGTGTGAAAGGAACACAGCATTGCACAGTAGCACCTTGAATCACCCTCCCTCACACACAACTTAAGTTAGTGCTACCACTTGCCTGCCTAGACAGGAATTCCTGCAGTGCTGATCACATATCTGAACTGTGCAGTTCAATTGCAGTTGAAGGCTCTCACTAGGGAAGAAGATACCTTTTGTTTCCTGGGCTGTACTAGTTCTGTTTTGTACTGGGGTACCTGAGGAATATTTCTCTAAAGACCACCATGATAAAATTGAGAGCAAACAGAAACATCAGAGAGAAACAATGAAAGAAAACAGAAATAGAACAATTGCCTTCTCCGTGAATCTTTCTAAAATCATCTAAGACTCCAACCGGCACTTCATCCTAACTCATCTCATTTCTGGAAGTGATAGAAAATAAACTTTGCGTTAAGGGCCCAAAGCCAAGTAACTCTTTGCTCTTCCAACTTGCACAAGAACCCCTACAGAGTGAAAGTATGTAGCTTGCCCTGTACAGCCAAGTCACCTGTCCAAAACTGACATTGTGCGATTGATCATAATAATTTGATCTTGGTTGTTCAGCCAGTTTACAAACCATCTTTCTGTCATTTTCCTAATCCACACTTCTATCAGCTTGTCCACAAGGATGTGAGAGGAGACAAAGCCAAAATTCTTGTTAAAGTCAAGAATAAACAACACCGACTGCTTTCCCTCATCCATCACACCAGTCATTGTAAAAGGCTACTATCATGTTGGTCAGGCACTATTTCCCCTTCATAAAGCCACACTGATTACTCACAATTGCCTTTTGTCTTTAATATGTTTGGAAGTGACTCCCAGGAAAATTTGCTCCATCACCTTCCACAGATGGAGAAATAACTGACTAGCCTGCAGTTCCCTGAAACTTTCTGCTTGACCTTCTTGGAGACAGGAATGACATTTGCTACCCAAAAGACCTCAGGGACCCTCCCCTGATCACAATGACCTTTTAAAGGTAATCAAGAGTAGTCTTGCAATGACATCATCAGCACCATCAGCACTCACAGTTGCACCCCTTCAGATCCCATGGGCTTGCATATGTCCATTTTAAATACTCCTTATCATCCTTCACCAAGGGCAAGTTGTCCTTGCTCTACATTTTCCCACTGGGCTCATGTATTGATAACTGCTGCATGCTGGTCTTAGCACAAGAGACCAGACAAAGAGACACTAAGTACCCTTGCTTTTCCCTATTCTTTGTGACAAGGTCCCCTCCTCCATTATGGGCCTTAACTAGGGCCCATGCTTTTCCTAGATGTCCTGCTGTTAACATACCAGTAGAAACCTTTCTTCTTAGGGTTGATATATTTTGCCAAATTTAACACTACGTGGGTTTTGGCTTTCCTAAATGCAATCCTACATGCTCGGACAGTATCTCCATTACTCCTGTGCCACCTGCTACCGCGTCCACCTCCTGCACACTTCTTTTTTATGGCGGAGTTTTGCCAGGAGCAACTTATTCATCCATGAAGGCCTTCAGCTGTCTTTGCTTGCTTTCTTGTCTGTCAGAGTAGACCATTTCAGAGCTTAAACAAAAAGATCCTTGAAAAGTGACCAGCTTTCCCAAAACCCTCTTCCCCTCAAGGCTGTATCTAATGGGGTTCTTCCAAGCAGTTCCCTGAATAGGCCAAATTCAGCCCTCCAGGAGCCCAAATCTTGTGGTCACTGCTGCCATGGTTGCTCCTGATCTTCATAACTCCAACCAGTTCTTCCCAATTTATAAGTGAGGGACCCAGCAAAGTGCCCCTCCTTGTTTGCTCCTCACTCACCAGTGTTAGCAAGTTGTTGTCAATGCACACTAGAAATGTCCTGGGTTGCTTTGCCCTTCTGTGTTGTCCCTCCAGCAGATATAGAGGTGAAGTTTCCCATGAGGATCAGAGCCGGCAAACACAAGGTTTCTTCCAGTATTTTCAAAAAGGCCTAGCAGACAGCCGCCACAATGACACCCATCTTCATGTGCCAATCACAAGCTCTCAGCTAGCTCGTTTCCCTTTCTTAAGCAAAGCTTCATGTGTGCCTGTTACTCACTCACTCACATAAAGGGCATCTTCCTCTCCCTGCCATCTTTCTCTTTCCTTTCTAAAAAGCCTATATCCATTCATGGCAGCACTCTAGTCACGTGAGGTATCCCATCACCTCACTTCATCCCTGTTTTATGGATTATGTAGTCTATCCCATTCACATCACCGTGTACCATTTGCTTGCCAGCCCTGTCTACCACTTTCTCATTTGACTGTTGAGCAGATAGATCATATCAGGGATATGGGATGTGGAAAAAACAAATTTGCCACTTGTGTTCTCTACACGAAACAGTAGTAAAACATCTAGACAAAAAAATCTCAAGCTCACCGTATGCAATGGACGCTGGAGCTACAGCAAAGTCAAACACAAATGGTGGTTACAACCCTCCGCCAAAGAGTAAAAAAGCTCCTCCAAAAGAAACTCATACAACACATAGCAGGAGGCTTACTTTAACTCTAGAGGGTTATGCTGCCTCCAGCACCTCCCCTGGTGGTCCTTCTGTCTTCTGTCTTATCTGCTCTTTCTCTTCTTCAGACTATGAATTTTCCTTGCCAGGAAGTGCCTAGCTAGAGTAGGATGCTTTCAGACGCAAGGTAACACTGATTCAGGAGTTCTGGGGGAAAAGCTCAAAGGTGCAGCCATGAAAAAAGACAGGCACTTGCTGGGTTGACAAGCCCCTCTTGCATAGACCTACAACATGGCAGACACCATGATAGATAAAAAAGCTGGTATCAGATACTCAAAACAATCTCCTACTGCAGTTGCCTAAGTTGCATGACTCAGTCCTGTGATCAATAATTCTACCCTTTTCCTGACTGTCCTGACACCCAGCTCACTGGCAAACAACAAAAATGGCTCAGATGAAGCATCCCTATGAGAATAATAGCAGTTCAAAACATACCAATGGAGGACAACTATCATGATTTGCATTACTGCAGAACATAGTCATTCCATAAAGACTGAGAAGTAAACAGACTAGGCAGCACACAGTCTTAACATAAGACAGTTCCTGCCTGAAGACTTTATCATTTCTTCAAATAGATACATCTGGCAAGGACAGAGGGTCACATTTTTATTCTGCATTTTACAGACAAGGAGCTAAATTCATTGCTAAGGTCATCGGAGGTCCTTATCAGAAAGAGGAGGCACATCTAAGCTTCTGGGACTGCTGTGACATGTCTGTCTAACAAGAACATCTCCTTGGTGAAGTAAGGTGAAAAGCACAGAACTTTAGGACTTTACCCAAAGTATTAGACCCGTTTTCCCATCCACATCAAAACGCAAATGAAATAATGTTTTCCATACATACCTCAAACTCCAGATAGTGGTCCTTCAGTTTGTAATCATCTACTTCCTTTCCTTTAAGCTTCTTGTCAGGAGGATAGGAGCGATGTTCAGCGAGCTCAGTGGAGATCTGCTTCAGCTTAGCTTCATGGGACTTCAGCTGTTCATCCTTCAGAAACACATTAGGCACTTAAGTGACAGAATCTAAAATATTCAATAAACAAAGGGAAACAAAGAGATCCCTGGACAGTAGTACCAAGTAGTTTCTCATTCTTTCTTTCTTTTTTTTCTCTTCTTTCATTTAACTAACTTTAATTCGAATAATAATGTGTTATCCCAGAGCCCCGTCCCCAACAGCTCTCTCAAAGGCATCCAAGCAAAGCTGGCCAAGTTTGCAGAAAAACTCAGCAGCTAGCAGATGCCACCAGGAAGGATAGCAAACCTGTCATCCCTTGCCTTGCTGAGAGCAACAGAAGCAGCTTGCTGCAGAGAATTACTGACAACATGACACTTCTGTTCTAATACATCATTTGGCATATTAATTAAGGCTGATGTGTATGTAGCCAGATCAAGGGCAGAATGAGACAGGCAAAGACCCTGCCTCAGGTCTTTGCTATGTAAAAGTAGCTCCTTCCATGACAGAAAGGACATGGAGTCAGGGCCCTTTATTTTCATTTCTGCACTACTAAATCCTCTTTGTTCTGCAGTTTCCATTTGTTCAGAACAATATAATGCATCCAGGAGAGGAAAGGCTGTCCGGTTCCGAAAGGTATTTCACTTTGCTAAGCTGCTACCAGCTTTTATCCCACTGCGCAACTGAAAAACGTGAGGAGCTGCTACTCCCCCTTTCTAGGCAACTTCCTTTATCAAAATGCTAGGCCCACTCACTTCCTCCAGTCCATCTGTTAGCTAACCTTCCCTCAGCTCAGAAGGTTTCCAGCTCCTGCAGCATGGCCTTCTGGCCATTTCTGGTCTCTGGGTTGAAATTATGTTTGAACTAGGTAAGTCCAAAATATAAATATGATCACGCAGATCTCAGTGACTTAGCCAGGTAGTACCCAGCTCAGCTCCTCTGTATGTACTTAGCTTCACAGGAAGAGATAGCTGCTACAGTAGTTGTCCCCAGTAGTCTGGCTGCCCAGCTTGCAGCCTCAAGCCTAGCTCAGATATGCCTGCACTGCACTGTGAGTCACACCAGGGACTGAGCCTTCAAGTTCACTGAGCTGGAGCTGCTGCAAAGAGCAGAAGGGAGAAAAACTCCTACAGAGGATGATATTTGAGCCCCATCTAATCTTGTGTTTCAACTCTTTTGGAAGAGAACTGAAGAAAGAAACACGTGGGATAATTTGCCTCCGCCTATACATGGTAGGGCTCAAACTACTAACCAATGTCTGCCAAAAATTCTTGTTGCTTCTAGTAACTACCCTGGGTCTGCTTGTTGTATTAGTGTCCGGTCACTCTTTACATTGTGCTGAATCCCTGATCCCAGTGACATTCTGTTGCAGCAAGTTCTATAGCCTCATGACAGGAGGTCTTTGAGCAGCTATTCATTTGGCACTTGTAATTTCCAAAGGGCCGCAACCCTTTGGAGCTTTTGTGTGTGCATGCATATTCTCAGGAAAGAAAAAAAAAAAAAAAAAAAAGATATGAAAAAGAGAAACAACCTAGTTCCTTTATATATAGCTTTGTCACATCCCTCTTTGGTTGGACTACCCAAGATTAGACACTGATCTGCTTCTGAAAGCAAACTTGGTACAATCCTCTCGAACAACCTGTCATGTCCAACCTCTCTCCCTTGTCTAAGTTAGGTTCTCACTGCATCCTGACTTCTGCCTGACCAGAAACAAGGCCTTTGAAGAAGTACTGTCCATCATGATTCAGCCCACAAAATTCTAAACAGCAACCACAGGGATTTGACAATTTATATTTTTTCATCTGTCAAATGAGAAGCAGCCTGCTGGCAGCTTTTCTACACTGACAGATAAAAGCAGATGTGTTTCTGCTTGCCTTTGAATTTATCTGCTTTGAACACCTAACATTCTTCTGCCTTTAGCTAAAACAGCTCATTTTATTCCACTTTTCGTGTCTCCCCTTCTTTGAGACAAAAACCACAGGGCTGTGTTCTATTTTTTTCCCTTTCCAGATTAAACAGAAACAATGAGACTAGGAAACAATGTGCTAAATGGAACAATCACACAGAATAACAGTGAGTAGACAGGCTTTTTTTGGTGAATTTGGGTGAATTACTGGAGTCCCATACAGTATTTTAAAGAAGATATGCGTGAGCAAAGAGTAAAACTACAAGGATGAGACAAGTTAGTATTATTCTGCGTGAGACAAGTTTTAAACATTCACCTAAAATAGAAGATGGAAAGTCGGTCACCACACTGTAAGAAGAAAGGCTACTGCCATAGAGAGGTAAAAAGCATGGGAGACATGAAAACCACATTCCCTTAGAGAAATGCAGATTGTGAGATACTGGTTTCTAAGCAGTGTTGCTAAGCTATTAAGATGGCAAAAAGAGAATTTAAGAAGCAAGCCAGCATGGGTAGAGCACGTTAAAAGCTAACACCACTTTACTCTTAAAGTATACACCTTGGATTCGGATCTATGACCTCTGCCACACTGTCAACGCAATCAGTATCATGTTCCTGCCAATGCAGGAGGAATTGCAGGCATGCATCACAGCTCCCAAAGTACCCAGACCCAGTGCAAGCATCAAACACACCCAGTCTGAAGTAAGTAGAAATAGGGGTTTTTTTCTTGCAAGAAGTTACAGAGCTGTGAAATGCCCTGTCACAGGATGCTGTGGAAGCCAAAAGCTTATGTGATCACAAGGGAGACCAAAGACATTCATGTAAGAGACAGTTTATAAATATACATTAAACAGGAAATCCCTGAGCTGATAAGGGTTGGAGCCTGGAAAAGTAGTGTGGAAGAAATATAATTGATGCTTGCCTGGTACATCAGCTTTCACCTTTTATCACCTCAATAAGCCAGACACCAGGAGTATGTCCATTTCTTCGGAAATGAGTGGCAATAAATACTCAAATAGTATTTGAAACATCCTCTGCAGAGCCATAACGGAAGGATGAAAATTCTGTATCTGGTACTAGAAACACTAGTGATTATTTCCTTTTCCTTCGACAGCATAAAAAAATTATATTCAATATATATGCTCCTTTTCTTCCCCCACTTCAACTCTTGCATCAAGATTTGCCACAGTAACCTCATTCTCCTAGGCATGCGGGTGGCAACAGCCATAAAGTAATGTCAAGGACCACTGTTCAATCTCCAGCCAGACAGAGAAATTGTCATCACCTACCCTTCATAAAATAGCCCACCTGAGATAGCTTTGTTGTGGTGGCTGGCAGAAGTGGGCGACTAAACTTCTTCTGAGAGCCAATTGCTGCAGGAAATGGTGGTGCAGAGAAGACAGCAGCCACACAGTTAATCTTGTTGATCCAGGTCTGCATTTCCTCTTGGCTCCTGAGGAAGAAACATAAATAAGCACTTGTTAATTCAGCATCCTCTACCTCTTTCCCACTCATTCAATGGTATTTTAAAAGCAATAACAACCAGAACTAGACAAGTCTTAGAGTCTGCTCAGACTTCTGTTCTACCTTTGCAAGCAGTTAATGTCAGATATCTCAGTCACAGGGTAGCTCGTGATTAGGCCCATAAGTCACTCTAGCATGCATCTTTTCCTAATCCAATCAAAACAACACAGGCAACAGAGCCAACCAATGCCCTGATTCATATATAACTCCTAAGGTCCAGGCTGTGCTGGACACCACAGATCCTTAGGAGTTTTCACATGAATCACAGTAGAAATGGGCTCGTACACAAGAGTTGTCCACAGGTTTTTAATGTCAGAAGTAAAATGCAGGTCATCTGTTCTGTTTGGACATCACAGCCTGAAAAACTTAATCAAATTATTGTTATATTAAGTAGTAACTTTGTTTCTGACCAAAGCATATCTTCTAGAAAGACATCTGGCTAGGACCTGACAACATCAGGAGACAGACAATCCAAGATTGCCTTTGGTCATTTGTTTCAATGATTAATCACCCTAACTGTTAAAAAGTTTGCACCTTGTTTCCAAACTGAATTTTGTGTGGCTTCAGCTTCCAGCTGCTGCATCTGGTTATGCCCTTCTCAGCTAGATTGAAAAGCCTCTTAAAACTTGATGTTTCTTTCTCAGGAACTACTTGTGCACTCTAATCAAATCACTTCTTAATCTTATTTCTGATAAAATAAACAGATGACCCTCTTAAGCCTCTGCTTTAACCTGTTCAGGCATGAATTTACCCCTCCTCCAGCACTGCTTTCTTTCCTCAACAACTGCACAAATCAGAAAAGAGCACTTACTGGGCTTGGAAAAGCAGGACCCTCCAATCTGCTGTTTTAAGCTTGAGGACATTGGGTTTCTTCTCATAGTCCGTTGCCTTGGATGCCAGAGCATGATGCACACTAACTGCATTCTTCAGATCTTCCTCTGACAAAGCCTTTTCTGGCTTATATTCATCCTGCAGGAGTTAATAGGTGAGAAATGGTATGTTATTTCTCTGTGTGCTACTCCTTTGCCTTAAATCTAGGCAAAAACCTTGGTCCATTAAACTATATGAACTGAATACTACCTGACAAGAGCACTTGTGGTTCCCACTACCTTTAACATCCTTTCCTTTCTCTTTCTTTCCTGATCTCTTTGCAAGGGAGAGTAGTTTCACTACCTGTCTGACTATCACAGCAGCTGTGAACTATTTGTCTTCATTTCAGGAATCCTTCATCACCAGCTCCTTGCCTCCACTGCTCAGATGCTGTTTTCTCCTTGGGTTCTCAGCCTCCACGGTTCCTTTTTTTTCTCAAATAACTGCCTTTGTACATCCTCCTAGGCAGATCCTCACAGTGGAGAAGCCTCCTTATCAGTATCCACAAAGCAAATACTAGCAATGTCCTTTAAATCTGTCTGTTCAGGGTCTGCAAATGGCAAGTGGAGCACCATCCGGGTTTCTGACACAAGAGTACTATTCCTAGACTCCTCTCTGTTGCAAGTGTCAGTCTTTAATCCCCTAAGTGACAGAAGCTGAATGATGACACAATCATGGTACAGCCGTAAGTTCAGTTTAAAGCCCACTAAACTACAAATGGCTTGGGAAAGCCAGGAGCTTTTCCAAGCAAAACTCATTTGCCAGAAATGCTGTACATGCAAAGTTTCTGAAGAAGAGGCCAAAGCAGTCTGCAACTAACTCCATCTCTCCCTCTCAGTACATCACAGAAATCAATCTCATCTGAAACAGTCACCAAGGGTGACAGCCGCAAAACAGAGGAATAATTCCCTGCAGGTGTGGTAACTATTGATCCCTTCACTTGAGCACAAGAGTTACGAGATGGGGTTTAGCAGGCAACGGAGTGCACAATGTAGAGCACGTGCAGGGACAACGCTAATTTGAACACCTAGAGAGCCACCAGCCCTGGTGAAGAGCTGTTTAACGTGCATGAATTGGTTTACCAGTCTTATCAGGCAGTGTACAGAGCAAGGTTGCAGCCAGAGGCAACGACACCGCTACTGAAGGCATCTGTGCTCTCAGCTAGGCTGGGTTTCATCAGGGCTCTCCAGGATGAGTTTCAATGGATAGGGAGTCACCTGCTGTGGTGACCACCTCCCCAGAAGCAGGACAAAGCATCCAGTTCCTCTGTCATGTCTCATCCTTCCTCACAGGGCTCCTGCTAGTGCAGGCCCAGAACCTGCTGTTACTCAGACACTTCACCAGAAAAGACGTAGCTAACCAGCAAACTGTCGCAGCACTACCTCCACTTGGGCTGAGACAAGGGCACAACCCACAACAGCTCTGGCAGTCATAGCAGAAAGGCAAAGCACTGCTGCACAGATGACTGAAGGGTAGTTTTCAACCTAAACATTTACAACATAAGGGGTTTTCAAGGTCTGGTAGTGACTGAAGACTAACATCCTTCTCTCATAGAAGATGAGATGGATTTTGCCTGTTCTCACTTAGGGCACTCCAAACTTCCTCAAGGAAGATTTGAGAAAGTCCCAAGTCAAAGGACAAGAACTGGAGACGGCTGTTCAATATCTAGCCCAGACTCATCCTGAAGATGGAGGAAGCAAGACCCCAGCTCTAAATCCATCCTTCATGGGTTCAAAACCAGATTTATTTAGTGGTAATTCTGGGGGAAATGACTGGCACCAGTGTCCAGGGAGAGTGAGAAAACTTCAGGGCCAGGAAATGAAGTCAGACAGACATCAGAAACATGGTATTCTTGCTTTCCTCAAGTTCCCTAGACACAGTGTCAGCTATCACCTTGTTTGTTGCCTCCTAGCTTCCTTGGTGAGATGCATCTAATTTCCACAACCTGCTCTGATAACTAGATCTGTTCCAGGAGAAATCCACACTTGTGCAGTTCCAGAAGCAGTCTTGGCTGAAAATCCCTCCTTACTGACAAAGACTGTTCATAATAATCCTTGCTAATCCCACCGCATTAGCTGGCTGCAGTCTACCTTGACAGCTGGGACTCTGTTACCTTCTCCAAAGGCACTGATCAGCATACTGGAAATGTCTCCACATAGTTGACCAGCCTCAGAAAAAGCTGGAAGGATGTGAATGTACATCAAAATTATTCCTCTAAGGCCCTCAGCTCTCTTCAGCTGGCAGGGAATGCTACGGGAGCAGGAAGATCCATATCTCCTGTGCCACCAAGGACAGCACGTGCTCTGATGCGCTGGTGTTGGCATGGAGTTGAGCTGAAATGGAAGGCAGCTCACTAAAGATAGAAGACAGCAGCAAGAAATATACAAGGAGCCAGAAAAGAACCGTGACCTCTCTGTGAGCTGAAGGCTGATGTGAGCGCTGCATACAACGCAATGACATGCTGAATTCATCTTTCCCAGACTCCTGGAGAATGATTTTCCCATATCCTGCTGACTCAGAGACAACATATTTCTAAATCTGGTTTTGATAGACCAGAGAATGACATTCGGCTTTTTATCAGTCAGTGGACTTGGGGTGGGTATCTCCTCTCAGTTGCAGGTAATGGCTGCAAAATTCTCATACAGGAAGTCTCATCATTGAATACTTTACATCATTCTGGCATTTCTTTCTTTTTTTTTTAAAATTTCAATATAGAAAACACATTCAATAAAAGTTATGCAAAAATACCTGAAAGCCTGCAAGATCATAAAATGCCACATGAAAGAGCGAAGACACTGCAAACCTTGAAGCAGAGTCCAAACAAAACACAAAAGTCCATGTCCTGCACTGCTTGCCCAGAAGCAATTTCTAGCAAGGAAATGAGGTCAGCCTTATGTCCTCCTCTTATAAACTTTTCTCTACGCACATCACATCCCATGTCAGTCTAGTGAACAGACATTCTGTCAAGCTCCTACTTTGCAATTTCCTCTTGCCATGAACAGAGGGCAGGAAATTAACCTTGGCCTGAGGATGCCCAGAGACAGGGCCAACATCCCAAACATGTCAAACCTCTAATTTTATATAACACTGTGCAGGCATATTTAGTTGGCTAACTGTGAATGCTTCCACTGAGCCCCTTCAGTGCCCTTTGTGCTTACTAATTGAGAAAGCATGTTCTTAAATCACTCACTTAAAAATCAAACAATATGCAGCAGAGGAATTAGCACTGAAACATTTCCAATGATAAAAAAACCCAAAAATAAAGTGTGGGCATGTAGCCAAAACTGCCCAGATAAGCTCCCCAGTAAATCTCAAGTGACCACCATTCCACTGTCATACATGGGCTTTGACAGCAAAATAAGGAGAACCACATTGGTACGCAAACAGAATGACAGCAGAATTGGAATCAGACTGCCCACCAGGGGAATCACAGCTGCTACAAATAATTAATTTTTATATTACTGTAGTGCCTTTGGGGAACAGCTGAGTTATGGATAAACACAGAAAGTAATATTGCAGAGGTTTGTACATATGTCTGTGTGTATACAGCACCTACAACAATGACATTTCTCTCTTCCCTGCTTGAATAGTACTCGGTGCAACAAAACCATCATCACAGGTGTTATCTCCATTGACATACAGGTAATACACAGATGATGAGGGAAAGAGGGAAAATGTGTGGGTATGTGAATGAACCCTGCCCTATAACACTCCATAATCAGGAGAGAAGGCAAACAGAGGCAAAGAAATCCTTTGCCCATAACTACTGCCAGGGCTATGCATTTCTACAAAGAAATCACACTGTCCTAAGAAGGTCCTGGACTTTCTGAAATATAGGGTAATTCAGTCTCCTGGTATACTGCAAGAGGAAACATCAGCTCAGCAACTTTTACTATAACAACTTCGTCAAACTGTGTATTTTAAAACCCTGGCACCCTCAATTTCTGTAATACCACATCCCTAACAAAGCAAAGTTTATTTCAGGGATGAAGCAAAGACCTGTTGGACCCTCTGGAGCTTAAGAGAAATCAGAAGATGTTTCAGAGCTGCAGCAGAAAGCACCGTGGCTGAGCAGGCACTGGAGGCACCCTGGGGAGGCTCACAGATGCCCCATCGCTCTGAGAATAAGTCACTTCCCATCAGGCCCCTCTGTCAACTTTTTATGGCACTAATGTAAAACCTTGCTTGTCATTGTACCACAGCAAGATGGCTTCAGTGCAAGTGTCTTCAGGACCAGGTAGGAGACTGCAGCTTTGCAGAGTAACCAGCCTGTAATGACTGAACTGAAGTGCTGTGACAAGCGCAAGACACAGAAATAACAAACCAATTAGAACTCCAGCAATGCATCTCACTCTGCAGAGATACAGTCAGATATGAAATCACTCCCCAAAGGATCAAGGGTGAGAGTGGGGAGAGCACTATTCAGTAGAAAACGTGTGTGCTATATCAGCAACTCTACATTTTGTCAAACAGAAAGCGATTTATACCAATATGCCAGTGATACTTATAAAAGTATTTAATTAACATTCTGAGATAGACAGCATCTCCATTTCTTTTCTTCCTTTTGAAAGTTTATTAATGTCCCCTCAGTGACGAAATAACAATCTAATTAATGTGTTGTGGACAATAAGCCTTCTTACTTCTTAGGGAACCACACAGTTTTTTCAGGTGAACACTAAAGATTATTTCAGAAATCAAAGCAGTTGACTCCATTTCACCAAGGAAAGGGCAAGCACAAACATGCATGAAGGACACTTCATAAAGTCTGAACCTGCTGCCTGCAAAAGGACCAGAGGGAAAGCTCAGCTGCGATACAACAGACATGGTTCTAGTCTCTTGCACTGGCTTTGCGCATGTCACATCCAACTTTCAGCCCAAATCTTTCCATCCTAACTGCAGATTGTTTTTTATCTGTTTCCGGATTTCAGCTCTCTCAAAAAGGTACTGCACCCACAGCATGCATCTTGTAAACCTCATTCTGGAAGAATTTGATCCAAATAACTCTCTCTTCAGAGACTATCCATGCTGGTTCCGATGAAACCAACAATTTCAGCATTCCACAGCAGCGGAGGAGGAAACAGCAGTATGCACCTGAACTTACACTCCTGATACTCTTAGAGTGCAGGGCAGCCTGGACAAACACCACCTATTCCATTTCATCAAAGTGGGGACAAAAAGGCTTAACAATCTACTTAGCTGCTGCCATTTATTTGATTGTGATGTTCTCACTCACAAGCTGCATTTCAAGTTCCAAGAATATAGTTAAAAATGTACTACAATATATTTACACTTGTGCCTAAAGACTTGAAGGCTTTTGACTGTTTTTTTAGACTCCCTGCTGTCAGGAGCAAAGATTGTTAGATACTAGTGTCTCATCTTTCCTGGGAGGAGGGACAGAGGGAGTATCATTTTACCCTTCTGTTTTGCTGTGGAGCAGAAGCTGCAGATTCCTACCAAAGCCAAACTGCTGTTCAATTCTTTTACAATCAGTCTTGCAGGCACTGCAGTATACTATGAAAAGATGGGAAAGGAGGACAGTCTTACAGGAGAGAAGTCATACGTATGAAATGCAATGTTAAAAGCAGCCTAGAGCAATGTGTGCAAGACATAGAGAGATGATGCTTTCTTTGCTGGTGAAGCTGACGATTTTTTCAGCCATGAGTGACAGCAATAGTATAAACTGGAACTGATAAGGTGCAGAAGTGGATGTGGACAATGGAGGTGAACTTGAAGGTGTGAAAAAGGAGAGAGTGTCAATGAAAGGATTCATGCCTGACTGTGTGTAAACAGGGTAAAGGGCAGCAAGAGCAGCTACACTGTGTGTCGGATGTAAAGGAACTTGGGGGTGGACTGTAAGAATGGAGAGGATGCCTGCTGCTTTATCCCTCTTTAATTAGTTTCCAAAAGACAGTGATTTCCCCTACCTTCTGCAAGTACAGGACCGTTCCCTTCAGCACAGCATAAAAGGTTTTCCAGCCTCGCTTTCCCCGGGGAGCTGCAAAGAAAACAAATGAAAACCCATTTAACTCAGATCCATTTTTACACTTTGTCTAGGCAACAGGAGAGCTACATTAGTCCTGTGTTAAGCCTCCTTTGTACTCTCTTTTTCAAAGGACAATGCAAGGCAACTCAGCACAGTGCCTGCACGTACTTGCTGTGTGAGACAGTAATAAAACAACCCTGACAACAGCCCTGTACTGGATCTGAAGAGAACAGCAGCAATGCAGAAAGCAGGCCAGAGAGATAGTCTTTGCACTCTTGCAGGTAGGCAAACACTGCCCCTGCACAGCTAGGTCTGAGCTCTGCACCGTGTCAGTTTTCAGAAGCATACACCCATTCTCCATGCCACAACAGGCTAGCAAGCACTGCTCAGGAGCAACAGTACACTGGTTAGAAAGCAGTGCCTCTCAAGGGCACCCTTCCCCTCACCACTGCTGCACACACGAGTGGCACCGAGTGGTTGGATGGCTTCTTGGTCCCTTCCTCTCTTTCTGCAGGTGCAGGGAAAGCCAAAGAAGAGAAAGGAGAGAGGAGCCAAACAAAATCCTGAGGAAAAAAATAAATCACTTCTCAAGAAACCTAAGGTCAGTTAGAGGTTCAAGAATGTAACACAGACAACAAATCCAGCCCACAAATTCCTAGAAACAAGCTGAAGGTCAGGGACGGGAGATGGGAAAAGGAAGAAAAGCAAAAAAAAAAAGGGATTCAGTATCAAGGCTCCAGTTTGCAGTTCCGCTGCAATAAAGGGAGGGACGGCACAGGCTGTACAGTCAGTGCCAGAGACTAGAAGCCTGCATCTCAGCTCACTCTCCAACAAGCACGCACCACAGACTAGCGTTCACTTGCATCTATACTGAAATTAATAACCCGTGCATGACTAAAGCACCACTCTCAGAAAGGAATCCCATTCTGATCTGAAGACGGCAAGTGATAGTGGGGAGTTATTAGTTCCTTGCTCCAGAGGTTAATCATTCTCTTGTCACTTAACAGGACTTATTTCTAAGTGGCACTCATCACTGTTCAGCTTTCAGCCAGTGGCCCCTGTTGCTTCCTTCTCCTCTAGACTGCCTAAATGCTTTAGCCATCAGTACTCCTCTCCCGTGAAAATATAAGCAACATGCTAGTACAAAAATTCCTTTGCAATCCCACACAAGCTGATCTCTGCATTGCAACAATTCCATTAGGAAATTAAATAAGAAAAGGTCTAACTAACTTTAAAAATGTAGTTTCGTTTTATTTGCAATTGGAAATTCAGAATGTAACTTTTTCAAGAGCTACATGACAATAAGACACAGTCCTGTAAGATACACAGGAATTTCTGTAAACATGGCCCTAACAACATTACTCATAAAAGGATTATCCCCAAAATGCCACCACCCAGTGTGCTGAAAAACAAGCAATACTGATTATTTATAATAAAAGAAATCATTTAATAAAGGTAACTAGATACAATTACTTATTTTGGTTAAATAAACAGAAGTTTAAGAAAGAGTAACCTACTCAGAGCATCCAGTCATCACAAAGAATGAGGTCAGTTTGATTTCAACATCTCTGTTCAGATTTAGTTCTCCAGCTGTCAGCCTCCAGCTTGAAAACAGCAACCCCCAAATGTACCTTCTAAAATATACTAGTGAGACATGCAAACACCAAAGAGCTTAGCCCAGTTAGGAAACAGATGCAGTTCCTGGAAATCCATCACAAAGTCAGACTTTGTCTTCAGGATTTCCCTCAAGAGTGTGAAGCATGAGTAAGTGATCAACAATGATCAGGAAAAACGCAGATGCTCTGAGTAGCCTCTACTGCTTCCAAGATCAATAGAAAACAAACAAAGGAAGATATCGAAACAATAAAACACACACAGGCAAATGAGAGGCCTTTGATAATTAATGCCCCACAGACAGAAGTAGAACAAGAAGAAAAGAGGATAATTAAAGTAAGAGGCTCCGCAGGAATATTACAGAAAAAAAAGTGGCAGGAAGAAAACTGCATGGCATAAATTTGGCTGTTACCAAAAGCTGCTGACATTCATTGGGTGTGGGACCTAAGGTGCAGTAGTCACGAAGGAAATGGTTACAGCATCTTCCAAGTAAAAATAAAGAACAGCCTTTCTTTAAAAATAGACCCAGAGGGGAGGAGACATTTGAACCAATCTGGTGTCACAAAATGAAAAGAATAATTATCAAACTACTACAGAACAGTGACTGTAATTCAGTTGAAATTGTTTTCTCTCTGTAAACTATGAGATTCATTTTCTTTTAGCACAAAGATTCACATTGCTTTGCTGTATCACATTATTCTGTACACTCATGCATTAGAGCTGCTGCAAATGGGAACGAACATTGTAAATCCTGGCCTAATAGTGACAGTGTGATAACCCAATTGCCACATTGTTTGGCATTGCTGCAATTTCCCCTAATGAAGTAACACTATTTGCCTTAAGAAGCACATGGGCTCATTGTAAGTGGCATTGTGCAGAGATAACAAGAAAATGAGATCTTACGAGTGAAAGATACTCACTTTTCTTTCCGTCCATATCCGCATGGATTTTCCGAGCCAGAAATCCAGTTTTATAGACAGCAGCATTGGGATCATGAGGGATGTCCAGGAATGGGTTATTTGAGTTGCCAATTCGACTGACAGCCTTTGTCTGACTCCCATTATCCTTTTCATCTGTACCATCTGAGTGAAACTTTTTTTTCTCTTCTTCATCCCTTCAAAAGCAGTGAAAACCAAGAATGAATGAGGGACTGGCCAATAAAACTTCATTTCAGTAATTCTTGCATCCTCCTTGTCAAAACATACCTCTCTCTTTCTAGGGGGTCCTACTTAGACAGAAACTTACATATATACCAAAACATAGGCAGATTATAGCAAAGCTTCAGTTCACCTACTTCACCAGCACAGGACCAGCTTTCAAATAAGCCCAAGTTCCCCTTTTACAGTCTTAAAAGGCAAGGTTTCAAGAGTGTTCTGTGTCCTCCAAGTTCACCTATTTTTAATGCCACTTATTTGAGTCCTAACATGGGAAACATTTGCCTGACAGGCTCTCCTGAAAAATCTCCAATTTCTTCATGAGTTCACATGTAGACAAAAAGAACTAATCTACTACAGATCACTGTGGCTAGCCCTTTAACTTAGCATATGAAACACAGACTCAACCTCCTCAGACTAGCAAACAAGCAGTAATTTAAAAATAAAAACTAAACTAGGTGAATTATGTTATCTGTATTTTAGAGACAAAATGCTGCTCAAAATGTTACTTATTAGGGCAATATATTCAATGCAGCTCTTGGGAACAACAACAGCACACATTCCAGCAAGTCAAAAGCATCGCCTAACTAATAAATGCCTTTTTGCTTGTCAGAGCCAAAGGCAAAAATGACCAGGCAACCTAGAAAACAAAGTGTCCATCACAAGAGTAGGATGATGGTTTTCAAAGAGCAACAGGCCACTAAATCTGTGTGGATGGTGCATGTGGGGGAGCCACAGTTAGTGTCAGACTACAGACCAGCCCTGTGTTCTTTGAAGTCCCCACACATTCCTCTCCAGGTCACTGGGAAAGGAGTGTCAGTGAGGAGGAAGGCTGTCATTGGAAAGTCATGGTAGCAATGCTTCTCCTAAGGCCAGCGCCTGATTAAAAAAAACTCATCATTATTTGAGTGTAATGATGGCTAATAGAGGGGATGGGCTACAAGCTGCTGCATCTCACTGGACCCAGAAGATCAGAGAGCAATCTCAGGCAGACCTTCCAGTCACATGCATGTATTCAAAGGCACGTATAAGATGAGGATTAGCAAAGCATATATGTTAGTCCAAAAGCTCCTTTTGGGGCATACTGCAACCATCTCTGCTTATGGAAACGATGATCCAAGGAAACATCCTCCAGGAATTGTAGGCTAGAGTGACAATCTGTGTCACCCTGATCTCTGCTGAAATGGTCTTCTGGGGAATAAATTAGTAGGAGGAGATACAGGTAAAATAGACTTGTTTGACAACAAGGAAATCAAACCCAGAGATAGAGAGGCTATATTAGCGAACTCAGCAGTGCCAGGGAACATTCTCAGGCATTTGACTTTGATCACCTCATATTACTTTGTGCTTGGCATAGTCTCAGTCCAACACATTCCCAAAAAATTTCCAGACACTGTTCATGAGTCAGCATAGTCAGGGACCACCCCAACAGGCAGTACAGAGGCAAGCATCTCCTTGTGAGATGGGAGCAGTTCTTGCATCTTTCAGCCTATCAACAGGTGTTTTTCCACTCCAGAACTGAGATATCTACAAAAAACTTTTTGTTCGTTAAACCAATAAAGATTTCTTCATGCACACTTTGGCTGAAACCCTCTCCCAACTGAAAAGTGTAGAAATTTCTGACAATTTTGATTGTCCCCACCCTTTCTGAGTGGAAAGCTAGACAGAAGCTAGAAACTTACTAGCTTCTGACAAGGCTGGACTGTTGTGTGTCAAATGTTTCTTAGATATGTGTCCATTCCAGGAGCTAATTCTCCCAATGAAGTCTGTCATACCTAATCCTAAAATCTCTCAAAGGGCACAAGCACTCAAGCTGATTGGTCGCATAAAAGTGCCTTGTGAATTCTGGGATCTCAGCCAAGGACACAGTGGATTTCTCCTTGTCAGAAGAGACATACTGCAGTAAATGGCTTAGCATTTTTTTGGAATAAGCGATCTCCTTTTGAGCTATGGGAGTGAATTATCTTATTTGTTGTGTGCCCTTAATCCAAGCAGCCACAGGTGCTATGACGAGCAGTCCTGGAGATCCGGACAGCAAGACTGCTGGGGGCAGCGTTCTCAAACTTGACATCTTTGGGACAGCTATTAAACAGGAATTCTTCAAAAGACAAGCAGACAGGGCAGACAAGGACAAAATGGCATCTGCTGTCACAATTGCTGGTAGTATTGAACAAACCTTTAATTGATCCTTTAATCTAACATTGAAAATGGGATGTCCTTGAGATTCAGAAGCCTCACTCACTTGTGAGAACTGAGCGCTCTGACAAGATGCACGAGGTCAAGATGCACCAGCCAGTGCATAAGACACAATGAAGGTAACCAGAAAGGCAAGAGGACTTATTACAGAGAACGAGCAATGGATGAACAGCTGAGAAAACAGAACTAAAAGGAGCCTGTGCCTCCCTCTGATCTTGAATATGAAACACTGGTGGAAATAAAACAAGAGGATCTGGGACTCACTTCTTCAAATGCTCCATATTGCCTCAGTGGCCAAGCAGGATGATTGTGAGGAGTTTCAAAGCAGCAATACAGTTCAGGTGATAGCCTTTGCCTACATACCGTACAAAGATGGCCTAATAGATAGGTCCAGGATAGGTTTTATCAAGGATGTAACAATTTGAGCTTACTCGTCACCAGCCTTTAGGGTACAGCTGCAAAAATGAAGAGCTGTAGAAAATTCAGCTGGCCTCTGGATATCTAAACCTGAAAACTGATCTTTGTTTAAAACCCTTGCCTGTGGGGGATGCAACTCCTTATCTTCAGATGGCTCTCACAGATGATTCAAGTTCTGTAACACCCCAGCGTGGTGACCTCCAGTGATGCAGTAAGTCAACGGGCAGTCTCTCTGTGCAAGCATATTCACTCACGGATCTAGTGTTACACAGGCAGAGTCCAGCTCCTTGTCAGCGACAGGCTAGGTGCACCCCCTTTCCATTTGGTACCAGAAATAGTAATCCCTATGCCTTTAGGGTAAAAACCCCTATATTGGTTCCAACACACCTTTCAGTAGCAAAACACCATAGTGAGTCCACGTAGGTTTGCAGAAGTCTGAAGAGATTTTATGTCTTTGATAAGCAAAAGGGAGATCATTCCTGGTTCTGAGCCTGGAAGTGATTCCTCTGATGTCCCCTCTCGACAGCTGAGAGAGGCTAGTGGCTATGAACCGTCTTGTGGGTCCCACTTTCCTTCCACGGAAACTGAGACATACATAGTGTCTCTGCTCTACAAGGTGCTGGTGACAGGAAAGGGCTACCATCTGTAGAGTTTCTCCAAGACTTTGTCTGTAGCATACGATACATGCAAGGCTTCCCAAAACGACGAGATTTAATTCCACCTGCCCTTACTTGCCTCTTTGAAAACAGATCTGCAGACAGAGCAGTAACCAGGGCACTGGCTAGCCATGAGAACCAGCACACCAAAGCCAGGGTCTGCTTGCTGTATCACCTGAAGACACAGCATGGAAACAGCAACGTTTTCCTCTGCAAACACAAGATCTCCAACAACTAGAGTTTGCCTCTAATTCTTAAACACACATATTTGAAAAACATGCAAAAATGCAGATGTTGCCATTTTGGCGCAAAAATATATTTTTGTCCCTCCTCCAAAACACCCTATACAATAAAGTCCCATTTTTGTCCTCTGGCAGAAAACCACCATCCGGTTCTGTCAGTAATGAAAACATTTCTGCATGCTCTATGGTCTGATGTGAGACTGCCTTGGAAAACTTTCACGTCACTAAGCTGAAAGACAGGGTCAAGCCCTTCATTTTTTAAAGTCTCCTTCATCTCTGCATTTGTTCAAATAGAAAACTTATATGACATGGCAAAAGGCTGGGTTTATCCATTAAAAAATGGCATTAAAAAAATCAGATTTCTAACACTCAACAATAGGAATCTGTGCAACTGATAGCATCTGTATTAGAAAATTGACTTGAGAAACCAGGGCAGAGAAGTTTTGACATCTTTTCTAGGGAGGATGGAAGAAAGGAGAACCAGGTTAATTGCCACCTGACCCCTCTTTAAAACCAATCATGAAGTTGCAAGCAGGAAACATGCTAGAACTTGGGAGATGAACAGTTAATTGTAATAGGGAGAGAATTCTCAGTATGACCTAGAAGAAGGTGAGCTTCAGCACAAATGTCTTTATAACCACTCCAGTCTCAGCATCAGTTTGCTGCAGGAAACACACAAAGGATTTTGCAGTGGCTCTTTCCCATCATCACTGTCTTAAAGACCTATTTTGGTTCAGAGAGACGGAGATGATTTTACAGTGCAGTCCAGAAAAATAAAAAAAGAATGCATCATTACGATATGTAAACTTGTCTGGAACGAAAACTGTACTGTTGAATAGTCAAAACATAAGCAATTCTCCTGAAACTACACTGACCTGCTGAGAGAAAGCTTTCAGGACATAACTGGCTCAAAAATGGAACCATTCGTTTTTTGCAAATTTGTAAGCAGAACTTTGGGATTTCATATGTTAATTCTAGATCACCGTTCAGCCCGTTTAAAGACGATTATTTTATTATTCCTATCACCTTCGTCGGAAAGTAGACATACTGCTATAACAAAAGGAGAACAATAATATTCACCACCACATTTCCATGTAGACATTATGCAAACAAAGCATATTCAGCTCCAGTGTCTTTGAAATTAAATTATTTTTTCTTCTTCAACTTAAAGCTGACAATGATTGGAGTAAAAGCCAAAGGATGAGAAACATCTACAAAACCCATATGATAGACAATAGGACTGAAGGGATGCTAAGAGGTCAGATAATCTATCTCTTTGCCTCTAAAGCTGGATCCATACTTCCTAACCCAAAAGGACAGAATAACTAGTTCACAAAGACATCCAGTGAAAGCCCTTCCACAGCTTGTCCAGACAGGCTTATGCTTTGGTTCAAAAGGCTTATAGCTAGAAAGCTTTTTTAAGTGTTGGACTCAGACTTCCCTTGTTTCGCATTTAAGACCATCCACAACAGATGTGAAGAATAATTCACGTCCTTCTCCTCTGCTACAGCCTTTATAACTGAAAAATTACACTCAGATCCCTCTCCTCAGTGCTCCCTTTTTTCAACTAAACAAACACAGCTCTTTTAATCTCATCGTTCATGTTCACAGGATCTTGAATTAATTTAATCTTACGGGTTATGTCAGAACCAAGAGTTTAGCATTCAAGTGCAGAAAAAAATCCCTCCGGGAAATTTCAGAAGCATGAGAAATCACAACAGTTGGGACTGCATGCACTCCTGGTGTAGTTCCAGTGACCTCAGCACACCAAAACCAGGATGTGTTGGACTAACTGGATGAAGCAGTACAGGCTCCACTGCAGTCAGTAAGAAATTCTGCCAATGACTGCAGTGAGGTCCGATTGCTGCTTAGTGCTTCACTTGCTATTCAAAGAAATGAGCCACAGCCCAACCGTAAGCAGTAGAAAGGAAATACGGAATGGGACAAAAGACAGAATAACCACATTTCTGATGGTTAGTTTTCCCATACTGCTTTTCTCCCTGGATACTAAACAAAAAGGCAGGCAAGAGGAAATGGCAAGCCAAGTAAACGGCAGAATGTTTTCTGGCAGTTCCATTGTGAAAATTAACCAAGAAATTTGTAGGTGCAGTACAGAGTAGAAGTGTGCATTCAGGATCCCATATTCACCAGCTCAGGGTAAATTCCAGGTCACATCTGTTTATTTTACAGATCATGGTACGTGATTCACTTTTCACCTTTTGGAGAACTTGAATCTGTATCTAATGCAAAAAAAGAACTCTCTTTTCAGGATAAACTAAATATGCTTATTGAAAGACTCCAAAGCACATCTGCTGAGGAAGGTGCCACTTCTCTAGACTACAAAACCAGAGTCAATGATAGCTTTTTCTTTCTGTAGGCTTTGGATCACAGCATCATTCCACTGGAAATGGAGAGCAAATCATTCAGTATGATGACACATTTAGCTCACAAACAGTAAGATAAGGATCATTTAATAGTCTTCCCCCTACAATCTAATGGATTGTAGTTACCCTCCCCTGCCTACAAACTTATTGCCAGTGATTAACCCACCAAAGAACATACTGCCAAAGCAGCTCTTAAAAAGCTGTGTAGCCTATGAGAAAATCTCAGTTCCTGGAGGAAAAGCATTACTTCAATATGGCAACACCACAAGGGAGCTTATGTGGGTTTTTGCAGCCCTATTTCTACCTTTCCCTTACCATCCCCATCTTTGCCTGCCAACTGCATCAGGGAAACAAGAAGATACTCTTTGAAAAGGAGAGAGTATTTCCCTCAGGCCCATCACAGCAAAATCAACCACATCACCTTCCTATCCACTCCTCTCTGCAGACCACAAAAGCAGAGCAACAGAGCAATGTGTCTCCCTGGCTAACTCAGGCAGTCCCAAGCCTCCTTGGGGTGATTATACAAATCACACATCTCTATAAAAGAGGAGAGACATATCCACACCCCTTCTTTCCAGCCAGCACTCTCAACCCTAAAGGTAAAGGCACAACTTCTTTGACTCCTCCAGTATGAGCTGCTTCTCAGCATGGAAAGTAACTGTCGCATCAGTCCCAGTTATCTGTCTGAGTTTCAGATTGGAATGGACAGTTGGCCACTTTGACCATCCTGCTGGGAGGAGGTGGTTACACACCCACACACCAAAGCCTCATGAAAGAAGGAATCAGATTTCTCCTTCTTCCAGCCCGCTTACAACTTTTTCCCTAACAATTCATTATCAAGGGACATGGACTGGACTATGTAAATGCTGAAACAGTCACTACCTATACTATCTCATACATCACCTTGACTGAAGCTCACAGGAACAGAGCCAGGCATGAGCCAGTTCCCACCTGAAGGCTGCCCAAGTTTATTAGACGCAGTACTGTCTCTTGGCAAGAACTGCAGGAAAATCTTGACATCAAGAAAGTTATATAATGGATTCTACTGGGTCTAAAGTTTTTGTGAGAGAGCATCTTGCAAACAGCTCTGGTGTTGTGACATGTAAGATTCACACAGCGTGTTTCAGGTCCAAGACACAGTCTGGGCAAGTGTCTCTCACCATGCTTTTTATGAAGCTCATCAGAAACGGCATATCTTGGTGACTCCCCTTAGCAGCACACCTTCCTCACTACTGTGACATTATCTAACACACTTCTGAACAGCAGCGGCAATCGCAGTGAAGTGAAGCTGCACACCCTGACAAGAAATTCATTTGCAGAGGATGAACTTAAACAAAGGAAGATCAGAAGCCAATGGGACTGCAAGACCCATGGCAGTTGTTGGAACACCTAGCAGACAAGGTGCAGGAGCACGCACCCCAGAAAGACATTGTTCTCGAGAAGGTGAGGTTTCAGATATGTAAATCCACACAGGTAACATCCTGTACAGCCAAAATAGATAAAAGGCATCATTCTTTAAGTGTACACCCAAACCCACTGTTCTGCAAGAAGGAAAACCTAAAGCAGACTCTTCTACCCTTTGCTGGCATATCTAGACCACATGATACCTAAGCACAGAGGAATGTCACTTCAACACAATCAGAAAACGACGTTCTTTCTTATCTGCAGTATTTCCATAATTAAGAAGTGTTAGCCTGTCAAAAGCAACTAAGGATGAGGGGATATCAAACTTTGTCCAATTTATCATCTTTCACATTAGGCTGTTGTCTAGTTATCCATAGTTAATCAGGAGACAAACCAAGACAATAACCCAACAGCAGGAAACTCAATCCAAAACTTTCATTTCTATTCATTGGTTCTGACACAATGTACCAAAAGATAAAGGGAGAAGTCAACTTCTGTTTTATTTATGCAGTCATAGAACAATAGAGGATTAAATTTCTCTCTTTTGAGGCTGAAGTTTCCAACTAAACGAAACGTCCTCTTTCCTTAGAAATGCAGGTGGCCTCTATCATTAACAACTCCCCTTGCTGGAGAAACAGATGAGACATTATTACCAGGTCACTCATTAACAGAAAAGCAAACTCATTATGTACACTGGCTATCTTCTACAGGCTTTGAAGCCCACTCAGATGGTGACTCTGGATGTATAAAAAAGATTACTACACAGGTACTATTTTTAAACTTCTAATTTCTATGCAGCATACTTACACTGCCCATTCCAGCTTCTCATTCTTGATTGAATTGTAGAGGGCCTGCAAGGGAAGATAAATGAGATGGGATTATTGTTTGACCCTTGCTACACACACAATAACATGCTGAGGAAAAATACCTCACTAATAGCAAAAAGCAAGCTGATTCCGATGAAGGAAGTACCATATCTGCTCATGGCAACACAAAAGTCTTGAGCAGAAACCTCATCTAAGGCAAAAATATCAGAATGAGGGGTTTGAGATTGCAGCCATTTTCTCAAGCAGGCTTTTGAGTTTTGTGATTTGTATTTTTGGTTTTTTTTTAATAACCCTGTTAAATTTGTGAAACCACCAAGACTACAGCCTTAAAATTCAAGGTCCAATTTAATTCCTGATAGTCAGTGAGATCTTCTTATCACCGACTTTAATGGGGCCAAGATTTTACCATATGGGCTTTCCTGTAAAAACTATGATAAAGCCCCTGAGCCTCACAGACACCTGAATGCTTTCCTAGTCACACACCCAAACACAAACAAGTTTCCTTTCTAATTGCAAACCAGAAAAGGAACTACAAGCAGCTTTCATGCTTGAAGATCAATGTCTTGGACTGCTGCCTGATAGCATTGTTACTCTTCCAATCCATAGGAAAGATGCCAGCAGATTTGACACCGAAGATCACAATTCTGCTGTTGACACCAGCCTGCAAAGAAAAGGGTCTGAAGGCTGACTTAAGCCTGGGTGGATATCAGACAGTTGGGATGGATTTCTTTTGAAATGGAGTAAGCACTTGGCTAAGTGTGTCTGATTTTAGCCCTTCAGCAGATGATGCATACAAAGAATAAATGCCTGCTATTACTACAAGCTAATGGAATTCTTCAAATAGGCCACTTGACTCAAGTGAATTATTTTGGTATGGAATGTCTCTGATTCTCACACTTATAATCCACATTTGTAATTTACCTTATATACATAGCTAGATTTACTCCCTTTGGCACATAACTCCTACACAGCCTCAAAATATGTTAACGTGTAGAAGAACTGCTGATGCACATGACTACCAAAAAGTAGCACATCAAGTATGAACAAGCCTGAAAATCACATACTATTACAGCTATGACACGCTTAACAGAAACATGAGCCTTTAAATAGCCTTAACTCTGACCCAAAATAAAAATAATTTGGAAAACCAAAACTAGCTATGTGCATATGCCACAGCAGAAATTGCAACGAGAATCTCATGACCATACTCCACTGCTCATTCTGTGATTCACGGGCGCCTTTCTGAATCTTGCACAGTCTATTTGAAGATCCTTAATATTCAGCTCTGTGAAACTCCACATTGATTTAACTATACATACACAAGCAGATCAAACATACTGGTAGAACTTGCCTCACAATGATGCTACACACGCAGCAACTTTTAGTCACAGTGTACCACAACACTAGGTATGTCAAAGCAACAGAACAGATACGACCACCAAAAGAATCATCCCATATGCTACTTACACTTGAGCTAGCAGAGAGAGGTCCTCAGGGCTAACATGGCTTTGCTGTGCTCCTCACAGCAATATGATGAAATATTTCCAACTTTGGAGATTTCACTGTCTATTTCTACATATCCTACCATATAAGAAGCTCTGATCCAAAGGCAAACAGCCAAAGGTAAAGGAAAGGTCACTGATGGCAATTTGTAGGCACTTTGTTTAATTTTCAAGTGAGAGCTATCAAGAGATTTTTAAGACCACCCTGAAGGAAGAAAGAAAAAAAAGGACATACTTTCCTACTACACAGCCAGCAGTCCAGCAGAATTAGACACCTCCTTTTTTCTGCACAGACTGACGCTGACACTGACTCCCTAGGGTTATTGAACATTTGGTATTGGAAGCCACTATGTTTCTAATGATTTGGCCAAAGCCCCCCTCTTAGCGTTTGTCTTGTCCTTTTCATCCTCCTATGATTAAAATATTGCCTTACATTTCAGCCAGAAAACTACTTCAAACACAAGACAAAGAGGCTGCATTTTTCCACAGCTGCCTCCCCATTTTTCAAAAGCAGCTTTATTTTTCCCCGTTGATTGCTATGTTTCAAAAGCTCATGCAATAACCTGGCATGGCATATCAGCAACACTCTGTGGCCCAAATGCCTACAAGATTAGGTCATGACCTCTGAAAATGAACACCTGCCCTGTGCAGCACTGCTTTTTATGGTATTTTGCTGCTAAGATTGACTCCAGGGATCACTACAGCCAAAGAGCAGGACACACAAAAGCAGCACTCCAGATTGGTGTGGGAACAACAAATGCCCCAGGCTTTTGCTTTGTGGAAAGTGACATGTGTTTGTCCTGATCTTGACTAATAAGCCAGACTCTATCCTCCTTCTTTAGGAAGTAACAGACACCAGCCCAGTCATATGGCACACATCTGATGAAGGACACACTGTCCCCCATAGAGTATCAAATACAGCCTCTCAGAAAGTCTCTGCTATTTAAAAAAATGAAAGAAAACCCTAGCAACAGGGTTTTCCACAGCCCAAGGAGCTGTATGTAGGGCATGTTCAGTGTGTCTACCAAGTATGTTCAGCGAGTCCTCACTGAGTAGACCTGTCAAGGGATGAGTCCTCATGCCTGCCCCACAACCCACCTCTCTGGCAAAGACTGCTGCCAGGTTGCGTTTTTCGCCAGACTCACCAGCCTTTTAGAGCTGCTTTACATTCCTTCTCCAAAGCAATTTAAGCTTTAGCATCTTCCTGGTGTCTGCTGGGCTCTCATATGATCTGGAGAAGAAAACTTTCCTTCTCCCATGTTTTGCAACCAGTAGCAGACGTGGACAGCCCAGCACCTGCTTCATCATTTATTTCATGGCTGTTTCCCAAGGCCCTGATTCAGACAGCAGCTCTTTTTCAGCAGATGTTTCTCCAGAGTATGATAAAATCAAACAAACCTGCAGACAAGCACTTAAATGCTTCATCAAATTGCAACAAAGCTGATCAGAGATTATGACAGGGACATGACTTTGACCACACTTAACTAGCTTCCAGGACAGATTTTATTAGCTCAAGTTTTCTTTCTAGGTAATGAAAAAAAAAAAAAAAAAACCCCTTGATTTAAAGCACTCACAGTTTGACAACAATCACAGCTTCTTACCTGATAGCCTTGGAAGTGTTTGGCAAATTTGCTATCTAAGCCAGAAAACCGGAGGTTGGACCACAGCAGGGAATGCCAGAACAAATACTGCACAGGCCTCTCCATCAAGCTGGACTGATACCACTTGGAAAGATGAGAGACATTCCATCTCTTTTGGCACCCAAGGCTACTGTAGGCAGGATCCAAACCCCTAGCTACTGACTACTCAGTAGTATCTGACTTCCCTGTTTCAACTCTTAGGCTTTACTATCCAGATTGCAAAACCCTACTCTTTACTGCTTTCTCCTTTCTGAGAACTGCTGATCTTTGGGTCCACCACACCTGAGGCCCAACACTGCTTTAAGCTCCCTGAAAAAGCAAATGCAGTTTTGAAGGGAGAATAAAAGAAATTAACTCCAAATGCTGTTCCCTGTAGCTCCAATTTGACTCTCAGTAGACTGCAGCGCAAAAAAACCAAAGGGATTTGTTCTGTGTTTGTGGGATTTGTTTGTATTTGTTTATAAAATAGGCAAGAAACTTACACTTCCTTTTTTAGTGCAAGACTGTAACTCTGTAAAGAAGCTACTGAATTCCACTCCCATTCTCCCTTTGGGAAGCAGGTTGGTCAACTGAAAATCCAGATTTTCACAGCTCTCACCAGTTGGTACTTTCATTGTAGTTGGAAAGAGAGGAAAAACCATGCAGGGAGTGCTTCTGAAAACTCATGTTTATTTTACAAAGCTGCCAAGAAAAAAAGGTCACTGGCCATCCTCACCTCCCTCAATACCACTCACATGCAGGAACCACTGGGGACCCATTTAAACACGCTGCTCTCGGCACCTGCCAACTGCGAGCTACGCTGTGAGTCAGCCTCTGCATGCAGAAGCAGTGAACAAAATAAAGGAACAAGCAGGTGTGCACACCAGGACAAAGCAGTAACGAATTACCCAAATACTCATCTCAGTAAAGCATTTCAGTAACAAGCAGGCACAGTGACCCCTAAGCCTGGCCAGCAGGGTATGAAATGTTGAAGAGGTCCTGGGGCACTATGCAAGCCCTGCCCTTGAAAGGCAATATAGGGCTGGTTCTTGAAGCAGAGTACTGACTTTCTGTACACATTAGCACATCTGGAAAAGGCTGCCAAAAGGGAAAGGAATTCAACACACGTATTTCTTATACCTCTCTGTACACAAATGAGAAGGAGCCAGAAATGCCTGCCATGAGCAGGTAAACATGCAAAATCGAAGAAGAGTTGAGAAAGCCAGCAGGGATGACCCAGATTGTCTTCTCCAGTTTTTGTTTCTCAGGATCGCTGAGAACGCAGTTTCACCCTGATTTGTGGAGTTGTTGTTAGGCGAATGACCACCTGACCATTACAGGATACCCTAGGTGTCTTTTGCAGGCCCAAGGACAGGGATGCACTTGTGCTCTTTAACTCAGGCCTCTGACACCCTCCCTTGCAGCCACTGTCAGAAGAAGCCCTACCTAGGGACATTTCTTCTTTGCTTCCAGCTGGCAGCAGCACAGTTGATCCCAGGCAGCCAAGGAAGGCCCAGTGACACCTCCGAGCAATGATATGCTGAGTCTTTGCAGTCAGAAGTGCTCAGTCAGAAGTTCAGCATCTCCCCCAGTCACTCAGTGCTTCTCCATTGGCTTTGCCCCTGGGACCACAGTAGTCAGACAGGCTCTAGACCTGATTCCCACCATATGGAGTTTACTGGAGGGAGGAAAAAAACCCCAAAAGTAGCACAACCCTCTGATCACTGAATGACTGTAGCTCCTCACCAGGCTCAAAGCCTACATGTCCTCAGGTCTCACGCATTTTCCCCTTTTGACGAGGATGCAGCAAGAAGCCCATGGGTTACTGCACGGCATGGCATGTCTGCTGCTGATATCGCCCTCAATTTCAAATTCCACTGGTCTGTATAACAAACATTCTTCCAACAAGCCAGCATACATTATTCATAAAACAGCACAGAGCTGTTCAGCAGCATATGGAACCGATGAATGTTGTTTAGTGTGGGTGGAGATAGGGTTGATGGAATGTTTTAGGGGGAAGGAAAGGAGATCATTTCACCCAGGGAATTTCAAGTGCGTCACCAACTGGAGGACAGCATTTCTAAGAGAAACTCCTCTGTTAAAAATCTGGTTTGTATGAAGAAGCAGGGTGAGGGAGAGAAAGAAAAGAGAAAAAGAAAGATTGTGCCAGATGTACCATCATAAACCAGAAAAGGATGGTTAGCGGCAGCTCCTAAGAGCCAAGAAATTAATGCCACACAAGAAATGCGTCCTCTGTAGAGTTGATACAAAGGGGGGTGCTAGGAAAGATTTGTTCTGTATTTGCTGGAGTGTTTCATCAGTGTTACTGGTAAAAGCAGCATACCGTATCATTAAGGGTGAACAGAGAAAAGGCTAGAGAAGTGTTTCTTGATAGTGGAGCACCTACACAGCCTGTTTCAGGAATCGTTTTATTGGCCCTGTGCCTTCGAAGGCAGGACGGGTATAAACACTCTGCAATTTAGTCCATAGCTGAGGGAAAAAAAGAGTCATCAGGAGGAGAGACTGCTGAGCACGCTGGGTCAGACAGACAGTCCTAAGGTTCTCTAACTCACTTTGCATGCAGCCTGGGTTTGAGTCTATTCTCCAGAGAGCCACGGTACATGAATTCACAGTATCCTTTTCGCAGGTTCCCCTGCTGGCCTGCGGGTGTTATACCTGCATATAATACACAGCCACATGCATCACGTAGTGGAGCCTGTATAGGTACAGATGCATGTGGGTACATATGTGTGCACAGAAGCACTACCTGATGTTTTTCAAGTAGATGATAGGTCCTTGGGCTACCAAGCTTCTCTAACACTGGCGGCAGGCAGACTTCATATGCAGGCACCATGTCGGTGCTTTGTTCATATTGCCTAGAGCATAAGGATATATAATACTTCCTAGCTCAGCAAAACAGACTGAGCCATGTAAGTGCAAAGGATCAGAGAGGTATGTTTCTTAGGCACAAACGCGCCTGTCTCCTGCCCTAAGTCAGTTGAACCAGTCACAGAAACAGGTCTTGAGCATCGTAATTACTTTGTATGGGGAGCAGATAAAATACAAAGCAGTCCAGATACAAAGGGGGAAACACACCCACAGAAATATGGAAGAGGACAAGTCCACAAATCAGGTCCTGCTGGAGACTGAGGGGATTTACATGGAAAAACTGTCCAGAAAGACCAGCCTAGAACTGAATACGTTTCATGGAGGTGATGTACAAGTACACACACACAGACTTACACTGATAAAAAGACCTTCTTTGACATGTTGCATTGGCAACAACTTCACGTCTCTACCACTAACACAACAGTACAGAAGAGGCAAAGCTCAAATATGAATCAGTTCTCTACATCAGTGACATCTCAGCAAAACAGATGGGCAGCCAAAGAACAAAAAGGGCGATATGGAAAGAACAGGGCTGCCCAAAATCACAAGCTCAATCACTGGCAGAGCTGCCTGTCATCTTGTGAACTGGGCAGGCATCACTGATGGGCATGCAGGGATCTTCTCAGCCCTCTGTAACATAGTTTTTACAGGTCTTATTTGCTCCACAGATACAAATACCTTTTTATGAAATAAGAAAACAGCACTACAAACAAATACAAAGCTGCAGTATGCTTCTCAACTTACTGAGCTAGGCAGGAGAAGAAGTGGATATTTCTCACATAACCACCTACAGCATTCAGGAGGCAGAAATGTGAATCCCTAGGAGGGATGAACACAGAGCATTGATTACTGCAGTAGCTAACTGTGTCAGACACCATCCTTGGGAGACAGTCCCTGCCCTGAGGACATCAGACCATATATACACAGTGGACACAAAGCCTGGAAGAGGGAAGAGAGGTAAAAAGACTAAATGATTCACCCAGTGTCAAAAGAGCAGAGTCTCCACCATAGGCAGAGACTTTTTGTACATAAATCCTCCCACTGAATACTATCATTCCAATGCCCAGAGTGAAAGTGATCACAAGCACGGTCCCTGAACACCTGCAAGATGCAGACTTTACTTTGGCATTTGCTGGATTAGCAAATACTGCATCAGGATCAGCCTGAAAATGATGGCCATGCTATTTCTCTGTACAACCTTAGCAGTACACTGTTTCTTAGTTATGATTAATGAAGACCCCAAAACAGAGGTTCCTGGAATCAGATTGAATAAAATACTTCATTTATTTCTATTTACGCTACTCTGTGATTAAAGCTCTACTGCTGAGGATCTGAAATACCATACAAGCCAGCACAGAGTGATCTGCTAGGAACTACTATGCATCACTGGGATCTTTTCACCATAAGAGAGGAAGCTTCTCCCAGGGCAGATACAGGTTTTAGGGAAGAGATTGTACAGGAAGATCCATGCGTATACCTGCTTGTTTGCATGCACACAGACACAAGACATGGTTAAATGCCTTTGGCTGATGCTCTGAAATATTTCAGCCTTATTCAACACACCTTTGCAAATGGTTATATCTTCTAACCTCAAGGCAAAATAAGTCTGTAGCAAGAACAAAACTAGAGGCATATTAAGTCACTGCATAAAGTTTATCCAACCCCTGGAGACACAGAACACTTTTGGGAGGGTCTTGCTAGGGGTTCCTTGTTGCCTCTCAGTTATTGAGCAGGAGCAAGGAATAAGGAAAGAAGAGATACTGCATGGAGTGGAGGTTGTTTGCCTAGGAACTGAACAACTGGGCTGGGCTGGGAACAGCCATCGTAGCAGCTGGGCACAGACTGTGTTACCAACCACTACAATATACTAATATATTCCTATAAACGCACAAGGGAAGCTTTCCTATTCAATACTTGATGGCAATAGTTAATCATGTATGCAAGTGAGATGATAGTTTTGCCCAGTACTCATACATACTAAACCACAGAGCTGTAGAGAAGGAGCAAAAACTATTTTTCTATAGAAAACGACCACTCCCATTACACAGATAATCCCAAGGACACCACTTACCAACTCCAGCAGCTTTTCTGAGAGCAGCGGTCTGATAAGCATTCTCACTAGCAAGTTTTCACTGTTTACTATTGCACCAAGCTCAGGGACACAGCATTCCTCTGTGACCCGATCATTAGCACGCACCAGACGTTTTTTACCTTCAAGTCTCTTCTCAAACCCAGAGGCTTTTTTTTTCTGACTTAACAGCAACACAGTGATCACTGCAGATCATTCAGAGCCCTTAACTCCTGCAGAGCGTAACCTTTTCAACACCACCACCTGCTCTCCTAGCAAAGAGAGACACTATGCATATTTAGCTATTTACCTTGCTTTCTTTAGTAGAAAACTCAGAGGAGTTGGAGATTTTCATAGATTTCGACCGATGGGACTGCCGCCAGAGAGATTCTTCTCGGGAGTATTTCACCGAACCTGTGGCTCTCACCCGGACTTTGCTGGTGCTCTGAACACTATTAACTCCAATCATTTCCAAAAGTGAGAGTACGGGATGGGGAAGAAGAAAGCCAATGGCACTTCCCAATCCTCTGCAGAGGAATTGGAAAAGGTTATGTCTGGAGAGCCCAGGCTCAAGCAATCAGTGTTTGCTTAAACCGCACTAGGCTGTTTTCTCCAGCATCTTCAGGCACACTGTTTGGAGCCAGCCTGATTGTTCCAGGCATTGCTCACGTCACTGGACAGGGAAAAAAAAATAAAACGAAGAGGCTGATAGAAACTCCTCCCATGCTCCACTCCCCTCTCCAGCATCAACTCCCCCTTCATACACATACCAACAGCAAGAGGGAGAGAGGTGGAGAGAAAGATGCTGGAACAAATGCCAGCAGATCAAGCAAGAGAGTCATTTTCAGTTCACACGGCCACACTTCCCTGCCTGCAACAGCCTGACATGCTCAATGCTGCCTGCAATAACAAGTGACACTGTAAAAAGAATCTTCAGTCACCTGCCAGCTACAGGCTTCTGGATGTGAGATATACTGACGGATTCCCAAAGCACTGCAGAAACAAGTGAAAGCACCATTAAAGTTCTGACAAGCCCCAGGCAGATGCCCCAGCAAATTTCCAAACTCTGAGCATTTGCACTAGTTAGTCAGAGTCTTTAGGGTGCCTTCCCAAGGGGCAGAGGAGACTAAGACCACTTTCACACTTCAGAGGGCCTTAGGGGAAAAGAGATGACTTTACCAAGGTGACCAGTGCAAACCAGTGGCAGAGCCATTAGCAGGCAACTGGAGACATATCTTCCCCCACAGCATCCAGGAGAGCCGTCGCCGTACACCTCTGTGAGCAAACCACACTCTTTGGAAGCTGACCCCACAAGCAATGTTACTCGTGAGTGGCACCCTATTCACGGGTGCCACTGCAGGAAACCCACGATTCACGAGTGGGCCCTGCAGGAAACCCACACCACTAGCAACAGGAGGGCCTCTACCACAAGCAACACACAATGAAGACACTTCTCCAACCCACAGGAGCCCAGCTCCATGGGTCAGGTACGCTGCTGGCACCTGGAGCCGCTCTCCCACACAGGGGGAAAAGGGAGTATGGTGCCAATGGCAGATGACGCTCTTACCAGCACTGGATCCTCTGTATAAAGGAACACAGAGATGTTTGCCTCAGTGTTGCAAAAGCACCATAATTTCAGGCTCCTAGAGACCCAGAGCACAGCAGACTGTGCATTGCCATGGCAACCTGCTCCAATAAGGGAGAGATCTCTCAGCATAGGGTCATGGCAGCTGCCAGCACATACTGGGGCAGGTGGAGCAGCTTGTGCAAGACCCAAGGCAGAAGTGGACAATGGGGACATCATCCCAAACTCGGAAGAGGTAGTTAGTGCAAAGGGAGTATGAGGAGCTGGAAGACTGCACCGCATGGGGACCTCACCACAGGCTAACATCAAGTTCAGCAACATCAAGTGGGCCACTAGCCCACCAGATAGAGCAAGGGCAGCAGCAGTGTGGCTCCAGTCTGCAAGGACATCAGAGCCTCTTGGCCCACTCCCATCATGGCACACAGGGAACTGCAAGTGTGAACATACAGTCAGTGCAAGGGTTCACTGCCCTCACACACCAATGTGAACATCCTGCAGTGAAACACATCAAGCAGCCAAAAGCTGGGTGAAAAGGCTCCAGCCCCTATACATGCCCTCACTGCATTGTGTCAGTCGAGCCACATTAAGGCAGAGCAAGAGTTCACTCACCCTATGTTACATGCACAACAGCACCCAGGAGCAGACAAGAGGCAGTTTAATTAAGTAGGCTTTTTCCTTGATTACATCTTCCCAGTCTCTTGCACTCAGGGATTTACTCCCCTAGTGGACAAATGGCTAGACAGCCACATTATGGTCGTAGGTACAGTCTGCTCATAAAAGACACTGCTGCCTCCCCAGTACACAGCAGCCCTTTATTTACTTATGTTACCATAAAGGATGCTACAGGTGCAAATCCTTCCTACAGGTCACAATAGGTGTGGACCATGCTGAAGGACAATGGTCAGTGGAAGGGGAACCTAAATATCAATATGAAAACTGTCCATGGGGTGAGAAACTTCTGGTTCCCCACAGATCCTGCCTCTGTCCTGCCTGAGATATGGACCTCTTCCCACCTAGCAAACAAGAAAAATGCTTTTTCATTTCTACGGGAGTCAGGTCTAGCAAGCCCAACACCACCTCATGTATTAAGATCAAATCCTAGATGCGTTTCAGCCTTATTCCCACAAACTTGTCAATGCTAGGGGGTACATGAAGGAAGAGAGGACCCATTTTCTCTGGCAACAAGTAACTCCATGCTCTAAGTCACTTGTGCCACTTCCCAGAAACGGTTTTGCATTACTTAACCTGTCTGAAATTATCTGCTGCTCATGGAAAGGCCTTTCAAAGAAAATCTCTTCTTAGAGGAAATTTTCACCACAATCAAATAGCTCCAGATGAGCTAAGCAGCAGGTCCCAACAGGTGCTACGTAAATGGCCACAAATAACTCCCTATCCTAGCAGCACCCTGCCTAGCAGATTATTCCTGCTCTTGGATTTATAAGGCTGCCCCTCCAAGCACACTCAACACATCTGAAATAATTATATTCCCTACATATCACGCGCAGACCTAGGCCAATGTGAATTACAGAGAGCAATTTCATTATTAAACACAAGCTAGACTGAATCACAGCAACATTTCTCTTCTATTGCCCACAGCACAGCATCACTGCCACTGCCTAAGTGCAGCAGTTCTCCACCTAGGATCCTCTGAGCTGAGGTTAGCAGATTCTCAGGCAGGACAGGAATCCTACTTCACAAGGGAACATGTCTGGTTCAGCTGTAGCCAAGCAGTAGTCCAAAACACCAAGGGCGACAGGCTGCATTTTGTTCCATATTTTTTTTTCCTCTCTAATGGAGTATGGAAAACACTGCTCAGCTCACACTCTCTGAAACAGAAAGCCTCCTGAGATCACGCTACTGAAGCATTAAATGTCTTCAGCTCAGGGGCTCAGCTCAGTTTTCATCAGTGCCCCTGATTTTCATCTGCAAGTGATAATACAATCTTGTACTCCTGACTGAGCCAGCAGTCCTGTGTACACAGCAAATGTCTGCTTCTGGGAAAAGACTATTCTTCAATATTAGCCAAGCCCCACCATTTTAGAAATTAGCATGCACACAGGATTGTTTTCTGTCTGTAACTGAGCAACAGGGATTTCTGAGGGAGAAGTAGATTGTTATAAACAGAGGGATAGAAGGAATTTTTCTAAAGAGAGGCTGATATGGCTGTGCAATACCAAAAAAATCAAAGTCGACCATGCCCACAGGACTCTCCAGGTGTTCTGAGAAGCCATGTTCTTCTCCTTGCTCAGAGGCCAGCGAAAGAGGTGGAGAATGTACATATTCAGTCAGTATTTAGTCTGAACAGTCCAGTGACACCACTGAAGTGACTGACAGGATGGTGACAGTATTTAAGGACCTTCTGTACCAGCATCTATAAGGACTAAACCATAATGCAGCAGGAGAAACTAGCGTCTCTACTGTTCCTTCCATCTCACCCTTCTAAGCCCACCCAAAAGCTTTTCACCTGCCACAGGCACTACAGCAGACTACATAAGCCATCAAGGAAACAGACAGCTATTCCAACTTACTGCACAATAAGCTCCTTACTGCACAATAAGCCCCTTCTCTGCCTCCTACCAGCCAAATTTCCCTGGGAGGCCAAATTTATCCAGCCCTTGCTTGGTCCTTCCAATGTCATTCAGTTAATCAACAACACAAGAAGAAAAGCTGTGGAATTCGAAGTGAAATTCAATACTAGCTTTTAGGGACCAAACCCAAGAACCCCATTACTGTGTCTGAAGAACTCTTAAGGCCCTCACATAAACCCACAAGAATCCATTAGCACCAATTAGGTCTGATCCAGTGACAAAAATACCGACAATAAAAGCCAACAAAACACATAAACATGCACATTTTAATTACCTAAAATATACTCTCAAGAGCCAGTAACATATTTGTGTAGCACAGAAAAGCAGCAGTATTAAATACTCTTTGTTAAAAACACAACATTCAATATTTTGTAAGATTGTTTTCCTTCTTCCTTCATCCTTGTTTTTTTCTTCTCCACGAAAGAGACAGGGTGGGGAAAGTTCATTCTGTTGGATAACCTACACATACATGATGGCTGTAGAACTAGAGCTCAACAACTGATCAACAGTAAGTATTAAACTGACATACTTGTGATATTAAGTAATGATTTCTGAGGTCTGCTGACCAAAAGGAGCTGACAATCAAGATTAAATCTAAATGCCTCCAACTGCTACCCCTGAAAACAACAGAAATACTAGAGCGGCCATTTCATTTCCACACACATTAGCAACCAAGTCAACAGGAACCCTAACAGGGTAACAGTAGGCATGGTGGAAGAATGAAAATTTTGACATAAAATTTCAAAGTTATTAACCAAAAATTATCCACCTAGATATCCAGTGAGAGACTCCTACTCTCCACCAACAACAGTAGGTTATTACTAGACATTTACAGAGATGCCAGGTTTTATCCCATTCCAAATTTATTAGCAAAAAACATCTGATGATGTCCTCAAGAAAGAATCTTTCATTTTCTTATGGTATAACCATGTGCTATAAGCTCTGAAGGAATCACTGGGGACAGCTCTGATTTCTCTTACAACATGGAAAGTAATCCTTACAACGGTAAGCAGTCAAACTACTACAGCCCAAAGAGCTATTCCATGTCAACTAGGCTATCACACCTGCACACACATGTGCTTTTAGATAACCTCAATCATGAAGCAAAGCAAACCAACTTATAGCACCCAGAAAACACAAACAGTGTTCCTATGACCCCACAAGGGCAACCCAAGTCTATACATTTTACTTAACAAGTGAAGCAGGCTGAAAGTACATTCAAACCAGCTGCCTTGTGGTCACAGACACAAGTTTTGCTTTATTACTGCCTTTTTACCTTGGTAAGCTGTTAAAAGTGAGCAGAATGACATCATAGTGGCTAGTGGAAGACCACATCAACTCTGCTATCACTATACCTCTCTGAGATCCATGCTGCATCTAGAGCCAAAAGAAGTCACTCCTAAGATCAAGTGCCCTACTGAGACTACAGGTTTAATGAAAACATGCTCTTTGATAATGACAGGGATGCAAAGAAATCATTCCTCCTTTATTCTGACTAGCACTGCAAGTGAAGAGATGCCATTAACCATCTTCAATCTCCTTGTACCGTATCTGAAAACAGTTCTGTGTCACAGACTAGCTGTTGTGTTTCCTGACAAAGCACTATCGTCTCCACGGGAAAAAGTTTCACCTCTTGCATTCATCCTGTTAGGAAATATCATCCGCTGTCAACAGAGCTGACAGAAATTAAGCAAGCTGGCACCAACTAACACAGACCACCAAATTCCTTCAGTTAAAGCTGCCAAGCGTAAAAACGCAGCACCTTGAACAAATCAATAAGAGCACCGAAAACCTGAAATTCTCCACAGCTGTGACAAAAACTTGGAGATGAACCAAGCACTAGTGCAAAGCCTATCAACTCTCTCAGATTAGGTGCATGCAAAAAGTGCCCGCTGTCCCTGCAGTAAGCACCACCAAAATAAACTACGAAGCACTGCCCTAAAGATTCACATGAAAAAAGAAAAACAACCATCGTTCAATGCTTCCCTCCGATACAGACAGCAAACACAACAGCGAAAAGGAAAAGGGTGGAGGAGGAAGATCAAGGCCACTCTAAGAACCACATACTCTAAGAACCACAGGCATTACAAAAGGGAAGAAGCAGCTCCAGCAGGGAAAACAGTCTTAAGCTTTGACATCTCCACAAATGCAGGTACCTATGGAGTGCTGTCCAGCTATCTTGCCCCAAAAGCAGGAGAAATCCTTCCTAACCTTCACGACTCCTGCCAGAACCCATCTCCATGGGAGTGGTGAGGCACTGGCACAGGTTACCCAGGGAGGTTGTGGATGCCCCGTACCTGGAGGTGTTCAAGGCCAGGTTGGATGGGGCCTTGGGCAGCTTGATTTAGTGGGATGTCCCTGCTTATGGCAAGGGGGTTGGAACTAGATTATCTTTTAGGTCCCTTCCAATCCTAACGATACTATGATACTACGATACCATGATACTACAATCTCTCAGCAAGGCAGAAAATGGGTGGCTTGGATATGCCCCATGTTTATATCAGAATAATAAGAACACTTCATCACCCAAGGATGCATGACCTCAGAAGGAAACTAAATGTTCCATTTAACACCACAAGAAAGGATGGGGGATAAGCCTTTATAAATGGAAAGAGCAACCTAGCTCTCCTGCTTGAAAGGAAACAGTGTAACTGGGTCAGAGAGAATATTCCAATGTCATTTGAAAAGTATGGTGACTAATAGAAGGTAGGAATACCAAAGATTTATACAGCAATAATTCTAAAACTGGTAGAAGTAATGTTTTCTCCTTTTCGCTTTCTCTCTTTTTTTTTTTTAAATATGGTATAAATTATATTCCCACTCCTCCTTCCCTCGAGTTGCAGCACAGAACTTAAATTTCAAGCAGATCAGTGGGTGGAAGATCAAAGAATGTTTTTCAGAATTTGTTTTCTACCTACATGGAGGTGGGAGTAATATGTCATAGGGACCAAAATGTATGTGTGACATTGTATTAGAGATTTCCCAGTTCAAAAAGAGCCCAAAATTCCTCCTTTAAAGTGGCAGAGCACATCATTCATTTCTGGAGATTACCAGTCTGTACACTCCACACTGGCAGCACAAGAAATGGAAAGCTGTGAACAGTGACATTCAGCCTTGGGAGCTGCTAAGCATTTCAGTTCAACTGGGGACAAGCGACAGCCTTGGCTACCTGACAGACTGGAGAAGCTAAACATCAAATGACTCACTTGCCTGATCATTCTGGACAAGACACTATGAAGACCTTGCCTCCACAGATGAAAATTAACCTCCCAAACATTCATTAGTAGCCTAGTATTGAACCATGTAATTGCAGCCAGTAGTAATGGAAATTCTTAGCTGACTCTGCTTGGGTTTCAGTCCTTGCTGGCATGAAAGCTGGTGGAGTAGATAAGATCTTTTGAATGACAATCGGAAAATAAAGAGATGGAATGTTGGAGGAGCAAAAACAATTCAGAGAAATGCACATGATGAAAGCAAAAACAAGCCCATCCTGAAATCCCTGCTTCTTAGCAAGATAAGCAATCCCTAATACTACTATTACAAACTTGTGTTTTAAAAGTCCTGCTTCCCTGCTCAGGAAAAGCGAGCTGGTATAAAGCATTAGGCTTTTGCTATTATCTTATGCTGCTTTCCTCAACACCACACCTGGGCTTATTTGTCTTGAGAGAAGAGCATGGATGTCATATTTTTCTCTTCATATGCATTGAAGCAATTCCTGGAACGCAAAAAGAAAATACATTTGCATTTCAACAGGGCAAGAGGGGTGTTGGGATCTCTGTTATTCATGAGACCCAAAGTAATGCACACCACCATCATTACATGGGGTTTTTTTTCACTGCTTATTACTTTTAGACAGGACAAACAACATGACCTGAAAAATTGCAAGCCAAGGGAACAAAGGTTATCACAGCAGGAAGGTCTTCACCTGAGGACGGAGGGAAGCAAAGACAGCCCTTTTCAGTCACTAGGGCTCTGTGGCTCTTTAGAGAGTGAAAGAAAAGTATGCCTTCACAAACAATTGCTTAAGACAAGGATTAATGGTTTTATCCTGCATTCCCTGACTTTCATACTGCCAGATTAGACTCTCTTGTCTCCTAGCAGCTGAAAGCAGCCTTTAGCAACAGATCTTTCATTTCAAACAGATAAGAAATGGCTGCCCCAAAAACATTATCCCAACAGAAATATTTTTAACAGGAAAAACTTCATTTTAGGGGAGAAAGAAGGAGGCAAGCTCTCTAACTGAACTTCAGATTCTTCAGTGGAGCAGAGACACTTGGTCACCTCTGGTCCACTCCAGGGTATTCCAGCAGTTACCGCTGTCCTCGCAGGGCCCTTCTGGCACACTGTTTCATGCTCCCATTTCCATTCAGCAGGAGCAGGAAAGTGGGAACTCCTCACCAAGGAGTTTCAACCATGAAATGGAAGAAGTGCAGAGACTGCAGATGAGAGAAATTAGGGTGTACACAGCAGTCTGATCAGAGTGATTTCCTCTGCATAAACTAGGGAGCAGGGGAGTCAGCCATCTGATGCTTACTTCCTTTTTTCTGCTAAACACCTAAAATTATTGGAATGGATGAAGCAAGATCCAAGTAATTCTCTTTAAATTGAGTGTTTGCTTTGGAGAGCTTTTATATGAAAGAAAGAAGAAAGAAAAAAAAAAACCAGAGAAAGGAGGCAGAAAGACAGTTGCAAAAAAAAAATCAAGTATTTAATTAAAGTGCAGGGAACTGACAGCAAAATGAGATAAACCCTACCTTGCAGCTTCTAAAGGAAATTGTGTACCCCAGCAATCCTGATCAAAAATTCAGATCATTTAGGAAATTAAGAAAGACTGGTTCTTCAGAAGAGTTCAGCACCAACAACTCACACTTAATTTGTTCACTTTTTTACAGTGCTTCTTCAGGAGACAAGGCTTAGCCCCCCCCAAAAAAAAAAGATTTGAGAAAAAGCAGATCTTTTACACAGGACAGGTGTCTTAACTCGATCAGCAGCCCTGCTAGGGTAGCTCTAACCAAGTCCCTACAGCACATCCCCGGTCCCTTAGCAGGATGGAGAGAGACCATGACAGTACAATGGGTCAATTAAGAGCTACTACCTCCCACTAGGAGATGCACAGCTAGTTGCGAGCCCCTCACATCCAGTGTTGATGTCATGGTGCAGCCCATCAACCAGAGTCAACCCACACCAGGGGTTGGGTGATGCCCTTGACTCCACAGATAAGGTTACCCGGACACTGCAGATGCAGAGGATATTTATTTATATGGGCAGGTGGTACTTAGTGCACAGCTTAAAGACAGAGTACCCTTCCCAGGGTGCTGCCTAACAAAAGCAGGGATCCATTTCCTCAGAGGTAACTCCTGGCAGGCTCTCTGTGGGCCAGATATTTTCTCTCCTTGCATGAGAAAGGCCTTGTCACTGCCGTCTCGCTGGAGTGAAGTCTCACACACCTTGCCACCACATGACAAGGGAGATACAGTTGTCAGCACTGCACCAGCAGCACTTCACTCCTGGGGACTGCCCTGCCTGCAGGAAATGAAGCAAGTATGCATGGCCAAAATCTGGCTCTTTCCAAGCCAGTCTTTTCCTCTTCTCATCCCAGAAAAATCTCATGAAGCCTAGCTCTGAGGAAGACTATGATCACATTATGCAAACCCAGATCATCAACAATGAAGATGGCATTACTGCACCAGATGAAAGCTGGTGTAAGCACAGGAGGAAGGAACCAGAACTACTACGCTGTAGTCATGAGGTTCCTGAAATTGCCCCAGACTGATATCGGTTTCCTTCCAAGTAGGGAGACCCTAGCCTTGGCCTCCCTTTCTACAGGAATAAATGAATAATGGTCTGGTCATGATCCTCTTAGGTTAACAACCCACATATTAGACTTAGCTGTTTTAACTGTTTCTGTTGTGTTCTGCGCTTTCTCACTCATGGTGGCGCTGCATCTCTCCTCTTGCTTCCCTTACCATCCCCAGGAGCACCTATGAATCTAATCCAGGATGTCAGGTACACCTGCTCTGAGGACATGAGTGCAGCAGCTGTGTCCCTTTGTCACTTGTCCCCACTTGTAACTGCTGGTAACTGTGTGATTCATCATTAGCCTTAGGAGGGAGCACTGAGCCCACCCTCAGCAGAGTACTGCTGCACTAACTAGAACATAGGTGTCACAACTCTTGCTATTCAGCACTACTTCCAGGGCTTCAAGTCACGAGGGCAAAGGATCTTTTGCTATAGGAAAGGATTTAAGGCTGAAATTCAGAATCACCTTTCCTGACTGATCACAGCTTGCTTGATACAATACAAAATTATTTGTCTGCTTGAAATGTGACAGCTCAGAATCAAAGGACGAGAGTTTCAAGAAGTTTTCTTGCTTTTGGAAAATTTCACTTTCAACAACCCTAATCTGCCTGGTTTTAACAGACCTAGCTTACCTTCTACATCAGCCAGACCCACAGGGATAGATACTTCTAATTTACACCAGAGAAAAGGACCACAGCCCGGTACACTGATTCTCACACACAAGGACTTTGCCCCAGTTTTAAAGCATGCAGGAACCCTGCAGTAAGCATAAATTTCACTCTCAGGTCAGCAAGCACTGACAGTAGTACTTAACTGAAAATCAGGCTACTGTCTCCATGACTAGCCTTTTCTAGCAGCCAACAGCAGATTAATAGGATGTGAGACAGACAGTCAAACTGGAGCTAAGATGGAATGAAAATGAAGGTACTTATATCTGCCTGCCTGGCAAAGTACTGAAATACGAACACTGAAAGCAGATTGTGTGGGAAGAACCATGCTTTTAACCACAGTTTGGCATATTTGCCTTTATGGGTCTCAACTTAAAAAGCAACCTCAGATGTGACAAAAGGAATGAGGAAGAAAAAGAAGAGATAAGTCTTTGTGCAGATGGGTGTACAATAGTGAAACTTCTTACAATGTTAATGAATGGACAGAAAGACACAAGGTGAACAATATCATAATAGCATTTCCCATTTCCATGCCTAGCTAAAGCAAAATCTCTGTTTTCAAATCAGTATCAGTAACACTTTGGAAATACATTCTGAAGCCCTTACAGTGTTTACAAAAGCACCCCTATTGCTGGGGAAAAAACTTAATAAAATTAAGACATGGGTTCCTCATGGGAGTGGGAAGAAGCAATCAGATAGTACATAAGAAGTTTTCTGAGGCAGATCATACGTAAGACAGAAATATCCCTCCTCACCTGTTGACGTCTGCCCCTTGAAGAGCTATTTTCCTGCCCAGACAAAACAAATGCTCAGGGCTACACTCTGTGCTCAGCAGCACTAAGGGTAATGGGATTGATTGAAGGCAGCCTTTGATTTCTGCCTGTCAGCTGATCGCTCTGGATAGCACACCAAGCATTTGCACCCCTGACTCTGTGAACTGGGTCCACAGAAAACACTGCAGAGAGCTTTCTCAAGCCATAGGTGAATGCTACCTGCAAAGATGTAAGTAAGCACTTGCTAACATCTCTCCCTTCATCTTTGCCCTCCAGCTCCACTCAGCTTAACTCTGGGGAGCTTCATACAGGAGTACAGCAGAGCCACGAGGGAAATACAGAAAGGCCGGCGAGGCAGGAAAGCCCACTTACTTCCCCATGGGTCTCCGAGGCTCACCAGTGGGTGCTGAGGACCTCACTCCCACAGGGGCACACTGCCACCCTGTGGAAACTGTCTTTCCTCTCCCAGGCAGGGGCGGAAGGATGCTGGGAGATGGCTCGCAGCCTCACAATTCTCATCAGCCTCACTGCTAATGCACAGTCAAGCCGCACGCACTTTGGCACTGTGCTGAAGCAGGACTCTGAATTTAATTTATTGAGACTAATGCAAATTTAATTTCTGCTAAGTCTTAGTAATCAAATATCTAGTGGCAGGGTGGCAGCTGTGGAGACAATGAAGCAGCTACTGAAATGCACAATTACTGCCACTCACTCCACTCCACTACCCTCCACCAATCAATTAAGCCAACAAGGGGCAGATAATCAGCAAATTTTCAGACAAGCCAGGTGGAAGACTGAGGGTGGGTGCCACCTCTGTCACCAAGACATTATTGCAGCATGCAGAAAAGGGCAGAAAGCCTCAAGCGAGGCAGAACACTGACACCGTGTTTCTTTGATCCTGCAACACCCCAAAAATCTCAAGCCCTGAAGCTTGCTTTGGGTGGGCTGGCGAAGAGCCAGGCAGTCTTAGCATTAGCAGGTCAGTGCAAAACACCAAGATACAGCCCTAACTGTGTAATTCTGTCAGCAGGAAAATAAACAGCAGGTAAGCACTAGGGGAAGTCTCCTCAGTACACTCAGAAGGTTATTTAAACACAGTCTAGAGACCTATTTATTCAATAAGGCTGTAATTAGCCTGCAAATTAATCTCAACACATCTCTTTATAGCAGACTAAGAAATGAGATTCCTTGGAAAAAGAGATGTTAGTGTTGCTGTTGACAGATGAATACTCTGTATCCAGATTTAAAAAATAATGATATTAAATCTAAAATCAAGAGGACTGGTTTTATATTCCCAACTCCTTGGTAAGAACTGAGGCAGAAGGGCCCAACAAAAATCTCCCCAAAGAGGCCAGATGAACTGAAGAAACTACTAATACTGGAAAACAAAGTCCGCCACGTCTAACTATGAGGTCTGACACAAAAATACCCCAAGACTAAGCTTATAGATTGGGAACCAAGAGTGGGAGGGGACAGATGAAGAGATGACAGTTATAGAACATGTTCTAACCTGTCACAATGAGATAAGGCTCAACTCAATCGCTTCACTCAGTACAAGTGGACGTGTGACCAAATACAGACTTTTTGTATCCTTGGCTGGAAAAACATTGGTGTGCAAGAGTGAACAGCAAGTTAACATTAAGACAACACACTAACCACAAAGGTTATTCTCCCTCTGTACTTGGCATTGGTGAGACCACACCTTGAGTACTGTGTTCAGTTCTGGGCCCCTCACCACAAGAAGGATGTTGAGGCTCTGGAGCGTGTCCAGAGAAGAGCAACAAAGCTGGTGAGGGGGATGAAGAACAAGTCTTACGAGGAGTGGCTGAGAGAGCTGGGGTTGTTTAGCCTGGAAAAGAGGAGGCTGAAGGGAGACCTTATTGCTCTCTACAACTACCTAAAAGGAGGTTGTAGAGAGGAGGGAGCTGGCCTCTCCTCCCAAGTGACAGGGGACAAGACAAGAGGGAATGGCCTCAAGTTCCGCCAGGGGAGGTTCGGGCTGGACATCAGGGAAAAAAATTTTCACGGAGAGGGTCACTGAGCACTGGAATAGGCTGCCCAGGGAGGTGGTTGAATCACCTTCCCTAAAAGTGTTTTAGGGACGGGTGGATGAGGTACTGAGGGGCATGATTTAGGGATTGTTAGGAATGGTTGGACTCGATGACCCAGTGGGTCCCTTCCAACCTAGTGATTCTATGATTCTATGATTCTAATGCTTTCAGGGCTCTTCTCTGGATGCACTTCAGGAGCTCAATGTCTTTCTTATAGTGAGGAGCCTAAAACTGAACACAGTATTCGAGGTACAGCCATATCAGTGCGGAGTACAGGGGCAGAATCACTTCCCTGGCCTTGGGGGCCACACCGTTTCTGATCTTCAACAGCCTCTCAGAAAATTATCTGCAGAATTGCTTTGAACATTGGCCCATTATGTATAGTTGTGTGTCATCTCATAAGGGAACTATTTCAAAGTTGATCATAGTTTATTTTCTTAATTTGTTAAATAAAGAGAGGCACAGTCTCATTTTATTTGTGTCAGACCTTGTATGCAAGGTCATCTGCATTTCACAATGGGCCTGACACAAAATCCACAGAGGAGATGGCAATTCTTTTGAATTTCTTTGGTAGGCTTTTGGTAGGCGCTCTCAAACGCATTTTTATTTCTATTACTAAAAAAAAGTTATGAACTCTAATGTATGCACTCCTTTCTTGAGTCAAACAGGCTGCTTTTTCATAAGACAAATAGAGAAGCGAAACATTCTTATTATTGTTGACAATGAAACAAGAGTCGTCCTGCTTAGCCCCTTTCCCTGTTCTTCCAATTTAACTCCTGGCACAAACTTAATGAACAAAACCTGAAGCAAAGCAGCACATTCTAATCTGAATGTGACAACACATTCTAATCTGAAATTACATCTCCTGCTCTAATGCAAAAACCTCAAAGCACCCTTTGATGAAATAACACACACACCTTCCAGATACACAGAACTCAGGATTAGCCCTTAAGTATTCAATAGTCAGAACCAACGTTCTGCTTCTGTCCGCATTAATTAGGAGACAGCACTCTGAGACAGCATGAGCTTACAAGACACACAGAAGCTAGCACTACTGAAGTTCAGTCTCCTCTCTCCACACTGCACACAGTCACAATCACAATCAAGTCAGTGAAAGACGGACAACAACAGAATAAACACAGTATATATTATATACAGTCTGGGAGCAGAAATCTTTCCATCACTTGTCCCATTTGACTATTAGGATTCAGATAATGCAAGCAGGGCATTCCAGTTTGAACCATCTCTCACTAAAAATAAAACCAATGGTCTGTTCATTCCTTACCTTCAACAGCCCTTTTGGGAAGTCTTTGCCATCATCCATCCCCTGGAGGTTAGCAATGAACTCTTGGCAGGTCATCTTTTTCCCAATGTTCTGGAAGGGATGGCAGAAAGACACAGCATCATATGCATGCTGCTTTCCAAAATGATGTAAATAAGCAACACCAGGTGAATTTCACCTCCCTGCTCTCATTTAAGCCCAAGGCAGGCAGCACTAAGAAAGCATTCCCAAGATCACTCACAGTCAAGCATCCTTGTGCCAGTATTGTTGGAAAAGAGAAGATGCATTTCAGCCACAAGTCCCACAGACCCATTTGAAAAAAAAAAAAAAACCACCAGCTAAATACTGGACTGTAATGAAGAGGCTGATGATGAAGCTGTCTGGTATCTGCATGGTGCCTTACACCTCCATGCCTCCAGAGACTCTACCAGCCTCTGACGGAAAAACTCTACTTGATCATAAGGAAACAGACAACTGAGGCCCATTCCAGACCTTTCTCTTAACGTTTCTAATTCTCCTTTCCAATAGGAACTGCCCTGAGTTGGAATAAGATTCCCAGAAGCAGCTGTTACCTTTTCTGATTAACAGGCTGAGGCTGTCTTGATATTTCCATAGAATTGCTCTCTTTTCTCTCTTTCTGTCTAATTCTCAGGCTGAAAGTTCCCCAACTGAGACACAAACAGGAAAGGAACAGCTACATTTATGTAGGACCCAAACTTCTCCATTTGGAAGTCTGAGGTTGCCCTAGACTGCTCTTGGATCTCAGTCTCCTTCATCTCTCATAGAAGGTGTCCATACTCAGTCCCCTCAGTGCTAGAAGTCCCATGCTTGGCATGTGGGGAGCTTTGTGAGCAAGCAGCAGTGACAAGACTGACTTGGTGAAAAAGGAACCCAGAGAGATCTGAGAAAAGGGAAGCATCCTGGGATGAGCTGTGAAACATGGTAAAGGCTGAGGAAAAACAGGACTCTGTGACGATCGCAGTATCTTTGGCAATGTCACTGCTGCCACTCAGGAGAAGGGGGTGAAGATGACTTCTCCATGGTCAGAGTAGGCTTTGGCTGTAGAAATTCAGCGGAAGAGCTTTGTGTGTAGACAGTGACTTGGGTTAGGAGCAAGAGCCCAGATTAACACAGGAATGGTGCCCATAGAAGGGCACCAGTCAGTAACACAGGTCATTGAACGTTACAGTTACTTGACAGCTTGGATTGTACACTCTCTACTTCCCTTCCATAATGAATGATCAGGGGAAGATGGAAAGACAGCAAACCTTGGCCATCAGTCACTAAGGAAGGTCTCACAGCCTGTGACCAGCACGGACCAGCAGAAAGAAGGAAGGCAGGAACACTGGAACAGTGCACTGCTTCCCACAATAGGAATGCTCCTGACAACACAGTCTAGCTGTTACCCTGGCTCTCTTGTTGCTAAGCTTGCAGAACACAGCTCATACTTTGGGTATTTGAGTGCAGTCTTTGGGTGCAGGCTGAAGCTGCTCTAGTAGACTTGCAAATGCTCTCCTTCCTCCCTGCAACAGACTTCAAACTGCTTCTGTTTGTTTCCTCCATGTGGCAGTTTGCAGCTTCCCCACACCGACGAAAACCAATAGCAGCATGGCTCATTTCATCCAGAAAGATAAATGGCATTGCAGGGAAATGGCTGTTTTGCTCCAAGACCAAAGCTAACATCTCTACACAATGCCACACAGGTTCCAGAAGACATGCCTGGCAGTCTTAGAGATACTTTAGAAGTTTCTAGCATCACAGCCTAGGTGATGACCTCCCTGCAGAGAAGAAAGCATGCACCTCCAAGATACAGCTATCAAAAATGATTTAGTTACAAAAAGAATGAAATGCGGCAAGACAGGGATAAATAAAGGCATAAGTAAGAGTTTGTCTACAAGAGTTAAAAGAAAATGTGAGCCAAACGCAGAGAAACTGCACTACAGGCTTACAAGCGGTCGAGCTTATTATTAAAAGTGTCTGCACTTACAATCAGTAGGTCAGCAACAAATGGAGCTCATCGTAGACAAGCTCTATGGCTCATTTGCTTTCTGCTCTAGCAGAATCATGGTAAAGATGCATTAGAGCATTATTTTTGTTAGTAAAAAGACAATCAGTGCATATCTGCAAGGGGTTGCATTCCAATTAAAAAATACCAAACTTACCACCTATGCGGAAAAAACGCAAAGTAATAAGAGGAAGAATAAAAATACAGGAAATCAGAGAAAGGGGAGAGGGGAGACATGCAGGAGTCTGGCAAACATTACAACCGTGTACGCGAAACAACACACTAAAGACTGCCAGTAGGATAAGCCTCCAAAGCTGCATGCTGCAACAGCCAGAGTCATTCTAGCTCCAGCTGCAAATCATCAACAGCAATAATGGATCAGAGGCAGACCATTTACTCCAGTACCTAATGAAGACAGTAGAGCCCACTGAAGTATCACAGGGAGCAAACAGGAAATGCCAACAGGCTGTCACACAACCATTTAGTCTCCCTCACTGGACTACAAGGCCAGGCAGCTCATCAGTCTGAGGAGCGGGATAGCTGTGCAGGCAGACTTAGGTGAGCTCAAAAGAAGTGGTATATGCTAAGAGGCACACTGGGGCATGTTCCTGGACTTTGCTCACCCTTCTGTGTGACTGATGCACTCCTGAGTTAGGGAAGGCTCAGCCTTCAGAGAAAAGAAATTCTTCACAACTCACTCCCACTTCTACAATTTTCAGATAAAGGCATTCAGTTAATCGGAGGTGGGTGTCAAGAACCTTGGGCATGCACACACAAGCCTTCATTACCTGCACCCACCACACAGTGGCACCCACAAGTGTTGAGCAGGGTGTCTCCATCTCCCGCTGCCCAACCTACAACCCTTGCTGCATAAGAGGTTCCAAGTGAGGCCCTCCTGGGAGAGCCCTTAATGGTGCAGTGAAGGGTCTGAGCCAGAAAGAAGCCCCAGAGCCATGTAGTTGAAGTCACAATTCCTGCCTGATGTCACGACACACTCCCAGTCTTTTTCTATCTCCATCCTGACTCTAGGAGGGAGGAAGTGTCCTATCAGCATGGGAATACCATGCATAGCAGTTGTATTGCACCATGGGTGCTGAAATGCATGTCCTGGAGCTCCTGGCACCCTACACCAGTGTCACTAACAGGACTCAAACTGGAATACTATTTCACCTAGGCAGTAAGTGGGGAGAGATGTGCAGTGGGAGAACACAGTGCTCCCAACTCAGGATGCCCATGCATCCCCTATGCTTTCTTTGCTCTGAGCTCACCTGTCACTACCCTGGTTCCACCAGATCTACCCCTGGCAATTGGGTGCCTGCAAACATCACTCTCCTCTTTTAACCTTCCTAGCACCTCTTAACCTCCCTTCTTTCTTCTGCCTTCCCAAATGTTTTTACATACTGGAAAGGGGAAGCCAAATCCAACCACACTTCCTGGCCAGGGCCTGCAATTCTAAAGAGGGGAGGAGGGGAGACACACATGAAAGACATAGGCCTGAGGACAAGGAGCATTCTCACACATTATGGCAAAACCAGGCACAATACCAGGCTCACATATGACTGATCTGGGCACACTGGAAAGCCCTGCCTGGGACAACAGCCTGTGAGTGCAGCCTTCTCAGTCTGCTGTCTGAGTGGTGCTTTAGGAGCAGGTCAGCAGCCAGGCAACTCTGCTGCCAGAAGTCCACCCCCGCCAAGTACCGTGTCCATGGGAACAGTCTACACAAAGCTGTGCATACTCACATGTCCATGCAGGTCTGTGTTCAGCAGCATCATAGCACACGTGAGACAGTGAACTCCATCTACAGGAGACATAACCAGAATCACATTCAAACCCACAACTGTAACTTTAACAACAGCTAAAATTGAACCTTATAGCCTAATTGAGTCCGTTTCCTTAATAAGAATCTTTTTATCAAGAAAATCACATAATAAAATAATTTAACAGTGAGGTCACCCTGCAGCTGCAAGCCAGAAGAGCCTTTCTTTCATCTTTTAATGACTGTCAAAACTGTCTTGCAGCTCCCATGGATGAGGCGAACTGGACAGGAAACCATGCTGTCACCCTTTCCTTGCTAATACCAATAACACAGCCTGAATCAGCTCCCTTTTCTTAATTTATTTCAGGGCAAAAAGGGAAGAGTAAAACACACTCATTCTTGCAGAGTGGATACAACACAGTATCCTGTGCTCCTCCCTCTCTGGTACCCTTCCCATTCACAGCTCAATTAGGCTGAATTTTGGAGAAATTCAGTCAGCTATTTACGCTGCCTTGGCTCCATATTGCATAGACAGTGCTCAAGCAATTTCTAAGGTGGTCCTGCAGCAAAGGCCCTCAACAATGAGCCAGAAGAAACAGACTGTATCCCTGGCTCCATCTCTGAAGTCACTGTGGCAACGTGGGAAAGTGAGTGTGGACTGGTATTTGCAGAACTGGACACCAATTCTATATTCTTCATTTTCCAGGCACCCCTTTCAAAATGAAAAATGTATTGGCTGTGCACAAATCCAGACAAAGGTGACAGTGCCCATGGTGCCATTTATCGACTCTGAAAACTCAAATGTATCTAACCAGTTTCCAAACATTAGGAACACATTAAGAAAAAGATTTTCTCCATTCTTTTGTTCATAAACACATGGTGCCACCTTCTCTTCTCTCACAGGGATGTCATAAAGACACAGAATCATTTTTTAGACATGCACATGCTGCAGGGAAACGCAAAGAAAAACCTTCATAACTGAGTCTAGATAATGGACCATGCACTGGTCCCGCTGTGCTGTGAAGGAAGAGGAACAGAGGATGATGATGGATGTGTCTCTCACTCAGTGTGACTATTACAGGCTTAAAGCTGTGCAAGATGAAGCTATCACAAAAAGATGTTCATCAAGGTAAAGACCATGTTTTCATACCTGTTTTTTTCAGGCTGCAGCACTCAAGCAATGAGGCTGAACTGTAGCAGAGCATGAAATGAGAGAAGAACCAGTATCACTAGCAGTACTAAGTCTAAAGCAGCTTGAACTTGGGGCTGTGGTGCTCCAGTTTATGTCTATGCATTTATCCAGAGCCTCTCATTTCAAAACTGCAAACGCAACCAGAGAATGGAAAAGGGGCAAAGAGAAAGGCAAATGCAAGCCTGGACTTGCATGAAAAAGAACTACCACCATATTTTCATAGGGTAGCACTCAACTACTGGCAGTATATAATACAGCATCAAAATTATGTAGAATTCTGGGCAAAGTCTGCAGGACTCACTTTAATCTGAACGCTTACTCAGACTCAAAGTGGCAATGTCCTTCCTGCACCCTGGTTGCCACATCAGTGAGGAAGCCATTATTTCAGTATGAACATGACACACCTATTCTACATGACTGCCAGCAGTGTCTTAAAACAAGAAAAGCATTAGGAAGAAGATGGTGAGAGCATGGCAGCAGATCCAGTCGTATTGCTACCTACTACCTTCCGCAGCACACCAGCCAGTAAAGTCAACAGGCGCAAAGTGGACAAACATCACCTCACTGCAATAGGAGCAGGTAACAAAGGAAGAAGTAAGGAAGTATGGCAGTACCTCCAAGAGTAGCAGCTCTTTCTCACTTACACATGAGACTAAAGGCACAGCTTAGTCCACGCTTATTTTCTTTTTCTCCTTTCTCCCTTTCTCAGTGTATGACCAGTGCTGGAAGCACAGGGCCACATATTTCTGCAAGCATTGCTAGCTGAAGGCTGCAGCTATGCCAGCGGACAGTTAGTCCCCATCTCCAGTGCCAACTTTCTCAGGTTTTATCCATGTGATTGTCTGTTTTCTCCATCCATTTCCAAAAATGACTGAAAACATTGGCAAGAAGGCAGCACTTTGACTGACGTTAGCTAGTCAAGATGAAACCATGCCAGGGACTGGATACAGCACATGAAATTCACCCCCTCAATTGGCAGAATTGGCATGCTTTCTGCCAGTGCATGCAGAGATGCTAGCATTGAATGGAGCACTGAAAGCAAATAGCTTCTCTTCCACCTGAGATGGGACCTATTCTTGTCCACATGCATGTACCCACAGACACTGGAAGTCAGTAAGATCAGAAATTACAACAGAAGATATTTAAATCTGGAGAAGCTACAACTAAGCAAGCCTAAATACCTTTCCTGACTGGGAATAAATACAGATTTTTCACCGCCTTACTACATTTATGTGTAGAGAACGTGGAGGGTTTCAATGCTTACCACAGGCAGTCTCTAAAAGCATGGCACAGCATCTACACACCTTCAGTTCACAGGCACGGACCATACAAGCTATGGAAGGTGAGAATTAAGAGGGCAACAATAAAAGACCTTTGTATCAGACAAAGTTACCTTGAGAAGAAATGGTGTTTGGGTTGCACTGGTAATATCTGCAGGAGAAGTGGATTAAAACTCTCTCTCGTTCCTGAGTTTCTCCGATAAGTGAAAAAGCTTTAAAGAAATTTCTAAAACAAAAGAAGAAAAAAATGAAAGTAAAGTACTAAATCTCTTTTTGCCTTACAGAGTGCACACAGCAAAGCACAAATCACAGCAATACGTATCTATGTGTACACCATCATTTGGTTCCAAGAAGCCTTTCTAGGAAAATGGGCTATTATTCCATCTATAGTTAATCCCAGCAGTACAGTAAATGAAGGAGAAGTTAAATTACCACCAGTCTCAGCCACAGAACATACACACTAATAAGCAATTACATCATTTGAAAGAACCATAGAATCATAGAATGGTTTGAGTCAAAAGCGACCTGAAAGATCATCCAATTCCAAGCCCTGGCGATGGGCACGGACACCTTCCACTACGAAAGGTTGCTCAAAGCCTCAACCAGCCTGGCCTTGAACACCTCAAGGGATGGGGCATCCACAACTTCTCTGGGTAACCTGTGCCAGTGCCTCACTATCCTCACATTAAAAACTTTCTTTCTAATATCTAACCTAAATCTACTCTCCTTCACCTTAAAACTGTTAACATTCATCTTCTCACTACATTCTCTGATAAAGAGTCCCTCCTCATCTGTTTTGCAGACGTCCTTTAAGTACCGGAAGGCTGCTGTAGGTCTCCACAGAGCCTTCTCTTCTCTAAGCTGAACAATCCCAACTCTCCCAGCCTGTCCTCATACAGGAGGTGCTCCAGCCTTCTGATCATTTTTGTGGCCCTCCTGTGGACTTGCTCTAACAGATCCACATTCTTCCTGTGCTGGACTCCAGAACTGAATGCAGTACTCCAGGTGAGGTCTCATGAGAGCAGAGCAGGGGGTAGAATCACCTTCCTCGACCTGGTCGTCATCCTTCTTCTGATGCAGCCCAGGATACAGTTGGCTTCTGGGCTGCAAGCACACAGTACCAGCTCATGTTGAGCTTCTCATCCACCAGCACTCCTAAGTCCTTCTCTGCAGGGCTACTCTCAATCTGCTCTCCATCCAGCCTATATTTGTTCCCTGACCCAGGTGCAGAACCCTGCACTTGGCCTTGCTGAACTTCATGAGGCTTGCACAGGCCCACCTCTCAAGCCTGTAAAGGTCCCTCCCTCCAGTGTGTTGACAATGCCACACAGCTTGGTATTGTCAGCAAACTTGCTGAGGGTGTACTCAATTCCACTATCCGTGTCTCTGACAAAGACGTAAAACAACACAGGTCTCAATACCAATCCTTAATGAATGCCACTCATCACTGATCTCCACTTGGACACTGACACATTGACCACAACTCTTTCCGCACAACCCTCCAGGCAATTTCTTATCTACCAACAGGTCCATCCGTCAAATCCATGTCTCTCCAATTCAGAGACAAGAATGTTGTGTGGGTCAATGTTGAATGCTTCGGATAAGTTCAGGTAGATGATGTCAGTTACTCTTCCCTGATCTAGAAATGCTGCAGTCCCATCATAGGAGGCCACCAAATTCATCAGGTATATTTGCTGTTCTTATTTTTAATATTTTTCTTATTTTTAGTATTTTTCTTTTCTTTTCTTTGAGGAAAGAAATGCAGCAGGTGTTTTTCATGCATGACAGGCATCCAGGGTGTTCTCTGTCCTATTCTAACTGTCCATCACCTCTGCATCTTTTAACTTTAGACTCATTAGTATTCCCATCCAAATCAGAGGAGCAATTCCAGGCAGTGAGGCCAAGGAAGTGCACTGCAGACTCAAGAGCCTATGTGCCAAATGTGCCATCCTGTGTCTGGAGCGTCAGCTATCAGAACAGCCAGGACCACATTAGCTGCCTTGCAGAGGACAGCGTGACTACCTGTTCTGCAGAAAACATCTGGGGATGGCAACAGAAGAGTTGCAACATCGCCCAGCTGAGCTTCAAAAGTGGAAGGAGCAACCTAACCCTCTTGAGTTCCTGCTCAGGACAGTCCAGGGTGCATGGCTGGGCACACTTCTCAGAGACAGTCAGCAAGCTTATGCAAAAAGGTGGGACACAAATCTACCACTCTTCATCTGACACAACCATCCCTCCTCTTAGCCACTCTGCTCTTCTTTCGGCTAGAACAACTTGCGTTGAAGCCAAAGAACTTCTGCACTTTCCAAAATCCCCACATCCTGAGGCGAAGAGATGACCTCAGCGGTATCAATATATGCTCATTTGTTAGGATGCTTCTAAGAAAAGCCTGAAAGCAAACCTGAGTTCAAAGCAATGACTGCCTAACAGACAATTTTTAAGCACCCCATGAGACTGAAACTTAACACCAGATCTGAGAGGTGTGGACTATGTTGCTGGAACATTAACATCTACCTAGCCAGGAAGAATAAATGTTAATTTCTTCTCTTTGAGGTCAGGTCAGAGGCAGGCTGTATTGGCAACAATCTTGTACTCATACAGAGTGTGATCTGCCTAGTAATAACTTAATTTCACATATAATGTATTGCAACTAACCCAATTTGCAAGCAGATGCAGCTCTTTGTAGGGTTTACCTTCCCTCCCTACCTTATTTTCCTATAGGACATTTAGACAAGTAGCCAATTTTTCTCCTCTTCCAGCTCCAGCTCCTCTTCCAGCGACACCCCCTGCCTGCAGCAGGCACCACTGACCTAACACTCTCAGCTCATCTTCAGCACCTTTACTCTCCTGGAAGCCACCTCCGAAAGGCAACTGATGAAACACCATTTGGTAAAAAAGTAAGGCTGATTCCTTGCTCTCAGTGCACAACGCTGTGGCTGAGGGTCATGGGTGGCAAGTTTCTGCCCACCAGGAAGACCAGGATGGACTCTGAGAGGGGCTGGAGCAGTGGTCCCATTTCCTCTTCCTTCCTGCAGTCCTGCAGAGCTCACAAGTGAGATGCACTCAGGAGATACCTGGTCAACATGGGTCCAGGGTGTGGAAGCACAGCAGGACAATGAAGGAACAACCTTCCCCATGTTCCAGACTTGCCACCAACAGTGGTATAAACTGCACAATGGCCTCCCAGAGCCTGGGAGTAGGATGGGTCTGGGCTCCTGCCACAGGCTCCAAAATGCTTAACAAACCACAGCTTGTCACTGAGCCAAAAGCAACAGGGCGGTTACGTCTCACTCTTTGCAAGCATGAGGCAGCTTGCCTCAGCTCTGCCAGGCTTCAGGATGATGCTCTGTCCCCAGCCTCTGCCACACACTCAGGGCATGCAGCCGGCAGTCACTGCGGCTACTTCTGAAACCTCAGCACAATCCTGGAGTGTCTAAGTCCCACATGAGTCAGGGCATATTTTAGAGAAGGTCACGACTATTAATATTAATGGGAGACCTACTGGGAGCAGAGACCTCCTAAATATGTGCACAAAGCAATTAGGTGTTGGATTTCACAATTTAAAAGATGTGTATATTTAGCATCGTACTTCAGGGCTGCTAAAACCCAGAATGAGCTCCAGACCTCCCACGGCCCCAGCTGCTCCCACTCTGTGCTGAGCGGGCACTCCAGCTCAACTCCAGTCTCCCTGCCAAGGAAAAAAGCGGTTCACTCTTCACAGGCATGTTTCCTTTCCAGCACCTTCATCAGGTAGGACTCTGGCCGGTCACAGTCTCCTGGAGTAAGCCCTCTGGAAATGCACTTGCAATCAAGTGCCTGTGGACCTCCTGGTTTTGCATCATCAAAATAAAGCAACAACCCACTTGAGTAACCTCAGCTAGATAATTTAAATTCACCTTAAATCCCTTTAAATACCAGAACACCTGTAACTATACTAACAGGCCACCGCTACAGAAATATGGTGTTTTGCGTCCTAGGAAAAAATACACTGAAAACAAACTTTGTTGAGGCCTGATTCCAGGGACTGAAGCAAAATTCAAGGGCTGAGTTTCCAAACACAGATGCTGGCAGCTACCAGACTCTCAATGGCATTTTCCATACGGAAGCTTTTGCGGTTCTGTACATTTTTGGGTCCCTCAGAAGGACACAGTGAGGGAGGCTGCTGAACCACATCAAACCCTGGCCCTGGCTTTGTGCACTGCAGCTGAGAAGAGCAAGCTTCAAAAGGCATCAGCCAAAAATTCTGTGCAGCTTCACTGTGAGCAACATCTTCATTCCTAGCAGCACCTGGCATACTACAAGTCCCTTGTTTAGTGAGTGACTGTTTTTCTTCACCTTCTCCACAACAAGGAGCATCTCTAAGCAGGTCCACCCAAAAAGACTTCCCTCTCCAGGAAACACCACTAATCCAATAGCACTCTAGAGTACAACAGCATGCCAAGCCAAACAGAAGAGAAAAGCTCCATCCCAAAAACGCATCACATCCCTTTCTTCATCCTTTGAAGTTCTCACAGGGCAACTGCTTCAATCAGGACAACACAGCAAAGAGCATCAGTTCTAAAACATGAACATAAGGTCTGCAAATGCGTATGTACCTGAGCGAGCAGTCCAGTGTCATGCCTGTGAAGTCAAAAAACTTAAGATATTCTTCGGCCACAAGCTTGCTGAATTCATTGCTTTAAACAAACAAATAAATAAATAAAGGTTAGGATTTGACAGTAAATCCCTCCAGAACCAGCAAGAAGAACAATGTGGGCAAAGACCTCATATGGTCACATACTTTTTACCCAAATGCTTTGCCACATCAGAGCGTTTGAATCTGTCCAGATGGTAGAGGCGCTTAGCCAGGCGCCTGGCTGCTTCCAAATTGCTGCTGCTGCCATTGCTGAGTTCATGGCCAAAAGCCCCAGTGGCATCTTTCTCCTGAAGTTCATTGTTCCCCATGGCAGCACTGGAGTCTAACACCATATTCTGCAGTTCAGCATTGCTATGAGACAGAAAGAATATGGAAAGAAGAAAAATAAGATGACATTACAGTTGCAAGAAGGATTTAATTCTTCTTAGAATAGAAGACAATTAATGGTACAGAGGCAAGATTACACAATACAGCAAATTCCACTTAATTGAAGGAGCTGTGTAGAACAGGGATGTTTATTTAGCAGTCATCAGAGGTTAAGAGACTTAAACATGGAGACCCAAATACGGGCTTTCCAGGCCAGAAACACACTCTGCTCTGCACTCACTTTCTAAGCATGCCGAGTGTCCACAACTTACGCTCACTTCACAGAGAGCTGCTTGCTATTATCAGTCTACAATTGCACCTGACAACACTGCCTCTTCATTTGCTTCTTGCACTACTATTTTTTAACTCAGTTGCTTGCTTCACTTGAAGGGATCCCTGTAAAAATAGGCCATTAGCCATGTTCCAGAGGAAAATGCATCACGCAAGCCAGGGTGTTCAGTAGCTGTAAGCTGACTCGGCACAAGTCCCTTCCTCTTTCTTCCCTAGTTGTCCTGGAAACAATACAACTCCCTAAATCTAAAATAACATCTGCAGAAGTCTCAATGGCTTCCATGCCACCCACAAACAGCAGGCATCCCATGGGGAGGGAATGCTAGAGAAAGCAAGACTCAGAGCAAGGAACCCGGTTTGGGGAAATGGGAGAGAGACACTAGTCATCCAGGCCAGCCTGGAAAATCGCTCGCTTCCCTTGGGCTCCCTCGTGGCAGCAATCATTCCCTTCACTGGCTGCTCAAAGTCAGGATGTTCAGCATGGCAATCTCAGGGTACTTTACATAAATCATGCATTTATAGATTCCTCCCACTGCTACTACAGTAGGAAGCTCTGGCTGAGTTTTATGCCTGCTTTGCTTCTCCTCTCAAAGAAGCAAGATCCATAAAGCACACCCCCAGATATACATCCCTGCACACAGGCAGGCTTTTAACTTTGGAAAAGCTTTTCTCTGACACTGGTATAAAAAAATCTAACAAAATCACAGCTCTGTGTGTGTGTGCGCATGTGTGTGTGACAGTATTTCTATTTAAAATAAAACCTATACAGAAATTCTTTCCATCAAATCCTTGTTTACACAGGGCTAATAAACGATCAGCAGAGGTCATGTGCAGGGCAGTTATGAGTGGAATGAGTTAAAGATAACTTTAAACACAACACTTCAACATACTAGAGTTTCATACACTACTGTAATCTTTGGGCTTGACAAGCTATGGTTAGAACAACCGACTGCTGCACTCCAGTAACAATTATCTTGCCATTTACTGAAAAGTCTGCTAGCCACTTATTAACCCTTTAAAGATGACATTTTCATATAATATGAACTTAAAATAAAAATCTTTGCTATTATACATGCCTCATTCCACACAAATCATCACCTGTGCCCTTTCTCTCTTCCCAGGAATAGTTTAACAGAAGGTGTGCGGTGCTCCCACAGGAAGGAGCGTTGCCCATTTCACCTGTTTCCATCCTCCCAGCACTGCTAGGACATCAAAAGTATCACACATCCGCACTGCGGGTCCAACTTTTTTTATCAAGTATCTGGAGAAAACAGACATCTAATTTGTTCCTCCAAATATTGGGGATTTGATTCTGCATTTATTTCTGTATAAATAATAAGGTGCTATAACAAAAGAGGTCCAGTCTCACTGCTCTTGTACGGAATTAATACCGTAAATTCTTACAGCATTAATGTCACTGACTACCTGCAGTTCTAGAAAACAAAAAAGCCCCTCCTGATACCACTGTTGCGGGAAATGCCTCCTCAGCCCTTTCCAAAAGCACTAGCCAATGTCCAAAATTCTCTAAATTTGGTTTGCTCCAAATGTGTGAAGAAAGCAAATTCCAGAGTCCTCCGACATTTGCGTCAAGAAACCTCCGGACCATTCAAATCAGGCACAACTGGTTTCAAACTGCCAGCTTTAACAATTGACAAGAGTAAAGGCTAACCAGGTGAGATAACACATCTATGGAGCCTTCCACATAAAAACGCTGCTTCAAAAGCCATGCCAACTTGCAGAGCCCCGCTCATATATCACAGCCCAGTTTCACCACTGCTCTTTATTAAAGGCAGTATTTATAGCCCTGAAAGATGGCCAAAGCTGACAAGAAACATCTGCACCCTGCAAGAAACCAGTGCACTACAAGAGTCAATGTTACCGCAAACCACCATAAGTTTATAGAGAAAGGAAGTGCCGGCATCTGCCACTTAGTGAAATAAACATTATGGCAGCTCCCAGCTTCTGTTTTGCCTCTTGGAGTAGCAGCTGGGATGTGAAGGAGGAACACCCAGCAAGGAGGAGAGTGTGCTCTTTCCCCTGCTCACCAAAACTAGCCAACAGGACTGCATAAGAAACTTTATCTTCCAGTCTCCCTGATTTAAAACTTCATCCTGACAAGGGGTCCCTGTACATATATCGAGTCAAAGTATAAGGATGCTTCCTTCAGTTATTCTGACAGTCAATTAGCTGATTAAGTAGTAAGTAGAAGAAGGTAATCAAATCAACAATATAAGTTGTAACTTAAGCCTCTTGTTCAACGAAAATGCCAGATTGTTAACATTAATGTGAGATTTCAGTTCTCATGTTTTTTTAGGTGGTGAGAAGACACAGCGCCTACATCACTGAAAGCTTAGGAAAAAGATACCCTGTGCACAACCAAACTGCCTTCCGGACATGTCATTTTAGCAGGGTCCAGAGTATTACTGAGAGGAGAGGCTGATGTCTTTTCTTACCTGCAAGTGTCTCAGGGTGCACCATTTTCCTTCCATCCCTCAGTTTCCACAGCTGCTGAACACAGATAGTAATACTTGCTTCCCTGTGAAGTGCTTGTAATGGACTCTAATCAAGGGCTAGGAGCTACCAAGGCTGCAAACAGGCCTGTCTTCTGCCCTCTAGTTTCTACATGTAAAGAGTCCACAGCAGCATTACCAGCTAAACAGAACCATTAAAAGGTTTTGTGATGCAGAGCAAGGCTAGACAGGGATTTCTCTGACAGTTTTAATCTTTATCACACAAAAAAGAGAAACCTCCACTGACAAGACTATGCTGAAAATGTAACAGATTATATTCCCCTTAATCCTGGATTCAAGGCCAAATGGGACTGTAATGATAGTACTGGTAATTGTCCATACAGCAACAGCTGCTGATTTTCATCCAGAGACTCTAACATTAATTTCTGCTATCAGAAAATGGAAGCAACAAAAATCCAGACCCCTTTAGTCTCACAGTGCATGGCCTGTGGCCAGTGATCAGGTCCTCAGTCTTTATTTCTGTCCCCAGCAACACACCCCTGACACAATCTTCCCACCGTCTGTCAAAGTATCCCTAAATACAGAAGCTGTGACGAACATATCCAGCAGAAATTACACCAATTCAATAAAAAGCTACTATGGTAAATTCAATACCTTCCAACAGCAGCAGCCACCTTTCCATCTTCACAGATGAAACACAGGGAGACTATAACATCTCTAAAGCTGTTTTCCCCATAACACTCCATAAAAGCTCAGAGTCTGAAATATTTTATACTGTTTTCTTCAGCTATTCCATTATCAATTACCTTACAGTGACTTAACTCCCAGTGCCAAGGTCCTGCTCAGCACTTAGCACACTTGATCTGTTAAACAATATTCTAATTTCACTTACTGCCCCACCTCTGCCATCCTGGGTTTCACCAAAATTGAAACCCTCCACAGCAATATACGGTTGGCGAATAGCTGCAATTTCCAGACAAAACCAGAGCAAGACCATTAACATAGTGGTAAGGACACAGGCATCTCGTATCTTGTTCATCCACTCTTTCAGTCTACTAGTCTGCAACTGGAAATCTTAGCATGTATACCTGTAGGGTCAGGTGCCTTAAACCTTGGCGTGCTCTTCACATTTTAATACATCCATGCGAAAAAAAAAATCTGTTTTGTCTTAACGAAGAAAAGCATGTTAGCGTTTTGCTTTTAGAAGAGCTCAGATCCAGTCCAGAGCAACTGCCCCAGCCACTAACAAGGAGATGATGTTTGGAGTTCACACTAAGTTGCAGGGTGTGACAACTCAACCAAAAAGCTGTCCTCAGCCTAGCCACGAGAGCGATTGCAGCTTGCCACTGCCTGCAGCTCTTCCTGGATCAAAGCATAGCATACGTTCCACAGCACACAGTCTCTCCTGGATGCACAGGGGCCCCTTCCCCAAGGAATGCTAATCCATCTGGTGTGCACATCTGGACTAGTGCACTGGATGCACCAGTTTCGGGGGGGGGAGCTTGGATAAGACAGGGCTGGGACCTTCCCAAGTCTTTTTGGAAAGAGAGGACGAAACAGGAGGAAAACCAACTTTTTCTCTCAAGTAAATCTGCAAGCCTTTAACATCAACTCTACTTCAAGAGAGCCAAGTCAGGCATTTGCCAGTAAACTCCATCAGAGCAAAACACAGGAATAATTAAAAACAAGGAAGGGTGGAAAGACATTCTGGCACACTGAAGCCAGGGCCAAAACAAATGTTGTTTTCAGCAGGGGTACAGCATCACCAGTGAGCCACAGTGGGGCTGTTGATCACCCTCAGCAGCACAGCGCTGGCCCTGTTGTTTTAAATGCCTTCACTCCAAGCCTTCTCCCCCTGGTTCTGAAATGAAGGACACCATCCCCTCAACCATAACCATCAACTCCGGCTGTGAATAAGGTGCTCTATTTCCCATTTGTGTGGCAGGGACATCAGAAAGGCAGAAGCAACTGTTTAACCCTAACACCACCTTGGACCATGTGGGGAAGTAGACTTCCCTCTGGGAAAGTCCTGCCCTACAACCCTTCAGAGAGATGTGGATGCTCAGGTAGCGATACCCTATTGCATTTCAGAGCTGACCAGACACAATACGTGGCACAGGATGAATTTTGTTTCAAGGGAGCTGAAAAGCTGTGTTTGAACAGTCTAGCTCTGAAAAGAGTAGCCTCAATGGAGAAAGCCAAGAAATGCTGGCAGCAGCGGGACGTGATGAGTTAGTTCCAGCTACAAATGACCAACCACAAGGAAGGGCGGGGAATGGCTCTGCTGCAGCTTTGCTGCAGCTCTGAACTGGCTTCTTCAGAGTCAGGAGAGAGTGAGCACAAAATCAGATTAAGCAATGATTTACCTTGCCAGTTACCTTCAGCTCCATGGCTCTTCCAAGATACAACTGTAGGAAGGGGAGAAAAATAATAAAAATAAAAATAAAAATAAAAATAAAAATAAAAATAAAAATAAAAATAAAAATAAAAATAAAAATAAAAATAAAAAATACCGTCTCCTAGCAGATGACTCACTGTGCTATTTTACTCCAAATGGTTTAATCAGCTTTGAAGTCCTATGTATGCACTGTCTTCAAAGACATGCTTTGAAGTAAATCCCTCTTTGAGAACTGACACAGCTGCACTTTACTGCAATTCAATTCAGTGGATGTCTCAAGAGCACAGCATCAGCCACCACACAAGAAAGGAGGATGGCTTCTACAACCCAGAGTACCAACAGAAGATACTTTAAAAAGTACCTCAGCCTTGTCAGGTCACACAAAGAGGAGTAAAGTAAAAAAAAAATAAACAAATAAGTCCTGTAATATTCGATTGGTTATCAATAAGATATGCAAAGTCAATTTCAGAGGCTGAAATTCACGCTGGTGCTTAAAAATAACCTCTTGCTCCCTGTAATCATCTGCCTTTTTCTTTGATTAAAAGAATTCCCACCAATTGTAAGTAGGGAGCTAACAGCTAAAGCACTCAGAAAATGCCATTTCTGGAAGGCTTGCATTACAGCAAATTCAAATACTATCATTACAGAATCACAGCATTAGGACAAGAAGTCTTGCCACATGCAGGGACAGGATTGCAGTCCTTCCAAGAGACAGCATGTCCTTTATTACAGAGACACACTGGCCCACTGCCACCTGAAGTACAAATGTTTTACTAAAAATATTTCAGGTTTGATCCTCTTTGACCGCAGGCCTCTTGCACTGCTGTGGCAGGGGTTATCCATCGCAAAGGGACTCTTGCCACATCAATGCCCCCATGCCTAGAAAATGAAAACCCGGCCGCCGCCACAGAGGGTGTCCAAGGCCTCCCCTTACAATTGATATTTTTGACTGCCACGTGGCAGATGCACTGCCATGTAGACCAGTCAATTGGATATATCAGGATAGTCCCACACCCAGGATCTGGCCCATCTGCCTCAAGTCATGAGCAAAAAACAGCCCCAAAGAATGCACTGCACACACATAACCTTGCTTAGAAAATACTTGGGTCTTGAGCATTTTGTGAGGCTTCAGGGTCTCTCCCCTGAGGCCTCACCCCCACCCGCTGCAGGTGCCAAGAGCTGTGCCAGAGCTCAGCACCACCATGACATTTCCCCACGAGTTTCCTGCAGGGTCCTCTGGGACAGAAGCAAAACCGGGAAGCCAGTTGAGTACTTCCCCCTCAGTCAGGCTTAGTTTAACTGCTTGCACACTGGCCCGCGGAGTGTACATCAACAGGACAGCTGGTCCAGCTGGTCCTCCCTGGCAAGGAGCAAACCACGTGCATAATAACATGGGTGTTTACACCTTTTGGTTGAGACTCCCCTGCAGATATGCGGATGGAGCATTTCAGTGCTAACAGCAGTATCACTCGGGAGCTTTACATTGCAACCATGCAGTGAAATGAATTGCCTGTCCTCAAAAAAGAATCATTAATAATAATAGTAAAAGATAGATCTCCACAATAAAGGAAGAACAACTACCAATCAACCCACAGCTCACCCAGCTGTGCTAGCAAGGAGTCTGCACACCATGTGCCCTGTTCTTTCTTCTCCACTGTAGCTTCCGCATCACATCCAAACAAATACGTGCCTCTACACCACTCTGTCAGCCATCAGGCTCTGCCTCTCTATATCAGAACAGACAAAGAGAGGGAAGAAGAAGAGATTTTTACTAGCAAGGACATGGCTGGGACTTCACTGCCAGCCAGTCGTGGTTAAAAGATGCAATGGAAGGCTGTACTTTTTGACTGCCTTGGAGCTGGCAGAGATGCCTCGGTTTCAGTGGATGAACCTACATGGCTCAAACTTTAATGAAGATACACCAACAGATGCCAGCTTAGAAGCCCAGCTGCTGACAGCTTTATACTGAGGCGCTTGTGCAGCAAACTGATCAGCTGCTCCACTTTTTCTTTCTTTATTTTTTTTTTTGTTTTCTTTTCTGTCTCTGTCAGCTCCTGCATTTTTGTTTTGTTTGTTTTATTTTCAGAGGAGTCTGGGAACTGAAGAGGCGAAAAGTCAGCAGCCCCTTTTTCTTTAAAACAATAGTTTATTTAGGCACTAAAAGCAGTTTTACAAACTCTCACTAAACTAATGTTGCAAGCACCACATTAGCCAGGGCAAAGGCAAACTTGCACGCTGTATTTTCACAGACTTGATGAAGTGATGTCTTCCTGCAGAGAATACCAAGGTTATCAACGTGGTTTAACATTTTTGAAGAAACCTGTGTGCTAAACGGGCAAATCCTCAGCTGCCAAAATGCCACTGGTTTCAGAAATTTATTTCTGCAGATTGTGCCACTTGATCTTTACCTAGACTTAACATACCCGTGCCAGCATATTGTGCTTATTGCTAGCTCAACAAATGACAGATGCAGTTTGCTTGCTCACTGGCTGCAGACGCATTCGATGCATTCAGTCTTCTAGGACAACAACCAGTGGCATTCCTCTAAACAACTTTCCTTATCCTAGGTGTACAGAGGGCAGCAAGTATGAAGTGCCACCTTCTGCTGGCTCTCCTAGGTCCCACAGTTTTTCATGAGCTGAGGCATTTCCAAAAGCCAAGAAACGTCCGCTTAGGAACACATGGATCTTTGCAGATTTCACACTAAACAAAAAAAAAATCAACAAAGTCACAAGGTGAGCCTTCAAACGGGAAAAGTTCTACCAGACTGCTGTTTTACAGACTAATAAAATGAATTAATAAAGGTTATGTATTAGATATACAAGTGCTAAGTCTCATATCTACACTGAAAATCAAATACAAGCTACCTTGGACAAAAATATCTGAGCATGAACTGAAAACCAGAGGTATAACTGGCATACAGCGTACCGAAACTGGGAGGAAACTCTTAAGAGACTTGGAGAAATGTATCAAAACTGGGTTTATCTGTCAGCAAAGTTTATTGTCTCAAAGAAAGAATAAGCAGAGCATCAACTGAAAGAAAATGCTGGTAATGGCTTATACACAGAAGGAAACTATGGGAACTACTATTTGAGGCCCAAACTATTAAGAATATCTGGCAGCCATTGGAAGCTACAGTCTATGTTCTTGTGCATTTATTACAAGAACCACTAGACTGTTTTAGGGAGGTATTTTTCCTTCCCCCCTTAAATTACAGAAGAATACGCGTGACTAAATTTGTGTTTGCATCTGTAAGAAAACCAAAATAAAATAAGATTTGCAGAATTTGCTGAGCATTAGCAATTCATTGAAGATGACAGCATGTGGTAAATATTTAGCCTTTTTGAGAATCAGAAGCTGCAACACAGCTTTTTTTCTTTTCTCTCCAGATTTGCAAAATCTTGGGTGACATCCTACCAGAGGCCACACCTTCCAAAACAATTCAGGAAAAGAAATCACAGAAGATTTTTGTATGTTTGTTTTTTAACTTTCTGTTCTGACTGTAGCATACAAGGAAAGAGGGAATAGGAAATCTGCTATGAAGAATGCAGAATAAACAAAGATTAAAAGAAACTCTGTCTCTAAAGTCTGAAAGTAGAAAAGAAAGATAGGGATCATCACTAAGAGAACTTTATACTTTACTTTTAGACACGCCAATGGTCTCTTGCTCACTGTATACATAACAAATATAACTCACTTTTACCTCAAGTCTATCTTACTGCTTTGGAAATGCATCCCTTCCACTCTGATTTGGTGAAAATCATTACACCTAGTTCAGGTGATGCAAGCCTAGGTTCAAATGTCTGGGTAGCACTTTGCAATCAGCCTTCCCTATTACCTCTGTGAATAAGAAGTCTCACATACCAAGGCTGTGCCTCACTCTGTCTTACTGGCATAAGAAGGGACCAGTGCAGTACCCGGGGAGCAGGTGCAACAGTGGGCACTGCACACCTCTGCAGGATAATATAGAAAGAAAGGGACCAAACACAGCCCAAAGGCACTATCTTTATTGGTATTGCAAAGCTTCATTACACTGGCAACCTGTTTCATGTGGACCCCAAGGCTGCCTGATATACACAGAGACTGTCCCTCACCGCCGAAACCTTGCACACACCTTCCCAAGTTCTCCAACCCACACCTGGGGAAACTTAAGGCTACTTCAGCCGCAGAAACTTGTTTCTCCCCCAGAGGGATGATTATAACGTAAGCAGGAAACAAAATAAACTCCCCAAAAGACACCAGAGGCTGGAACCATTCCCAAAGGAAGGCAAGCTGCACGCCCTTCTCCAGAAGCATTCCTCCTTCACTGGTGAGACACAAAGGGCACCTAAGCTGAGCCAGGAAAGAACTACTTGCAAAACCAATCCGACATGTCCTGCAGGAAAACTCAGGGGCCAGCTGATATCACCCCGTCCTACGGAAGCATGGCAGGTGGCCGTCAGCACAGGCACATCATACAGCTCTCACCAGAACTTACTGTGTTTAACCACGGCCAGCAGCTGATGGGGAGGACAGCAGGGACGAAACATCCAGACACTCAGGAGCCCACAGAAACTCACAGCCCACAAGCCTCTAATCATTTCTTTCCCCCTCCTTTTTTTTTTTTTCAGATCTGAAAACATGTGACCGGCCTTCACATACCAGAGCTGACCCCTCCCAGAGCCAGCGATTTCCTAAGAGCAGAGAAGGATGTTACCCGCCCGCTTATTCATTACAAGACTAGGTTTCTTTGCCGTTATGCATTAAAACCTCACGCCATCTAGGGTCCGCATGTCAGCTACGCTTATCCCCTTTAGAGATGCTCAGCTACCTGCTATCAGGAGGGCATGGCCCTAAGAGAGGGAGCACCTGCTCCTTTCCTAATTGGCACACTTCAGTTTCCAGGTGTAAACCATTAACTCTTTGGTCTCACATCCACCCTCCCTGTTCTGTACTGACTGTGAAGAACTGCCAGTATTTAACACTCCATTCCCCTATAAATTAGTGCTGGTACTTAGAAGTGTACTGTCTCACCATGCACTTTCCCATGAATTTTTGTATGTCATGAAATACCAGAGCACAGGGAGCTGCTGTGGTTTTGGTTTCAGTTTTTGTTTGCTAGTGTAGTTTGTGGAAAAGGGGTGGGAGTGTGGGGCAATGCTTCTTCTTGTGCTGCACTGAAATGCTGCACTGCTTTGCTCCCAAGCCCCCCTCATCCAGAATTCCCTCACTTCACTTTGAACTTGCCACTACTCCCGCTGGGATCCCACACCTGCCACCACCCGTACAGGAAGGGCTCCTCCAGCCGCCCCCCTGCCTGCACCAACTCCAGTGACTCCACACCACAGCTCCATGAGCTCCTGGATCCAGGGAAAGCCAGCAGCTCCACAAGAAGGCACAGAGACCTCCGGTGGCTCTGCCGTACATCGCAAGCTGCTGCCTGCGAACTCCTACCGGTGGCTGTGGGATGCAGGGCTGCGGAGCGCTGCCTGGATCTGCCTTCCCCACCTCCAGCTCCGGGAGAGCTGGACCCCTTCAGAGAGTGTCTCTTGATGCTCTGCAGTACCAGGCAGGCGCTACACAACATCAGAACCCCAGCCTTAAGGCAATGCAGGTTCACAGCAACATGCGGCAGAAAGCACAAAGGTGCTGCAGTGGCTTACCCCACATGCATCATGTATGTAGACTTTCAGTTGAAAAAACAAGTCTGGGATTGCTTCAGACAACACAACCATGTCTGCAAGCTCTTAGAGTAGTACTTAAGGCTCACACCATCATTTCTGTTTCACCTGAGCATCAGTGACACGCTATCGTGACCCCTCTGCGATAAATCCCATGCAGCTCCAGCATGCACACACTGCTCCTCACCCACTCACTGTAACACCATGATTCATCACTGGCTTAAACGCACATGCGGTCTGTCAGTCACCTGTACCCTGCTGCAATACAAAATGATATCAGAATATCATGGTGGGGGACTAGTTAATAAGGTTACTGGCCAGATGATTGCCCTGTTGAACATGTCTGTGACTAGCTGTAGTACTGCAGCTACCCTCTTATCAACCTCTACCTTAAAAGAGTGAGCCCTTAGAGCTTGTCCCTAACAGAGCCCTGCAGATAATAACAGCAGTGTAGTCTTCTCAGCAAACTTGTTATTTGGGACACTTCTTCCTTCTTTTTTTATTAAGGGGAAAAAAAGAATTTAAAAATTCTCTGCTGCTTTATCACTTTGGCTGAAAAACTAAACTAAAAATGAACTTAATTCCTAATGAAATCCGCACTAAGCAGGCACTTAATGTGTCTCTAAACATTATTATAGCCCACTTTGTCTTCATGACTACTTCTGTCTTGATGAGCCGATGTGGGCCTTATTTGACAAAACTTTTTAGATACTAGATACTGCAGCTACCGAGTAATGCAATCAAGGTCTGTGTGTGCTGCTTGTCCTTCACTGCCCAGTCTTAAGGTAATCTTTGATCTCAGTACACCTAAGGAGCTGCCAGTGTCATGACTGACCTCAGTTGCTGGCTCTGTACTCTTGTCAGGTAGATTAGCAGTCACTTGTTGCCTACTGGCACCAAGAAGCTCAGGGTACAAGATTTACATACCTTTATTCCAGTAGGACTGACAGAAAAAACATTCTAGACTGCTAAGTCCTTCTGCCTTTTCCTTTAAGGCCGAACTGTACCTTAATCTATAAGGTTAGCAAAACTATTTATGCTCAAAGCACAAAAGAAATAAACCAGTTGGAAGACCTGCCATCACTGACTCACAGGAAAGTTCAGAGTAAGTAGACTAGTCCCATCCAAAGGAAGAGTCCAAGGACTCTTAAATAATGTCCTGTCCCTGAAGGATAGAGACCTGAGGCATCTTTATCACTCACAAGGTCCATCACCCTTCTGATGATTACTGCTTCTGGCTTAACCGCCCGACCTTGCCTGTAGCTGCTTTTCATTCCTTGACAACACACGATGAGGAAAGTTTGCTCACAGAGTGAGTTTCTTAAAGGAAACCGTATTTTCTGACCACATAGCTTGGGTTTTGCTTCTCACATGACTCTTCTCTTAATACGTTATCTTCTCTCTCCCTCTGCCTAAACAGAAATTATTAACATCTTTAGAACACTCTCTTCTCTCAATCAGTAACTAGTACACAAACGAAAGAAGCAGACAAAAGTCTCTAAACCTATGAATGTGGTGGGAGCAAAACCTTGTCCCAGCTGAAGTAACCAGCAAAAGTCCTGCTGAACTCAAGTGAGGAAAAGCTATGCCCAGAGACACACCTCTAACATCCGAATCACAAATGGCACTTGGGCAACTCATCTGTGTGCACAGGGTGTTATTGTTCCTAAAATTGCTGCTGACAAATTCAGGTATAACTGATGCTGACCAAGGTTCATCTGTAACTAGTAAGTAAATCCTCCACAGACAGGTCCCAGAGATGCAACAGTACCATCCAAACTTTTATCAACCTAAGTATCACCTACAAAACCCTTGTGAAGTAAAGTTGCACTTTCCTAATGAATGGCAGGTTTGCATGGCTCACTTCTCCCCTACAGCTCACTATGTTACACTGGATATCATCCTGTGTAGAAAACATGCAGTGTTGAAAGAGGCAAAAATACATTCTGTGACAGTTCACTGAAGTAAACAGACATCAGGGAAAAATCAGCAGGCACACAGAAAGCTCACCCACTGCTTTTACCTTTCCAAACGAGGGACTTCCGTGATGTCTCCCCTGAAGAGCGTTTCACTTACACTCCTTAAGCCATTGGTGACGCCTTCACTACAGCCCTTCACCTCTTCATCAGCAGAAAGCTGCAGGACATCCGGCTGTCCAGAGGCTGAAGTCCGATCTAAAAACTGGCCACCCTCCTTCATGCGCTGCTGGATCATGGGAGTGAGTGGCATCTCAAAGCTGAAGTAGCTATCAGGCTCCGAGTACAATGTCTCCAGTGACTCCGCACTGTAGTATAAAGATGCATTGTCTAGGATGTTTTCGAACTGTGAGCTGTACAGATCAGTGGAGATGTCAGAGTGCCTCTGACCAAGGACATCTTCATATCCTCCTATGGCAGCTTCCCCCTCTTTCATCATCCTGGAAATTAATCAAAAACAGCTCATTTCAGTCTGGGGGCAAGGTTTAGTCCTCTGGGCAAACCACCTCACCTTCCACCTTTGGAAATAGAAAGGTGAATGTGGCTTCATGCAGGAGAGGACACTGCAGGTAAAATGCTAGTTTCCCCTTGCATGACCCCTGCTCATGACTGGCACCATCTCACTCTCTGGGGACACGAAACAATCTTCTGTGTAAAGAGAGGAGCCAGCAAAAGCCTAATGTTGCCTAACAAGTAACATCAGCCGCTTATGTGCAAAGGAGAACTGCACTCACAAATGCATAAGGTCTCTGTGAGCATCACTGTCATGCCAGAGGCTGCACAGGTTGGAGAAGTGCGCCCAGATAGGACCTTTGCCCCTAGGGACGGTTTGCTGGTTCTGCAGTCATAGGGCTGGGGTCTTTGGCAAAAGTTTGGAGGAAATATCTCCAAAATGCAAAGGGAAGTAAATGCAATTAGAAGCCTGGAGCTGAGAGAACCATATTTACAGGAAGAAGATTTGGTCTGCTTGTGGGATGCACAGAGAATGGTGTAAAATTCACTTGCGGAGAGTTTTCTTCTCTGCTGCACTAAATGCCGCAGGGCTTCTGACAGCACTTGCCAGGCACCAGGGCTGTCTGCCCAAGCAACTTCACACATTTGCCAAGGCAAAACTCTGTGGATGCTGAGGTCAGAGCAGGTGTGGTTTGCTGAGAGCACATCAATGGGACCCTTTGCTTTGCTACAGCTGTGCATCAGGAGAGAAAAGTGAGAAAATTGGGATGTTCTTGTAAAAAGCAGTGCAATGTAATTTCTGCAATGTAAATTTTGCTAAAATTATACAAAGAACAGAGACAGATGAATAATAGAGCAAGTATGTGACAACATTCACCCTCTTATAGCATACAAGACCCTGAGTAAAACATCCTTATTATGTGAGCTCTCAGAGGTTTTTGATCCATTCTTGCACAAGCTCTGCCCCAAACCAGAAAAAATGGCCAGGCACATACAGCCAGGCCTGCATCCTGCCTATATTTGATTATATGCCATGTCCAGATCCCAACTACACCTGCTAAAGATGCTTCATCTCGCAGTCATTATTGTGCAAAAAGCAAGAGACATCTTGAGGTTTTCAAACCTAACATGGACTTCAAACATCAGCATGGTGGTGTGGACATGGTTCAGCCCCAATTACATGCACTAGCCACCACCGGGCACAAACTGCTACCACCACCACCACACCGCAGGCACCAAGCATTCACTGTTGTCATTAATCCTTTTAAAGGGGTAGGCACAAGCCATGTGCTTGGCATGACAGTAACACTGCCTGCCTGCTGTGCACCCCCAGGCCCCATCTCACCTGCTCTGGTCTTTCTCTAGAACAGACACCTCCTCCTTGCTGTGATTCTTCTTGTCCTTCACAAAATCTTCATCCTCCCTACTTTCAACGAGTTGCACTGGAGGAGTGGCTCCAGAGGCAGCAGGTCCTAGCCTCGGGTTCTCACAGACCTCACTCCAAGCGCTGTCTGGTGAGGAGGCCAAACCCGAGGAGACATTCGGTGGCTCAGGGTGGCTAGACATTTTGGGGAACATCTTTCTCTCCACAGACACAGTCTCCAGCAGCAAGTGCTTCTTTCTTCTCTGCTCCTCAGATTTTTCCAGCCATAAAATCTCCAGCCCTTGAAATTCTACATGTTTGCTCACAGCTGCCTCTTTAGACAGCCTCCTCTCAGGACCCATTTGCATTTTGCCTTGATTGTGTGCTGAAGACTTCTCAAAACGCGCCCACCCCTCCACTCTGCTGTCTGCTTCCAGGTTTGTCACAGATGGTCTATGACAGCTTGTCTCCCGCACTGCATGGACCTCCTCGGCTTTACTACTGATGGCTTGCAAGGACTCGGACTGCTTTTCCCCAGTCCATACTGCAGCCAGATCTTTTTCTACAATCAAATGCATTTTTTCCTCAGCTGTTCGTTCAGGTGGAAGAGGCATGTCTTGGGGTTTTTCTTGGCCTGCTGGAACTGGTTCTCCGGCTGCCTGCACATTTTGGCTGCCAGTAACACTCTTTTTATCCATTTGCATTTCTGAATCCAGAAGTGTACTTGCACTCTCTTGCACCTTTAGTGCTTCCAGCTGTCGAGAGATTTGCCTGATCTCTGGCAGGTTACCCGCAGGTTGCAAACCTTCTTCAGGGGTGCACAGCTGCACTGCCCCAGCATCAAGTCTTGAATTGCATGCAGGAGCCGCATGCTGAGGAAGGGGCCTGCTAGGTACCCGGTGGTGACCGTCCCATCCTTCCGGACTGCATGTCACAGGCTCTGCCTGGTGTGACAATGAAGCCTTCGGTGCATCTCCAGTTGGTTCTACAGTGCCATACTCTGGAAATTCATTGATGATGGTATGAGGGAGTAAAGTGCTGCTTCCATGGCCACTACCTGCAAAGCAAAAAAAAAGACAGTGTGGGTTTATCTAATGTGTGCATAAGCAGAAAGCCTGACCTCCCTTCCTAGCTCTCTCCTAACACAGTAACTATGCTCTTCCCTGCAGGGAAAACACTGTTTGGTTTAACTCATTTCTGCACACTCTCACACTGCAGTTTTCCAGAGCTAGTCCTTCTACAGAGGAGTTTTGGGGCAGCACTATGTTGGGAGTGTGCACTGCTGAGGAAGGAATGCCAGAAATGTCTGCTTCACTTCAGAAAGGGTCCCAATGGCCCATGAACAGTCTGAGGCCACAGGTTAGGCGCAGCACCTGAAGAAAGCAGATATTCAGAAGTCTGACATCCATCCACAGCGTAAGCCATACATTTTGGTTCTGTTTAAGAAAAATGTTTTTAGGTCATTTTCACTTGTAATGATGAAACATTGGGAAGATAATCAGCCACACCCCATCTATTCCACAGCCTTGACAAAACCAATTAGCAAAATTACAAAGCAATTAATGAGCAATTCAACTTTGTGCCAGCACTACCCTCTTCCATTAACGACTCAGGTAACTGAAGGTTGCAGTGATGTTCACATATCGAGCAGTTCACATTTTCTGCTGCAGCAAATTCACCACTACTACCCCTCCCCTTCACACGCTGCTTTCCCAACTGATGTAAACAAAGCAGAAGCAAAAATGGATGGTCCCATTTTCCAAGCACCGAGCACCCAGTGGCTCCCATTGTTGTGGGGTAACAGAGAACCAGTTGTCCTCAGAGGAACCTCAAGGATGACACAATTTCACATATTTGGCCACTATTTGAGCTTTTGAAAAAAAAAAAAAAACCCCAAAAAAAACCAAGCAGCAACAGCTGCATTCACTGCATCCTTCTGAAAAAAAAAAAAAAATGGCCTGGAGTATAAAAGTGCTTTAAAACAAACAATGGGTGTCAGATCCAAACACCTACTCTGACAAATGTCAGGAGGTGACAGCTCTGAATCTGGACACCAATTTGCATTTGGATGCTTTGCACCACTCGAGGTGCAAGTGTTGCAAACCAGTATCCACCTCTGCTACAAGCAGGCTGACCACAAGCCATTTCTAAGAAGGAAGCCATGAACCTGTGGTTAATGACAGTCTGATCAAAGTGACAGGCTCAGATCGTGCAAAGCCACAGTCTCTTCCCCACTGGGTTCTCCATATATGTCTATGCTGTTGATTTAATCACTCCATAATAAAACTTCAGTGGGTCACGGTTCACATAGATGACTCGGTTGCTGTTGAGGATAACACCTAGACAAAGGAGGGATCTTTTCTCTGCTGCAAGGTCCCAGGGACCTGTGAGGAGCATGGGATGCCTTGTCCACTTCGGCATCAGCAGTCTGCCTTCATGGCAGGGTTTCCAACACAAAGGCATGGATGCACTGGCAGAGTCTCAAGAAGAGAGTGAGGTCCTTCTTCCCATGAGAGCATTTCCAGGCACAGTGCTTCTTCTAAGTGTCCACAGACCAAGATAAACAGCCTGCTTTGCATACAACTCAGCCACACAGGGCTTGGGTGCGTCCCAAGGCCACCCACTTCATGACATGGGTGCCACGCTGCCTTTAGGACACACTCCCACCAGGACAAACTCACAGATGAGAACAGTGTGGCTGTGACTTCCCTACCTGCACTGGGACCAGCCAGAGACATCAAAAGACCCTGGCTCCTCAGCTTGCAGCTCTGGCCTGCTTTAATGCAGTCGCATTAGTGCTTGCTGCTTTCTCAGAACGTTTTTTAAGATGAGATTAAGAGAGAAGACATGCCAACAGGGAGCCCATCACTACAGATTCTAACGTAAACCCTTCTCAGTGGACACAGTTCCACCTACAGCAACTCTCAGCTTGCAGACCTGCAAGCAGGAGGTGCCCCAGCTGGGATCACCTCATGCTCCCCAATGCTGCAGGGCTGTGCTTGGCCATGCCACTACCTGGGCTGCACACTGGCTGCATCTTGAAGGAAGGTAATATATAGTGCCCCAGGAGCTGCGACCCCCCCATACCTCCCTGCAACTGATGCACCCCGCCTTGTTGGAAGGAAGCCTGGATCACCGCCTGGATGCCAAGCCCTGACAACACACCACAAACAGACCCTGCCAAGGGGCCATGCTCTTCTCTACTAATTGCTATTTTAGCTTCTGAACCGACATGAAGGAAACAGAGACGGCCTTATTTCTGCTAGTGAATGCTAAATGCACTGCTGCTCATCCCCATCTGCCATCAACAGCCACTGCTGACAGTCGTAAACCATTTCAAGCAAGTTTCTGATTTACTTCTCCTCCTGAACTTCATTCCATGCAAACCTCACCCTCTGGTAAGCCCAGCAGACTCCAGAAAACGTAGATATACAGCAGACATACACATATGTACGGGCACAGAGAAACATCCAGAGGGAGGTGGCATGCAAACAGGTACTCTGCCAAGCTTGCAAGTCACGTTTCAACAGGGCAAGAGAGGAGCACCGTCACAGTTTAAACTTAAGGCCTTTTCTACAGCGAGGTGCCAGAAGCCCTGTTCTGGAAGGCCTGCTGATGCTGCTGTCATATGCGAGCACAAGTCAACGGGATCCTTGCCTCCATGGCATCCTGCAGGAACGCTGCCTAACTGACTGCTTGATTAAGAAAAGTTCACATATGGCACCAAAGCAGCAGTCTGTCCTCATTACGTTAGGTATCACCATGCACATGACTGCCGAGGTCTCCACTCCTTGTGGTAAACAACCATCAGTTGCCATCCGCCCCACCCTGCACCCAAAAAGATGGAAAGCTTTCCCCTTTGCTCAGAGTTATTTCAGTATACAGAGCTTACAGGAGTTTGAGCTCTTTAAGGGAAACTCCTCCCTTATTCCCATCCACCACTACAGCATCATGTCTTGCTGCATCTACTGGCATATCCTGTCCAACCCCATCCCCCAATATGACTGCATTACAAACAAGGCTAGAAAGGCAACAACAAAATTTAAGGACCGCACTGAAGATGAGCAGGACAAAAAATTACCCATCACCAAACAAACAAAGAAAGGGGACACACTCTCAGGTAACACCAATTTCTACTTTGCATTGAAGGTGGCTTCTTTCAATAAAGCAAAAAAAAGGAAATAAAAATAATTAAATGGAGAGAGAAAAAGGAAAATAGAAAGGGGGTGAGTGGCTAGAAAATTGAGACCGGGCAAATATAACCTAAAAGCAGTTGGCAGCCTTTCTGATGATTAGACATTGAAAGAATTCATTACTTAAATCAGACATAGATATGATATTTCATAGGTAAATAACCATTCCATGTCAAGCAAGCTTGTCTACAGCATAATAAAAGGAAATTCTAGGAAGCAAAACACAAATTACAAGCATAGACAGACATTTCGTTTACAGATACATTTTACAAAAGAATGGTGTGAGTGTCTCTGTCTATTCAGTATACATATATATAAGCTAGCTCGAGAAAGTAGATATATTTGCTTCAACAGTCTCCTTACTCACAGAGGTTACTGTAGCTCCAGCAGTTACCCATTGGTCAAAGAAATAAAATGCACAGATCATCAATTTATCTACAGCGATATCAGCTAATTCAATTGCTGCTGTTCTAGTCAACTGGAATCAAAATAGTTTCAAATTTCCTGGCAGCTGCTGCCCTGCAGTGCACACAATGATGTAAATGGATGCTTTCTGAGTATTATGAAACTGATGGGGGAACTGCAGTCTCATTCAGTCTATCGCAGGAGCTAAGGAGTCCACCTTGGCAGCTTGCAGCGGGGGGGGAATTCCTCCAACAAGACTGCCTGACGGTATGCCAGGGAGACGTCTGTACTTAGCTGCCGTTTATTATAACCACGTCCATAAGGAAAGAAATGGGCAGAATGGCAAGGCTGAGAGTCGTGTGCTGGTTTCAGAGCGTGGGGCGCCTGATGACGTTTTAGCATTACTGAGCTGGAAGGTTTCACAAATCATCCCAGTAATCTTGCATTTTATTTCTCTGCAGCATCTTGCGCCGAGCACAAGCAGCAAATGGGTGAGCCTGCATGCAGCATCACACCAGTTATGCTTTCTTGGTACTGGCATTTCTTGCCATTATTTGTAAAAGGCAAATTAGAGCAAGTAAAAACAATGCATGCGTTAAGAAGGAATGAATCTCTAGGTGACAGATCGAAGTATTTATGGCATTATATCACTATAGCAGCTTGCCGGGGGGTGGGGTGGAGTGTCACACATGTCTCCCTGTCCTGCATTCCCTCCATTTACTGCTTCTGTGGTAACTGAAACCATTCTGATTTATAAATGCAGTGCCTGATATAAGAGCATCCTCCCCCCGTCAGAAGGGAGGGATGCTGCACAATCACTGGCAGCTTTGCACAGCAGCCCGTTTTCCAAATGATGTCATTCCCGAGGCCGTAATAGGTCCTGCCTGGCCAGTGGAGGTCCTTCGTTAGCCAAAGCTGAGGGATTAGCATAATGCAAGCTCTATGCTTTTGTAACTGGACTGCAAACATCCACATCAGACCGGATGCAGGGTGTTCTACAGCTAGCAGTCACTTCAGGCTTTTAGGCATTTTGCTTGCGCAGGGAAGTGGAGCCAGGCCTTCATCCGTGCAAAATTACAGCATTATGTAAAAATAAGAAGTTGGTGGAAACAGGGAAGCTGAGTGAAGGCTGTGGGAGGGAGAGCAAAGGGAAGAGAGAGGGGAGAGTTGCCTAGAAAATAAGCCCTGGTTAAATGCCTCTGCTGCCTTAGCAAACACGCAGGGAAAGCTGGAGTGGACCAGAGATACGGCAGAGCCTATGCAGCAAAAGTGACCATATTGGCTGACATCCCTCACCCCAAAAAGAGATGACTGGACAGGGCCCTGCTCCTGTCAGTGGGGGGTTTGACACAAACCCAATAGCTTGCACAGGCAGCGTGCACCGTGCACTCGCTGTGCTTTAAGAGCTGGCAGCAGCGTGGCAGCAGGGGGCTCAGAGTGACACAGAAATTAACCTGACCAGTTCAGGGAAGCAAATAATGTCCCAGCAAGGACCTCAAGGGCACCATGTCGCTCAGGAAATCCTGCACCCAAGGCCTGGTGAACAATGGAAGGGTAATCAGTGAAGTACTGCTTGCTGCTGCTCTTCACAGTTCCCTAAATTCTGGGGGGGGCTGAGCAACCCCAGAGGCTGTGTTAGGCAAACCTTCAGTCTCCCGCAGGACAATCATGCTCACAACATGTAAATTCATCAGGAATCTCTGAGCCAGCCATGTCCCAGCACACAGAGTTGGGCGGTGATACGATGCCCCAGTTGTCACAGCTTGAAGAACAGACAGTGAGAAAATTTCCTAGGCTAAGAATGTAAATCGTGTCCATTAACAAAGCAACGCTCAAAACAGCCAGCAAAATATCCAGGTCACTGTGAGTCAGTTTGCGGGGGTGGAGGGTCGAATCAGCAATTACAAACCTTCTAACCCAGTTTCTGATGGAAAGCAATGCTGTGACTCGGTTGCTTCCCCCCGTCCCCAGTGACACACAGGGTTTTGGAGCACACGCATAACCCCAACCACACCGGACCAAGAGTCTTCCAGGGAGTCCTGCACCTGTCCCCTTGCTGCAGGAAGGATGGCAACTTGCCACAGCAGCTCACAGGCCTACAGTGAGCTCAGTGCAGGACAAAGTCCAAAACTAACATGCAGCACGTGCTGGGAGGGTTTAGTGTGAGGGATTATCCACTACAAATTGCTGCATGGGCCACAGATGGTCAGTGAGATAACTCGGTCCCAAGAGTCATTACCCTGGAAAGTAAAAGGGAGAGCAAAACAGCTGCTAGCATGACTGGAGACAGGAGAGAATACAAAAGGAGTATCTGGGCTCCTTATCCTGATTTAAAAGTGCAGGTTAATCTTACATTTAACGCACTTTTCTTCTTTAAAGACCCAACCCCTGGAGTGATGTGGTTGTGAGAATCTCAAGTTTTGGTTTACGGCTTACGTTTGGAGAAGTCTTAAACTCAAAATCAAAAGACAGATCCGAAAAGAATCTGAAATTTTCCAATTTTTCCATTGCTGTGATTTAGAAAGGAAGCAGCTAAGTGTACACACACATAGTGATAGCAAAAAGTACTTCAAGAGTTCCCTAAGAGCCTTCAGCTGAAAGAGCAAACTTCTGGAGCAGTGACAATTCACAGCTGCTTTGACACTTGCAGCATCAACAAAGACTTTACAGCCTCTCTGAATTCACTTGTACTTAATGTTACATGTTTAAAATATTGTCTTTCTAAAATCCTCTTAAAACCCTCAAAAAATCCAAACAGAAAGATATCTTCAGATAAAAAATACATTGTCAGACTTCGAGCAAGCAATAATGGCTTAAAAAAAAATGACACTACTAGTTATACATCTTAGAAACTCAGAAATCTTTGCAGCAGCTGCCGCAGAAACTAGGCACATCTGCAGAAAAAGGATGTCCTTTACTGCACTTCGGAATTCAGGACCAATTAGCCAGGCTAAGAGAAAACTTGCTAAGCAGTCCTCAAAGCACCCAAGGAGCTGGATATTGAGTTACACACCCAGCAATAACAAAAATAGGGCACAGAGGGACATGCGTGTCTCTCAGGCACTAAGTATCTGCAGCTAAAGGTAAAGCTGGACGTTGCATGGTAACTTTTCAGCAGGCTCACCCAGTGAATGAGATTCTGTGCCCCAGGAAGCTGGACAGAGTTAAATAAGCAACTCTGGGGTTCACAAGCAGAAGGCAGTTGCATAAGTGGTGAAATGCAAAAAGGAAAAATACTTGCTGTACCCTGTGTTATGCTTGTTCAGCATGGTACCAGGCCAGCACTGCACCTACCCACATAATTTTAATTAAACACCTTCTTTCTCCATGTTCATTATCAGGCGTCTCCAGTAACAGGGTAATATGTATCTGTTCCTTCAGAAAGCTTCAGAGATGAATGGAGGCTACAGCCCAGTGGAGTGCTTCTCTTGGTGTGCTGCCTATCTCATTAGCTGAAGCCAAGAAGAGAAGCCTTCAGTGCAATAAGCAAAAATGCAGCTGTGCCCCACTTTACCCACCTACAGCCAGTGAAGTCAGCTGGCTGAGCTTCTCCTGTTGTGCCCACTGACCTGGATGCATCATTTTCCATCTGCCTGACAGAAGGTAAGGGTTTGACCACCTCCAGGCAAGCGTTTCTGAGCCCTGCCAGCTTCAGCCGGGCTCAGCCTGTGCCATGTGTGCAGAGCATCTGAAGCAGCCAGACACCACCAAAGGGCCGCCAGCATCACCAGGCCCCCAAATACTTGTGCACTCACATCAGCACAGCTCTCAGCTTCAGCCCGACAGCCCACAGACAGGGAGGCAATTATTGCTTTAACTTGGGCATTTCCTAACTTCTGAGTGCTTAATTCTGCACCTTCAGAAAACAATAAACAAACTGCTCGCGTTTTAACAATTATTTGTACTAAATCCTTGGCCTTCAAACAACTCTGTTGTTTCCCAAGTCAAAGATGTGGTAATCTCCTCCCTGCAGCTGTAGGTTATGATAACTTGAACTATCCAGCTTTCAAGTGCAGGTCACAAGACATCCAATTTCCTCCTGCAGAGCAAGGGATTTAGCATAATGCCTTACACCCCTCGAATTTTCCTTTCCCTGAGACTGGAAATCCAGACATTCATCACACCACACCTGACAGCTCTGGAGTGCGTCCCAGCTTCACCCAGCTCTGGGAAGCAGGACTCAGAAATTCTAATGGAGAGACAGCAAGATGGCTCCCCTTCACACAGCTGAGATGCACAGCACACTGCAACCTGTTCTCCTTTACCAGCATTAATTTTTTCATATGCACAGTCAGACGTCGTCTTCTGACGGCACTCTTCTGAACTTGCTGTTCCTCAGAGCATCCAAGCTCACCTGTTTTACTCTGCATTGGAGTGAAAGAGGAGCACTCAGCATGACCAGTGAATGTGCTGGTGCCAGAGAGGTAATCACTTCTTGGAGTACACAAACTCCACTAGAAAACTACCTTTTAATGCAGTACCTCTGGACTTCTACAAAGAGAAGGTTAACCTTCTCTTTGTATCACTGCCAACCAGCAACACCAAACATCAGGGATATCTATGAGAAAACGTACCGATTACACACTACTATTTAAAAACTCCTGTTGGTCTTCAGTGTGTCAGAAAATGTAGGGAGATATGGAGATATTAGAACCAGCAACAAAAAAGCTGCTCAGAGTCAAAGATGCACAACAGGGTAATGGAATTTTAATTAAGCGGGCAAGGCGGGCACCACAGGTCTGACCTTTCTGGATTCCAGCCTCGCATATGTCCCTGGTAAAAGTTGCAGGACATACTTTTAAATACACAGCTGACATTCCTATCCTCACAAGCTCTGTTCACCATAATTAAGCAACAAGAATGTGAAAATCAGGCAGTCCTTCAACCCTCAGAAAATGCAGTTTTGTACCCTTCCAGGAAAGCAGAGCTGCAAAGGAAGACCAGGAAGCCTAGACTTTCAGGATTGCCTAGAGAAGGAAAGAGCAAGAGATGAAAACATGAGTAAGACTGGTGCATTGATATGGAAAGCAATACGGTTGAAGCACAGGGCAAGACTACAGTCAGCAATGCAAGACAACATGAGAAAGATTCAATGTGTGATCTAAAGGCAGTTTTTAGAGTGAGGATCAGGAAGATGCCACACCTGTCCAAGGAGGATGCAGCAGAGCTGGACACAGAATCATACAGAATCTCAGAACGGTAGGAGTGGAAGGGACCTTTGTAGATCATCTTGGACAACCTCCTCCTAAAGCAGGTTCACCTAGAGCAGGTTGCACAGGAACACGTCCAGTCAAGTTTTGAATATCTTCAGAAAAGGAGGTTCAACAGCCTCTTTGGGCAGCCTGTTCCAGTGCTCCATCTCCCTCATAGCAAAGAAGTTCTTCCTTTTGTTCCGATGGAATTTCCTGTGTTCCCATTTGTGCCTGTTGCCCATTGTCCTGTTGCTGGGCACCACTGGAAAGAGTTTTCCCTGATCCTCTTGACACTCATCCTTTAGATATTTATAAATGTCGATAAGGTCCCCTCTCAGTCTTCTCTTCTCCAGGCTAAACAGACCCAGTTCTCTCAGCCTCTCCTTGTATGAGCAATGCTCCAGTTCCCTGATCATCTTTGTGGCCCTCCACTGGACTCGCTCTCCAGTAGTTCCTTTTCTTTTTTGAACTGGGGAGCCCAGAACTAGACACAGTATGTGTGACAGACACATGAATTTAAGTGCCACAGAGAAAGCAAGCGAGGCAGAGATGCAAAGGACAACCTCGTAAGCTGGCCATACTCATTTTACAGAAAGTTACCAGGGTAATTTTCTTAAGGCTATTTAAATCAGCGTCATAGTACCGTGAAAATGCTTTGCTTGTACAAAAAAAAAGCACCCACTGGGTGCTTCCTTTCCTCCTGAATTCTACAGCAAAAGCAATAATTTTCATGATTGAAGTTCAGGAATAGGTATGTTGCATGAGTTAAAAGTATGCATTTAATTTTCTTTCATGTGTCAGCTCTGGCACTGTTTTACTCCTTGCAGAGGTGAGTCAGCACACATTGCCAGGAGAAAGTAAACCTTTTTATTAGAATTCGGGTTTTGGCATTGTTTGGGGGGTTTTCATTACTTAGTTTTTGCTGGCTTGAGCTTGCTAAGAAAACAGATGAGCACAATAACAAGCATGAGGTAATTTCCAGCAGCGTGTGGCTGGGACCATCTCTTTTGGCAGAAGCAAGCTGTTAAATGAGCTCAGTCGCCTCATGACACTTCACTGCACACAAAACAGCAAGTGACAGGCTTTCCAAAAAGCTATTTGTTTCACTAGGAATTCAAAAACAAGTTTCTTCCAGCAGCTGTTGGGAAAGACTTGCATAGCAACCCGGAGACTATTTGTACAGAGTTTTTTTGCAAAGGATGAGATTAAACCCTCTGTCACACAGGAGGGTTAAAAGCTTTCTCCTAAAAGCATTAGAAAAAAAAAAAAAAAGACTGTTATAAGTCTTAAGATGCTACTTTCTTCCTAACAACTGTCCTGGAATTTTTTTCACATATAACAGGAATTAGAGGGTACTTGGCTTTCATGTTTACTTAATCATTTATATTGTACTGTCCCCTTCTTCTTTCCCCAAGGAAGCATTTTTTAGGACTAAGTCATGTTGTCAGGACTTTTTTCTTTTTGGTATTAAAATGCATTCACTGCTAAGTCATGAAAATCAGTAATCTGTAGCTGGTCGAATTCAAAAGATAAGGCTGCTCAATAGAGATTGCTGTTTCTAGCCGGTTCCAGAGGAGGGTATGTTTCCATATAACACAAGCACCCTTTATGTCAACAAGGCTGAGATGTATTGTCCAATCAGCCAAATTCACTTTTTAAAAAACATTTTCATTTGCTGGAAGGCAGAAGTCTGGAGTTTCCCCAGGGAAAGCAGTCAGTGCAGGGGTGTGTGGCTGTGCATGGTGCATCCTCCCCACTCCCGCAGCGGCGAAGAGCAGCCTCATGAACAAGGGTCTGCAGGGAGAATCTGTGGCCCCAAGCACTCCCACGATACAATGAGGGTCCCGAGGACCTGGCCCTGCTGCTGCTCCAAGTGACGCATACAGGCCAGGAGGATAGGCAACAGAGAAGAGAGGAGAGAAGCCAGGCAAGAGGCACCACGCACTACAGACAAGAAGACATGAGTACATCAGAGATCTCAAATATTCCAGATAAAACCAGACAAAGGCAACAAAGGTAAGAAATAAGGAGGAATTGTTTTTAATGTGGCAGCTTTATTAACGTTAGAATATCATCAACAAAGCACCTCTTCTACAGACATTTACCTTTTTTCCCCACCCTCCTCTCACACATGAAATGACCACAAGCTTCAAACTCAGCAAGCAGCTTCTTAGCAAAGTCTGCTGTTCCCTGTTTAGGCAAACAGAAATTTGCCTCAGTCACCCCAATTATTGTTGCTTCTTTGTGAATCGGCTTGATCAAAGCAAGTATTTTAGTACTTAATTAAAAAGTATAAATTAAAAATTTATATCCACAACAACATCCAGCAGGGCTTCGGTAATATGGTTCTGGCCAAAAGGGAAAGGATAAACTGGGAGGCGGAAGTAATTAAGCCATTCAGGAGCTTACACATTACATTCTTGGTTTCTGAAGCCAGTCAAAGCACGGGTGAACTGCTTTGGGTTAGATAAACTAAAGTTCAGTTTTACTATTCACGGTGTTCTCTTAATTAAGTTTAAACATCAGTAATTCTCCCGGCCCTACACGTATCACTCATTTGCTTGAAATTTTTCATACCTGGACCCACAAAACCCATGTCTTCTTAGTATCAGGTTTGTTTGGACCTTTGGTGGTGTTTTTTACCTCCCTGTGTAATTGAGAGAAGGACAGAAAGACTTTCAGGCACACCTGCTTCCTTCCAAAACATACATGTAATGATATACTAAACATATGCCAAATCAAAGGAAGCCAGGATTAGGTGCACAGTGTGTGCTACGGTGCCCTCGGTTGCCCTATCCTCATTATCTCCAGCTAATAAGCAGTTAAGACCTGCTTGCTTTAACAAAAAAAAAGTGGAAGAGGCAGCACCACCCTCACTTATCCACTGTGTTCAAACACCTTCCTGGAAGAACAGGAGGAGGATGCAGATGCATTTGTCTGTGACAGCATGAAGCCACTCTGGGCAGGGACAATGTCACCCAGTCTCTGGGCACAACTCACAAATGTAATAGTTAAGTATCATTAAATATTTGGAAACTCTCCTTGAAGTAAATTCCATTTCACTAATTGTTAGCCACTAATGGTAGTTTCTGAGTGATAAAGGAACAGAAGGAGATTCAGAAACAAGGCAAGAAGCAGCACAGGAAAAATAGAGAAAAGCACACACATATGACAATATATCTGCCTTATTCTTTGCCAGCCTTTATTGTAGGGCTCAGTATTCACCCAGTTCAGAATACCCATAACATCTGATAGTTGTTTTGGTTAGTAACAATAATAGATTCACTTGGATTTGTTAGACACAGCATACTTTATTTAATGCCAGTCTCAGGAAATGTACTAACGCCTGCTGACAGTGCTCTCACACAGTGTCTCTCCAAACAAGAAATGAAGTCATCATGATTCATGTAATAATCCAATACATGTTTCTGAAATTCCTAAATGAGGACATTTTGGTTGATTTAGGGTTTTTTTCCCCTCCACTCTGCAATGAAGACCTTCCACATGGAACACCAACCTTTAGAAAATCCAGGGAGGAACAGTTTAGTCACTTTCCAGACACCAGTTCTGGGGGTGCTGCCCTTCTCTGGCAAGAAGGGAGTCTTGTTTAATTAAAAGTGACATTCCAGAAAGTTTGCAATTAGAAAGGATCAAGATGCAAAGAGAATAGCCTGAGGAACTGCTTTTGCAAAGAGGGCAGGGATTGTTGATAATTACAATGAGGTAAGAGAAATAGGTCGAGTAACTACATCTTTCCTTCTAAGCTTGGCCTGCAAAAAGATAGAAAACGCCATGTATTTACAGGAAAAGAACAGAAACAAGGCTGATCCTTAGGCGTAATATTAAATACTGCACCTGGATTTCTGGAATTACTAACTACAGAGGATGAAGCAGTTCAGGTACCACCGTAAGTATCTAAATTAAAATCTTATCTACCTCTAGCTGTAAGAAAAGCAGCATGCAGACAATGAAGGGCATTCCTCGAAGGACCTTCAGGCAGAGATGGCTGTGTTTCGACATGTGTAATTGAAGAACGTGTGGTTGAAACAACTCTGCTGTAGAGAAGTGTTGGGACTCCCTCTGCCAACGTGTCTCTGGCACACAAGTCCCCGCTGTCACATCAAGGTAGCCCAGGTGAGCCAAAGAGAAAGTTGGGGATGTAAGACAGAAAACCACTGTCATTTTCTGGGGCCAAACCAGCAGGCTCCTTTGTTCTGGTACTTGCACTGTGGTCCGAGAAGGGGCAGCAAGGTACAGTGAGTGAGACTTCATGGGTTCATTAGGGAGCAGCTCCTGCAAAACTTTCCTGACTAGCTTAAGAGATTTTTTTTTTTATTTTTTTTTCACACAATAGTAATAAACAACACTTACCTAGTTCTGAAGGTTTCTCTTCTTCTAAGCCAAATAAAAATTCATACTTGGCCTTAGCAACAGTCTGGGCATGAGACAACACATCATTATCCCACACAAGTGCTTCTGCCTGTAAAGTCAAAATAAACAAAGCTTATCTATCTTCTAGTGAAAAAACAGCAGCAGGAACATGAAATCCCTTTAGGTGGGCTGTCAGGTAGGATTTTCAAAGTGTTTTGTTTAACTCTATCACCACCAAGATCAACTGGAGCTGACATGGGTAAACTCAGGGTGCTTCTGAAGAGCTCGCCCCTCTGTTTTCAAACCCAAGCATTTCAGTATTAAGCAGTGATGTTACAGCACCCAATCCCCCCAGATCTTTAGCTGGCTTACACACTGAAAGGCCAGCAGCACTGGACAATCATCTCAGTAATACCAGTTAGGGTTAAAAATGGCTAGAGAATAGTATCAAATATAGCAAAATTGAGTATGGATGTAACAAAACTGAGACCTATGGGAAAACTATAAACGGGGGAGGCTGTTTGGGAGGAGGCTGGGGCACAGAAAGGGAGGAGCAAGGGCTGCAACAAGCATTATTGTTGATTCCCCTACAAAAATGGGGAAAAGGATACTAAGGTATGGCAGGTGCTCTCAGAGGGTCTCTGTTGGGCAGCCCACACCTAACCACCACCATCTTGATCAGGACAAGCGCTTAACCTGGTTTTCATGATGATACCACACAAATCAAACCTGCTTCCATGGTCAGGAAGCAGAGAAGGGGCACAGAGCGGTCTTCCCAGCTAGCAGGAGAAACACTGGGGGACAGGTGGGCGGGCGGATGGATGGATGGATGGATGGATGGATCAACCATCCCAGTGCCACCCAGACCTGGTGCCACAGCACTTTCCCACTGCTTCCTACTCACAAGAAGCAGTTTAACACACTAGAAGTCCAGTTTCTCAGAGAGAAAGGTTGCAAGACTAAGATTAAAATTAGTTTTCTAAACAGATGTGGACAAATTGTATGTCCAAGATAAAGCACACGCCAGCACTAAACTGTAGTGCAAAACCTGTCTGCAGTCGGCATTAAGTTTCTTCCAGGCTGGGCAAGATGAAGCCTGTAATTATTCTGTCTAAAGTGACAGATGAAATAAAACATTGACTCTTTAAATTCTGCAGTGACCTTTATATTCATACATTATGTTTGAGGCATCCAATTGTTACAGTATAGCAAGTCATCCCATGGTTCACATTTGCAAAGGCCTTAGCTTGCAAGAACACTCCAAAGAAAAAGAAGCCAGATGGAACATTCTGCCCCCCAGGACAATAACTTTTATATGCATCCACCACATACCTTAGGATAAGCGTCAGCTACAAGCAAATCAAAGTACAGGTGACACATCATTCATATTAACACATGGCCAAGGCTCTTTGATCAGAGATGGACAGTGTCACAAATACATACATTTCCTCCAAGGCCAGCTCTCCAACAACTACATTTTCTTCCAAGAAAATATTTACAAATCACTATCTTGCCCCATGCTCTAGAACTGTTTTGCTCCAGGTTTTTCTGGCTTTTTATACCCATTTCTTCTCCCACCCTTCTGAATCGCACAGGTTCTGCAGGATATAGTCCAGCACACCTCTGTAATAAGTGGGCAGTAGATCTTATGCAGGGGTCTTGGATATATTTATTTATCACTCACTGGCCCCACTATTCACCACCTGCAGTTCAACGGGTACTTTGATGGACCTGCTAACACTAGCTTAACAAATACTTAGGGAAAAATATGATGAAACAGATGAAGGGCTTTCTAGCACAAAGATGACTATCTCAAGCATGATAAAACAAGATTGGAAGAAGCCTTCATGTTTCCCCCTGCTTTCACACAGCTGCATCCACAGGAAGGGCTAGAAAAAGAACTGCAGGACCCAGCGCACACAGGAGGAGGCTCTCAGTCAGCAACAGCCTGAACAGGAGCAGCTTACAGAGTCAGACAAAAATTCAGCCTACCCAGATGGATCTGAAGGCATGGGACAGCTGAATAATCAGCTGGTGCCACATTGCACTCACAGATGAATGAAATGAAAAATGAAGTGGACAGAGCAATCCCGTTCTTGAACAGTCAGGTATTTCTGATCTACACACCTCTGCGATACAGCATGTCCATCCCTCAGACTGGCTCTTCAAGGCTTCATAGACATCTGCTACTCTGAGCAAACACATTCTCCAAGGGTCTATATTTCCTCGTTTCTTACTGTAAAGCAATGAAAGAGTCCAGTTCACAGCACCCTCTGTATCACCCAATGGCAAGCAGAAATTAATGGTTAAATTAATATTGGTTCAGTGTACAGGGCAGCGTTTATCAGTTTGGTGTCTAAATGGAGACGGCAAGACCTTTGTCTTGGCATCGAAAGGGATAACTTGATTTTCAGAAGTGCTCAGCACCATTGACAAGAATTGCAGGTACTGGCTTGTGCTTGGGAACAGCTGAACCTAACATCTATTGAGGCTGTTAGAGCACTATTAGGATGTGTAAAGGTAGAGCAGTTCAGAGCCTCCAGATCCAGGCTTAAGGGTAAGTTTATGATACGTTATCCAAACAATGGATATGAAAATGGAAAGCAAGAGAGGGAGAGAATGAAGATGCTATGCAGTCAGAGCCTGCTTTTAAAACTATTGCTTTACTGTTGTCCTTCCTTAGACACAGAACAAGAGAAAATAAAAACTAAAAAAACCTCAAACACAGAACATCCTTTTCTTCTTTCAAACTGCCACTCACTCAAGCCTTGCAGAAGTTATCACGCCCCAAAACTCAGAGCCCAGAGAAGGGCCAGACAAACATTCACAGCACTTTCTAAGCAGTATTAGCAAGGATTAAATACATGCAAGATTGGAAGGGATGTAAAACTCCTGCTTAAGCCTTCTCCCTCAGTCCAAAGGCAAAGAAATCTGCTTCCGGGTCAACTCATTTCATAAGTGCTTCCCTCAGAGGGCTTTTGATACTCTGGTGTTTGTCACTGCTGGAGAGGGTGACACTTGCTGAGAGCACCAATCATCTTAAATCAGTCCAGCTGTACATACGTTTCTCATGAGCCACACACACACTGTTTTTTCAGTCTGATTACATGCCAGACAGAGTGGTGGTGAGCTCTTGCCCTTTCATTCACCACTCTTGCAGTGTTATCTGCCTCTTTGAACATGTTTGATCAAGTCTGTTTCTCTGGGTCATGGTTCTTGGTTGCGAACTGGGGAGGCTGCATTCGTCTCTTGAGTGAATTTCCTATAACATTCATGAAGTAGCATTAGCTTGGACGTGGCAGTCCTCATCCCTCAGACCTCCTGCCAACACACTGGACCAGTTTCTGTTGACCTTGCACAAGGCATTGGCACAGGCCAAGAGGTCCCACCTCACTGGGCTTGAGTCACTTGCTGAGGGACCAGAGATTGTTTGGGATGTGCCCATGGTGGTTTCAGGCTGGCATGGAAAGTGAAACTGCTGAATCCATGTCTTAGCACTGAACTGAACAGCCTTAGGATGGTAAGGCTTCAGGGATCCTGCTTCTCCAGCAGAAGCTGCCAAGGACAGATAAGTCAGCCCAGCATGAAGCACTCACATTGCCTCCACTCGGCTCTGCTGTCTGAACATTTAAACCTGAGCAGAGGGTCAGTAGCTGCTAGAAGAAACCATTGTCACAATTCACCCAAGAGGTGGCATTAGGCAGGCCCATGACAAAAGTTGGCTGCTGCCTATCCCAGAGCACGATGTCTCTCTCTGGATTAATTTGATTTTGACTCCAGTCATGAGTCCCCCTCAAACTGCCCCTCAAAAATCACAGTGGTTTTTAGACAGGCATGGTGAGTCATCCAAGCCCGAAGAAAATGCTTCTCCTTTCTCCATGAAAGGAAAGTACTGAAACATCCTCTTTCGAATTTAACTGAGGTTCTGGTTGTGACCTTTTCTAGGACAGACTCTTTTCTTTTTGATGTTTGTTGTTTAGCTGTTTTGGTTGGGTTTTTTTTTTTAAATACCTACATCCCAGAGAATATTAATTGAGGAATATCCAAGTCTTGTTCTCTCACCACCATTTACAGATGAGCCAACAGCAGAGCTGGGCTTCATCTCTGTAGGTCTCAGTGGAAGCAGATGACATTATCCACAGCTGCTGCAACAACGAATGGGCCAGTATGAGCACAAACAGCCAGTGTAAACCCATGCATCCCGAAGCATTCACACTTAAGGTCATGTGTTTTCTTTGAGAAGGTCTAATAAGGAGGAAGTTTTCAAAGATAATTAACTGGCAAATGTCAGTCTGGAATTTCTCAGACCCCATGAGAGGACAGATACTGTTAGACAGACTAACTCCTCAAAGGAGGCCTGGGAAAATGGTGCTTGGGAAAAAACAAAATGGGATGGGTGCCCAAGCTTGAGCCTTCAGGGAGCAAGAGTCAGCCGAAATGTTGGACACAGGAGATCAGCCATGCTAAAGGAAAAACATAATTAGGAAGGGGTCTAAGGACCTTTCATGAAAGGCTGCGAGCTGTGACAGAGAGGTCAAAGCAACCTCAGGCAGACCCTTGTAAGCTTTCTTAATAAAACTCAGCCACTCTACCCCCGAAAAGTAATGTTACTGCAGTTCTTCTAGGCTTACTGGAAAGCTTGGGGGAACTGGGGCTGGGGTGGGCTCTCCACAGCTAAGCGATACCACGAGGCAATCTCAGGGGAGCCCCAGTTTTGCATGTGCAGAGCTCCTTTTCCCAGAGCTGACCACCTTCCTCCTTCAATACACAACTAATGTGTGCCAGCTCCCTGCTACTGAAAAATGGCCCTTGCATCTGTGGCGCAGCACTTTGTGGTGGTTTCAGAGAGGGTAGTGAGGAGATGCTGCAGTGGCCACCACAGAGCAGTCAGTGCTGCTGCAAGGAAGCAAGAAAAAGCCTCTGCAGGATGCCTGTAAAGCACAGCCAACTATGGAGGAAAACAGCCACACCTGGACCATTTCTAATACCAGACTGTGCTTGTTCCATTCTCATTGCTTCACCAACACCTCTAGCAGCAAAAAAAGCCAAATGCCTCTCAGCAGCCTATCTCATACCCTGATGCTCTCATGAGGAGTTTAAACTGGTACCTTCCTCTTGTTTTTTGTGCCCCAGTTCTCTCAGACTAACAGAAATACAGTAACTGGTAATAGAGCCACTACCAAAAAAAAAAAAAAAATAAAAGAAAGAGGGGAATGATGGATAGAAGGTTTCCATAGATTTACAACATCCTCCAGCAAGTTCCCAGGAGAGCAAAAAGACCACGTGACTAAAGCTGCAATGCCATGGTCAAGTCTTTACCAAGTCATGCATTGCGAGCTCTGCCCCTGCTTTCATGGATGGACTAATTCCCCAACAGCCTGGCATAACTAGTGGCCAGTCCTTGTTTTTAAGCACAGTTATCATTCCTTTGTGGGCGTGAGCTTAGCAAGCCTCACTGCTTTTGACAGGTCGTACTAATTGTTCTGAAAAGACTATTTCTGTTGTGCTTTTCTTAAGTTACTTTCCTAAGTAACAGGATGAAATGCAGAAAGCTGGAAAGAAATTTCCTAGCTGGTGAAAGCTAGTGTATCGACAGCACAGAAAGAGCAGACAGAGTACTGGTGCTCACGAAAAGACCACTAGCAAGTTTTGTAGTTTCTACTTCCATGTGACCTCATATACTATGCTTTTACTTTCCTCACACACATATTCCCCATATACCTTGGTATAAGTATCAAGCAGCTGCAGGTAAAATTTGTTTTCAACCTGCTAGTCTTATTTTACACCTGCACTTGAGTTTTTCTCCCCTTAAAGAAATGTTTGCTTTGTTGTTCAGCTGAAGTTGTTAGGAAGCAGTCAGCTGTTATACTGAACTAAATGCTTTTTATTATGCAAAGGCTGACATTGTCATTTCTGCAAATGCATGAATGTGATCAGCAAATTAATTCAAAGATTACACTTTACCACTAAGGGTCACTCAGCATTTTCTATTTGCCAAGTCACTGATTTTTGATCTGTGCTGCACAGACCTCTGGATGTCTATGCATTATTTCTAAGATACACGCAAGAATTAAAGCAGGCCCATCGAGAGGCAGGCTTTTGCTCACTACATGAATCATGTTCTTAGATATAAAATGTAAAGATAGTTAAAAAAGATCCAAAACTTTAAATAAAAGCCACAGTGGTAGTATTTTTCCTGAGTTATGTCAAACAGCATTGGGATGGTGGCTTTATTTAAAAAAAATTGCACAAAGACAGTATCTTCTATTCAGATAATTCAATGGTGCAGAAATAGTAGTAGACATCTTGCATTCAATTTTCTTCTTCAATTTGTTCCAAGTATACTTAGCCAAGTGACAGGCTGCTTCTTTTCAGCAGGTAGTGTACTTCCATCATCTTTAGGTACCTAAGATGGCACAATAATGTTTAGACAGGCTGCCTCACATGGATTTCAACTCCATGGAAGCTAAAATTTGGATGTGCCCTGAGTGTCTCATAAACCTTCCAGAAGTTACCCCTGTATCTTTAAGAAACTAAATTTTTTCAAAAATCCAAGCCAACATCTGCTGGGCCCTGAGAACTTGCAGGGCACACCCTTTCCCATGTGCCATATATCCTCTACGACTGGCTAAATAAGCGCCACTTCTGTGGATGGAAGTAAAGAAGAACAAGGCATCGGGAGTGCTCATATTCCTTTTTCAAATCAATATCACAAACATGGTTTAATATACTATCCCAAAGGGATTAAAATATTATTCACACCTCAATTTCAGTGAACAGGGGGAAAAAAAAAAAAAAACGCCAAAAAAACCTAACACACTCAAACCCCCAAACCACTCTACAAAAAAGCAATTGAAGAATTTACATTTGCAAAGGTGTAAAAACCTGCATTTCCTCTGTGGCAAGGGCAAACTGCTTTGCTACAACACAGCAACAGAGCACACAAAAAAGACATGTCTCACTCTAACCTAGACATAGCTCATCGACCCTTCATGGCTCTTTTTTATCAAGTATTTAAGGTAATTCTACAGCTTTCACTTAAATTGTTCTTTCCAAGTCTTAATTGGATTTAACAGAAGTTTTTCAGATCAGAAATTTGACTAAAGTTTGACCTGAGCCATCTTCTTCCTAGCAGAAATGAGGCAGAAGCTAGAAATCACACCAACAAATGTCACATAAGCCTCCTGCTGTGCGAGTGCTGGGGGACTGGAAAAATGCTGTTGAAAGAGCAGACTGTTTGCTTGGTAAGAAAATGTGAGTTGAGGAGTGATAGCACCAGCATCCTCGGGCAGCTGTGCCCCACACAGTCAGGAACCGCCAGGCAGTTTCAGCTGTGGCAAGAAGGCAGAAGACATCAAAGGCAATACACACCCCACAAGAAGCACAAAGGAGGCCAGCTGGCACTACCATCCCACTGGTAAGTAAGTTAATACTTCTACTTTTTTTCCTCATCAGGCCACAGCAAGTCTACAGACAAGAAAGCTGATGAAAACCAGAATTCACTGGTACTAGAATTGGGGCAGGGCATGAGGGGTGTTGAGAAAAGAGCTTTCCTGGTAAGGGTTGTTCTCCAGTTGAAATGCAGCCATATCCCAGGCTTTAGTGCATTCTGCCATCACACTTGGCATTTGTTCAGCCTGGAAGATGTGGTTATTACCCCAATGACACTGCCTGTTTGAAAACTGTTGTAGAAAAATAATGAGTACACTTTGGAAATAAGCCATCTTTTCCACTGGGCCATTTCGCACTGAGCAGCAAGTCCCATTCATCACTCCTGAAAAAAAAAGGCGGCTTTCACTGCAGTCTATGCCATTAGAGTTGTTTTCTTGCTGCTCCTGAACTACTGCACAAAGACTCAAGACGATGTCCTCTTGTTCAGTCCTTTTACCAGGTGTCAAAAAAATTGCTGAGGCTGCGATGTGAAGCCCTCGGCAAGTAACCAGTGTGCTTCCACCTCGGAAGCCCACTCTCACAGGCCAGCTCCTGCCTAGCTGGCTTAGCCTAGCAGTCGCAGCACTGGAAATCTTTTTGTACATTTAACAAAGCAAGCCACAGCAACTGCCATGCACTTTCCGCAGCCAGAGCTGGCAGCTGAGATGCTCAGCAGAGGTGGAAATGCAGAGCTTTCATTCTGATGGACAGCTTGATGCCTTAAGAACAACTTCATCCCGTGTCCTGACAGGTTTGTTTGCTTACAGCATCCAGGAAGTCAATTCAGGAGCAATTCGAGCTTCAAGTACTCCTCTGACTCCTGATTCAACCCTGTAGCAACCTAGACTGCACCTGGAGGGCTAGCCCTCACCCTACGCTGCTTGTAAGCCTCATCCACAACCCATATTGCTCACCTCTGTAATGCAGAGAATAAATGCTTAGGTGCGTTAGCATCCCAGGAGCCTGTAGCCTCAGACAGGAGTTGGGAAAACAGCATGAGGCATCTCAGAGCAAGAAGGGGCTGTGCTCAGAAAAAGCACATAGAGATACACTGAAGAAGTGTGCTTCAAACAGTGCCATTCCTGAAGGGGACAGAACACTTACAGCCAGACTGAAAATGCCAGGCAGACACTTAGAGCTGACCTCAAATAGCTTTTTCATCCCATGGAAGCGTACCACTTGTGCCCCTACACCCCTCCTCTCAGTGCAAACAGGCAAAAAAGGTCCTGGAACAGCCTCTGTTAACATGGGTGCCAGAGGGCAGGAATCCCTTCAGAAAGTGATTCAGATATTTACGTTTAAGATACAAATTGCTCAAGACTTAAATTCATCCATCTGTGGCCCCACTGTTCCACATGGCAACAATCTGGAGGAGCCCTTTATTACACATCTCCCCTCTCAGCCAAAATTCCAAAGCGAAGGACCCACACTGAAGGCTGAAGTTTTACAGCCCACAGGGATGCGACCACGCTGCTGGGCCATGGAGCGTGTCTGGGTGGGAGAGCCAGACTATTAAATCTTCACTCTGTTAGAAGCCAGATGCTGCTTTCCATGAGGACCCAGCTGCAAGGAAACACCCCTTCATGAGAAGGGGTGGCGCACATTGATGAGCCCAGGAATGTCACTCCCACGTCTTCTTGCCAAGCCTACAAACCTTAGACTGATCAGCTCTACCAGTTGCCACACCACGGGGATGCCCAGTGCTTGCACTGCAGAGCTGACACAGAGCGGGATACACTGGCTGATGCTGACTGCCCTGACCTTTGACTTTTGGCAGCAGTTCACACATTTGCCCAACCTCAGCTGAAGCACAGCAGCTTGGCAGATGGCTCTCTGGTACTCTGGGGACCTGCTTAATCTTACTCTCCAGATGCTATTCCCTCCCTCCCTTCCTTGTGCTCCCTTCCCTAAGCCACTACACAGTGCTACCTCTACTTTATCTTTCAACCAGCACTATCTCAGGCTCTTGCTGTCTCTCAAGACCCTTGCAACCAAACAGAGGAACTCCACAAAGTATCATATGCAATGCCTCAGAAAAAATCACCTCGGCTCCAAGATCTGCCAGCCCATCTCTCCAAGGAGCATGAATTGTTTCAAGCAATGCGCTGTGCTGCATGCACAAGGACACTTTATCAGCCATGACTAAAGCATCTTTCCTACGCACTGATGGCCGTGTGCAGGGTGTGCATTGTGCTGCCTTGACCGCCAGACCCAATTTTGAAGCTCCCAGCACTTGGCTCAGAGCATGCTCATGGAAACAGCAAGTTGTCTGCAGAGATGCTCTGTAGCACTGGTCCCTGGCTCTCACGGACAAGCTGCCTCTTTTTTTTTCACAGGAATCAAACCCGAAACCACCTCTTTAAATCAAAGGTACCAAACCAAATGCCAAACTTTCCTGGTAAGATGGGCAAGGACCATTTTGCAGGAGAGGCAAAGAGGGGAAATACTTGAAATGGCATCCAAGTCTTTCAGCTATGAGCCTGACAACAGTGAAGAAATTCTCACAAAACAAACAGAACACTACCAAGTTCATTAGGATTCATACTGCTCTTTTCCTTCTCAGTTTGATGGCATGGAAATGGCAATAGTAAATCAGATAAACTGCTCAAGCCCTAACAGCACAAGAGGACCCTTCTCACACAGGTAAGTTGGATAAGAATTTTTTTTAGGTACCTAGAAGTTCTAGCTCTTGTTGTATCAAGTTTTGAAGAGCACAGCGCATTAGTTTACCAGAATTGTTTTAACATCACCACTACCACAAAGGATTTTCTTATATTCTTTTTCTGCCATGAACCAAGGCTGTGACTGAAGGGAATCATTTGCACAGGGACTCCTACGTGGTTTAACCTCACCTTCCCTCCCACGAAAGGCATACCCCAAACCCAATGTCTCTATAGCCAAACTCTCAGTCAGTACGAATCTGACATTAGGTCACTCATTGCTAGTGTTAAACTGGTAACATCGGCAGAAACACATCAACTAAGGATATTACTGATGAGAATGCATTTGGAGTAGAAAAAGGTTTCTTTCTATTAGCTAAACCAGAAAGGCTTAGATGGTTCTCAACAGCCTATTACAATTGCTTCAAACACTGTGTACACACGCACCAGTTTCATTAGAGATCTTGCATTTGACTTTCTGTTCTAATGGCCCTACGCACAGACTGAATTAAACTGTGACTGAAGCTGCAAAAGCACCAGTAATTGCAGTTGCTCTGCCTGACAAAGTACTTACTGGCACCGTGTGCAAGCCAGGTAATTGTTGGTTATGGCACGGAAATACTGCATCTGTATGGGAAGTTAGCATCTTCAATGAGTTTATGTGAAGTTCAGGCTTATTTACAATTCCATGTTTATGTTCCCACCGAGAAGTGCAGCTCCAATCCCTTGTAGCAAGCATGAAGCTAGCATCACAGTTGCACAGAACCATCCCTGTCTATGTTTAATGTTCTAAAACGACACCTTTGAAGAATTCATCTCAACCCCACTCCTCCTCAGAAAGCACAACACTACTACTCAGCCACTAGGTTTTTCATATCTCAGTTCAAGAGTTTGGTAGAGAGAATTAAGCAAGCTTGTCAGTGCAGCAACAGTGCTGATTTGTTACACAGACAAGTTTACATGGAGACAGAAAACCAACCATACAGGATGCACGCTGGGAGTCCCAGCGCTGGGATGGGGGTGTCCCAATGCAGCCTCCTTGGTGCAGCTGGTGTCCCTGGGGATCCAGCAGTAATGAGCACATCAGTGGGATTTTTTCCCTGTGTGAAAAGTCTGAAAAGAAGGAGGAAAAAAAAGGAAGGAGGAAAAAAATGGAGAAAAAAAAAAGAGTAAAAAGGGAAGAAGGAAGAGGGAAAAGAGGAGCTGGAAGAAGGGAAAGAGGAGCAGGAAGAGCAGAAATACAGAAAAAGGAAGAGAGGAAAGAGAGGAGGAGGAAGAGGGAAAAGAGAGGAGAAGGAAGAGGGAAAAGAGAGGAGAAGGAAGAGGGAAAAGAGGAGACAGAAAACAAAAAAAAAGAACCCCCAAAAGAAAATGGAAATAAAAAATATGGAAAAACAAAAATAAAAAAAACGAGATAAGAAAAAATAAATTGAAAGGGAAAAGGAAAGCAGAAGGGAAAAAAGGGGGGAAGGGGAAAAGGGGAGAAGGGGAAAAGAAGGGGGAAGGGGAAAAGAAGGGGAATAGGGGCAAAAGGGGGAGAGGGAGAAAAGGGGGAGAAGGAAAAGTGGGGGAAGGGGGAAAAGAGAAGAGGGGGGCGAAGGGCAGCAGGGGGGCGAAGGGCAGCAGGGGGTAGGGGCGCCCGCCTTACCCCAGCGCCGTCCATCGCCCATGGCCGCGCTCCCGCCGGTCCCAGCGCGGCCGAGCCGGGCAGCGGCGGCCCCGGCGCGGGGCGGGGCGAAGGCGAACGGGGGCGCCACGTGCTCCTCAAACAGATCGGGGAGGAAAAAAAAAAAAACCAGAGAGGGAATAATTATTTCAGGATTAGCGAAAGCGGCGGAGTGAAAAACACGGGCCGGGCTGCCTGCCCGCAGCTCGGATCGCGAGGGATGGGGGGGAAGCAGCGGCCCCTTTTCCAGCGCCGGGGCTCCGCTGCCCTGCCCGGCTTCAAACCGAGCGTCCGGAGCCGATTTTTCGTTTTTATGCTTTTCACCGTTCGCTGGAAGCTCTCCCGCATCCTCAGGCTCCCGGACGTGCAGGCACAACATCCTACTTTCTCTAACTGAGAACTCTACGAATTGTCCTTTTCGGTGAAAGCGGAGCTTTTGCTTTAGAAAATACCCCCAAATCTCGTGCCCCGGCTGCAAGAGTTGGCTGCACGAGTACCTGACAGGCTGGAGAAAGAAGGGTGTTCGTTTCTGCAGTTTCAGCGTATTTGCATTTTGTTCAATAGCAAAGAGGTTTGGGGGTTTTTAACTCCTCTAAATGAGGACGAGCTTTCTGGAGTAATGTGGAGCTTGGAAGAAGACCTCTCCTCCTTCCTCTGGAAAACAAAGCTGTGTGTTATGTGGAAGGCGAGGTTGTTCCAGCAGTTGTCCTGTTAGGGAAGGCTTTGGGCAGTGCTGGTGGTAGCCGTGCATCACCGTGAAGTCACTGACTGCGGTGAGCGTGACACACCCTGAGGAGAAAGAACAGCCCTGTCTTGTTCCCCATCTGCCTCCCAGCTCGCTGCAAGAGCCGCGCTCCCTCTCCGCACAGAGTGACCTCAGCCTTTCAATCCCAGCACCAAAAAGAATAAAAAAAAAAATTAAAAAATTATCCATTTCTGACAGGGTAAAGGTAAGGCACAATGCACCTTTACCTGGGGCTTTACCTGTTTAGCTGTGAGATGGGTTGGCAGCACCATCCTTCCACTTTTCCAGCTCATCTGGAGGCTCCATCCAGCTCCCCGTGCTCCTCCTAAGAGGCCGTATCATGCAGAGCTCATGCTGCTCCTCCTAACCTGAACTCCCCCCTTCTCACCACCTACAGCTCTATACTGTAGCAGTACTGCTCCTGCTTTCTGCCAGTGCCTCCCTGCAGAAGACTGCACTGTCTCCATCACCTGTGTGCCTCAGGCCAGGTGTACCCTGGCTCTCAGAAGGCATTCTGCTTCTCTACAGCTTGCCCTCTGCCCATTCCAACCTCCTGCCAGCTGCCCGGCACCATGCTTAACCATGCATCCCAGGAGCAGCACAGGATTTGCCTCCTGCCATGCTCAGCAACCCTCTATTCCAGTCTTTTCTGTCCTCCAGGAACAAATGAATGAAAATCTGACTTTCCATCACCCAAAATATCTGCCACGGGCCTCACAGAGGTCCCTGCACAGGTCCACAGGCACCATCTTGTCCATCTCTGCCCCATGTGCCAGGGCTGGTGCTGGCACCCACAGCAGCAACATGTCTCTGTGGTGCAGCCCATGGACCCAACACATGCCTTGGTTTCCAGTGCCCGAGCAGGGAAGGGTGATGTGCTGGAAAGCTTCATACTGCTGAGATGCCAAGCGTGTTTTGGCCCCATTAGGGCTTTGTCCCATCTGTTTCAAGCACCTCTGAGGCCCTGGGAGCCAGTGCAGCGACACAAGCTGCAATTTCCCCATCTGTGCCACATCTGAGCTGGCTAACGCAGTGGAAAAAGAAACCACCCAGCGCCTGGGTCTCTGAGGAGTTGATGTGCTTTGCCTCCCTCCTCCCTGGTAGGGCTGAGGTAATGCTGCTGCAAACCAGGAGGCAGCTGGGCACAAAAGATGGGTTTGAGATGAGGGCTTGCAAGGCCTTGGGCACCTAGGAGGTACCTGCGCCCGCTGAGCTCCAGTTGGTTTTTTTTTTCCCCCGTTTGTGTTCAGTTGAGGCAAATTTGACCATTTCTCTCCGATCCAGGCATCTGGCCTAAGTCATCTAGACATTTAGGCTGCTGGGAATATGCTCTGTGCCATCAAAATGGGAAAGAAGAGCATTTGCTAGCCTGGGGAGGATGATCCTGCAAGCCTCTGCCACACTGGCATCTAGCTGTTGGTTTTCTTCATTGCTATGGAGGGTGATGGGGTTTGGCACCACTTGTCCTGAGATTTTCACAAGGAAAGGCAGTCTTTCTTACACCATGGATCATTGCTTTCTGCTCAAGGGCCATATTAAATCCCAAAACATTACCATGAACAGGCAATCGGCAGGGAAATGGAGTGGTTTTATTGCATTTATGAAGGAAATTCGTATTTTTTGTCCAAAGGTGTGATTTAAGTTTCTGGTTACTTATATCAAACAAATGATTGCAGCAAAAGCTGCCACAAAAACTGGCAGTTTGCTAAGTAGTTATGAGGGCTTGTTGCATCTACAGAGTGCTACGAATTGCTTAAGGATGTAATTTTTAGCATATGGCATGTATTTTGACACAGCCTAATGCAGAGCCAAAAAAAAAAAGAAGACAGAGGCGGACACCCATTGGTCAACCTCTGTGAAGATGGCAAACAGTCAGCTCCGCAGGAATGTCCACCCTGGTTCAGTGGCTAAGCTGCTGCAGATCCCCCAGCCAAGGCCAGTGATGGGAAGCAGGGAGCCAATACCAGGCAGGCAGCTGGGCTGTGGTCTGGGCTGTGGTTCAGCTAGGTAAACAGGGCATGGGGAAACCAGAGGCAGCATCAGAAACTGCTGGCTGCAGCAGATGGCAGTGTGAAAACACCACAAGGGATGTATGGATCTCACAGCTTGGTTAAGGGGGAGTTGTGTGAGAAGTGGCCAGACTGCACAGGCAGTTGCTCAGGATATGTTGGGGAGCAGAGCCTTGTGTGCTCTGGTAATCCTCTCTGCTGAGGTTGTCTAGGTAATGGTATTGCAAATAAAAGGTTTGGGTAAGCCATGTAGCATAACTGGGACCCAAGGCAAAAATGTAGTTATGGTACATCACTTCTTTGCAAGGAATCTTGTGTGGAAAACAGGAGGCCATAAAATCAGAAAATGGGTAAGTTGTGCAATGTCAAGGGGCTGCGGAGGAGTAGCAGTCAAACAGCCCCACACTTGATCATCAAAGTGTAAGCAGGGCAGGAAAACAAACACATCTTTCTGACCATACCACATGGATCAAACCTGCCTCTGGTTACAACGTGGGGCCACAGGGTGCTTTCCAGCACCAGCAGGGCAGCACCTGGATAGAGCATTGCAGCATTGCTGGGTCAGTGCCTCTTCCAGGCAGCTGGCACCAGCCTCTTCGCAGCACTCCCTAAGACAAACATTAATCAACTGAGTCAAAAATTCACGGCTGAAAATACTTTCTCTCACACCCTCAGGGAAAAAAAAAAAAAGGTATATTTCAATCAGTGGTCTGTAAAGAATAATCAGTGCATAAACTCTGTAATCTTTTCCCCATAAAGGTGCTTTCTTTCTCATTATTCTCCTTTCACAGGCAGATGAGAAGCGTACAGGAAGCTCACTCCCAAATTATTTCTCCTCGTTCAAAAGGCAGAGAACCAGATGTAAGCCATCACCCAGGTACTCACCATTAAATTGCTCAGGACATTGCATTTCAAATCAAATAGAGAATCTTTCTTTCCATGAGGGAGAGGAAGGCTAGCAATAAAAAATAAATAATAAAAAAACCCAACTAGAAACACCATTATCTGCAGATGGAAAGACTGAGTTAATAACTTATTAGATTTTCCTCTGTGCATCTGGATTTTCCTGGACACAGCTGGGAAGACACTTTATTTCTAATTTTACTCAGAAAAACAGAGTCACCATCACAACCCTTTCTGAATTAAGGGTGGAAAAGTAGTTGCAACTGCACAAGGGGGACAGTAGATTTAGCAGTAAGGTGCAGGTTAACCTTTCTGTTATTTCTTAGGAAGAGTCAGATAATAAATCATTATAATAATGCCCAGTGTGACAGCCATGGCAGGGAATGGGTTAGTACACACACAGGCTAGTTAGCTGGCATTGCTGTGAGCAGGGGTATGCTGCAACCTGTACGAGTATCACAGTCCTTCATGCAGATCTGTCGTCACGGGTTGTCAGGCTGCATTGGGCTCACTCCCAAATCTCCCTCCTTGTAGGGGTTAACTGACTCTTGTCTTGCTCCCTCCTCCATTCTCTAGAGTCTTGCCATGCCCAGGACTCCAGGAAACATAATTTTTCCAAACCCTCCATCTCTTGTCTCCAGAGATTTCACTTCAGCTTCCTCCATCTGACATGTTCCTTTGGAAGAAAGGAAATGACCAACATTCCCTGCTTTGGGAGCCCTATAACTGGCCAAAATAAGAGCATTTGATGGGAAATGTCAGAGGTCTGTTATGCTACCCATTAGACTTCAGGGACCCCCGATTTGACATTTATCTCAAAAAACATAGGCACTTCACAGAACAGGTACCTCCTCTGCTGGGCAAGTCTCTAGAAATCTCCTTATTAGCCCAAGAAAAACTGAAGGACACAGAAAACCCTGTTAAATTTTCCTGATTTGGTATGGTCATTTGACATCCCAGGTCTCTGCTGTCACCTTCTTTCTTAAATTTAACCTTTGTCCTTCCTCATCTCTAGTAAATCTCTCTTTCTGGCTTTCTCTTTGGAAGGGTCCTGAAATATGCCCATCTGCAGTAAGTCTGCAGCTTCTGAGCAAGCCACCAGTGACAGCCAAGAGCACCATCCCCTTACCAGCAAACAGACTCAGCTTCTTGGAGATTGAGCAGGACTGATGAGTCCACAGCAGGGACAAGTCACTAAATCTTTTCCTTACAGAAAACCTCCAGAAATGGCAGCCCTGTGCAGCATTCATGGTTGTCACCTAAGGGCCCTACTAAAAGTTCTCCAGAGTGAAGAACCCAAAGAAAGGTTCATAGCCAGGTTGAGTTGGCCATGTATTTCCCAAGCACCTCCAAAAGTGACAGAGAAGTAGTTGGTTACTACTGTGCTGCTCCTGCTAGTCCCCAGCACTAAGGGTGCAACCCAACCATCTTTTCTGGGTGGGGGTAAGCCTGCTTCTGACATGGATTCAAGAGGCCAGGTCTAGGAGTCCAGTAGGCTCCAGCAAGAGGAAAACTAACAGGGAAAATAAAACTTAAGCAGCTTTCCAGGAACTCAGTGTTATTTCTATGGCTAGATCTGTGCTAACGGGGAAGGTTTTTAGTGATCAAATCACCAACATTCCTTCCCTTCCCCCAACTTGACACATAAAGGGTAAAGGAGGGAATCACAGGGTGGTTTATTTGCAATGTCATCCATATGGCAAGAGGGAATTTGATCTTTAGGAGGATATGAGGGAAGGGGCTTTTCCACTGCCTTCTAGCACACAGCATGCATCACCAGCCCCACAAGTCAATCTAACATGCACAGCTCCCCAGCTGTGCCAGAGGATACAGTGCCTAGCAGAAAAGCAAAGTAATAATACAAGGGAAAAGACCATCATCTCTCAGACTGAAGCACCCAGCCATATGTTCATTAAGTCAACAGTGCTTTGATGAATCGGATTGATCAATCAAAGCTCATTCAAAATAAGCCTGCAAAACTTCTGCCTAAGCATGGTTACTCTTAGTAATCTTCCTCTTAGAGCCCCATCTGCCCTAGAGTCAGTGACTCCTCTGCTGTCCTTGCCTTGAAGCCATTCTAGACTGACAACCACAAGAAGAAAGAGTGTTTTGCATGAACATCAGCAGAAGTGTTCAAAAGTGCACTAATCACACAGGTGAGGAAAGCACGCTGTAGTTGTGTAGAACACAAACACTCCAGGTGGTCTTTCCCCTTCCTAAGTAACATATGTGATTCCACAGACTGTTATGCTTTCTAGGGAAACCTTAGCTAGCATTACCTAAATCATTCTGGTCTGGCCTCTAAAAGTAGATGCCAAGTACTGCAACTGTATGGTATGCTATGATCAAGGGAAACATACATTTCAAGCCAAGATACTGTGGCTTTATGGTTTTGGCTTCCTTAGACACTGGCATCCTTCTGTAAAGTCCTGTATGGTTTCCCCCTTTTCATGTGTCTTCTTTCTCCAGCTATAGATGGTTTGGACTGATCTGAGACTGCACACCAGAAACGAAACCCATGAGAGGTGGGAGGAAGGGAAGACTGATTCAACGGCTTTTTATTTTGTTAGGGCAAATAGCAGCTTTTTACAAGGTAAAGGAGGACAATTGCAGCTACAATTATGGCTGCACTGACATGCAACAACTCAGGCAAATGTAAGGCACATCATTCCACTGTCCTCCCCAAAATGAGATCGTTATGGCCTGCAACTCAGGCACATTCATACAGCAGACACTGCCTGAAATGCTTCAGCCAAAAGGGGAAGAAAAATACTAACAAGATCTGCTTCCTCTGCTTAAACGAAACTGAAATGGTTGTTGACCACAAACAGCTGGAAACAGTCAGATACATCCATGTTCCTCCCCAGGCAATGACTATGCATCAGTCACAAATGATGAGTACAAGGTAAAATGATGACAATTAGGCTAATTGCACTGGGACAGAGCAAACCCAGCCTATGTGAACAGATCAATACCGACTTTGGTTGCAAGTGGAAGGTCTCTGCAGGCAGGTGTCTTGGAAGATTTTCTAAACAAAGGAGAACACCGTTCGTTCCCACAGCTGAGAATAGGAGCTAAAGCCAAAAAACACTTGAGCTGGAGGTATCATGTGTCTGGCTGGAGCATGACACCAGAGACAGCCACTCTCCTGGTGCAGCACCATGGTAACAATCATGGCTTGCAGCGCAAAGGGCTGGACCACCATGTGTGAGGGTAGATGGTATTTCCTCCTTCTGTAGCAGGTTTCCTGGGGTAGTCTGCCACACAAGGCAGCTGCACAGGTTCCTGGTATAACATCAGCTTTGAAGGGTCAGTTGAAGAGATGGAAAGCCCTAGAGGAGCAAGAGCCCTGACATGCCTGCGAGGACAGAATAAGGAGGGAGGCATAGCTTTGCATTAGGTGACAGGGATTTTTCCCCTGCCACTACCCACTGAAGCTGAGGTAGAAAGTGGGCAACCAGGGGAAGACTCCTGTCCTCTCTTTTTGTGTAAATCTCCTACAGTTTCTTGCCACTATTCAAAGAAGGACCCCAGACCTCCTTTCAAACTCTTCTCTCTCTTTTCCCTCCTTAAATGTCAGTCTCAGCATTCATCCTCTAAGTTTCTAACCTCCCGTGTACCATCCCAGTTCCTCACAATCAACCCTGCCTCTTGGTCCTTACAGCCGTGGCCACCTACAGCACCCAAACCCAGACCTCAACACAGGAGCTATCAATCAGTCCCCTGGCCCTCCTGCTATATACTGCTGCTGCCTCCTCAGAGAAGAGTCACAGCCTCACTGCTATACATCTCCTACTTTCTCAGCAATCATTTATCTTCTTATCGCTGCTCTTTCCCCACCTAACTGTACATTCCCACCTTACCCTCATAGGCACACAGATAGGCACACAGACTCGACATTGAACTTTACTTGAAGCAGCAGGAAAGCTGTAGGAAGTTCCCATCCATTCCCGTCTTGTTCCTTCCTATCATCTGGAAGTTGTGCTAAATGCCATATCTAGCCAGGCCCACCCCGGGTAAACAGAATGCTTTAGCCAAGAAGCATCATCTCCTGTATGAGCTTTCTTCCTACACTTTATCCCCAAAATGAATTGCTGCTATCACCTTTGTTTCCCCACCCTTCACCTCAGCCTTACTTTTCCATCAGCAATGAATAAAACGTCTCCTCCCTACTTCTGTGATATAGCCCTCAGCATTAGTTTTCACCATTTCCATACATCTTCCTCTGCATTCAGAGAACGGTACTAAAAGCTAAGATAGCAGGCTGTACAGCAGCTGCCTCTTTTCTTCCCCTTACTTCCCAGAAATCCTCACCAGGAATGGAGGAGGCATGAAATAAATAATACAATGCTCCAACATGGAGATCCAACCACCTGCACAGCAGGTTTTATCTGAAAAAATGAGGGCACTGGTGGACCATCTCCATACAGATCCAACATCTACAGGTGAAAAGTAGTTCTGCTCCTTTCTCCCTCAAATCCAAAAATCCTTCTATTTTGTTTTTGAAAGCTTGATTTTTTTTCCCCTTCAGCATCATACTGACTTTTTACAACTCCATCAAACCAGCTTTACAACTTCATTGCTATCTCAAGGTCAAATCCAAGTCCAAATTTAGGCCAAGGGAAAAATCCACTCCCTCCCACAAGTATGCGTTCCAATCCTTCACAATTCTTTTTCATTTATATTTTCAAATTAAGATGCTAGATTTTTGACAGCTGTTGCAAAAGTAACATGCTGTTTTTCTTCCCTTTCCTTGATGTCAGAAAGATTTGCCTCCTGGCTTGAAGAGCTTGCTGAATTCCTGTTTTCTGAAAGAATCAGATGAAGACATATACATTGAGATGAAGTTATAACTATCAGAGACAGTTGGGGGAGATACAAGCTTGGTGCAAAGCCTTCTGGAGTTGATGGAAAGCTATCACTTGGCCTTTGGAGTCCTCCTTGGTTCTAAAAGATTGCTGTTCTTCCCAAACTTTATGTTCTTCCAAAACTCTGGATTTTTGATGGCTGTCTTAAATTTTCAGTCTGATTCTTATCCTGCTGAGCACATTCAACCTTTACTGCTTTGAGCAGTAGTGACAAAGAGTCAGCTACAGTCAGCTGTGCTGAGGATAAAGCTGTTGTTTAAATGTTTCCAAGTGCAGGACAAACAATTCTTAATTATAGTTTTTCATACTGAAAGACTTCTATGAAGTCCAGGATGCACACTCATTAATTAATCCTCCTACACCACCTGTCAAAAAGTCGGACCCTAGCAATCTGACTTCTCAGATGAAACAACTGTGGTAGAGAAGTAAGTGACATGATCAAACCACAGATGCAAGTGAGTGTTACAGTCAATATGAAAAGGCTGCTGTTTGCATGGCAATAAACCAGCTGCCTTTCAACTTGGCGTCTCTCAGTCTCTACTAAATACACGATTCTGTCCCACTGAAGATACATGAAATTAGACAAACACACAACTGTTTTATAAAACTGAGACCTGAATATCTCAGACTTAAATTCACCTTATTAGATACTGGTCAAGCACAGTGCTGAAGTATGAATTCTGGTGCATTTACCACATCCAAAGTGGGCACAAAATAGCCAGTGTGCCCAGCTGCCTCAGGATTAAACTTTGCTGAACTGAGCCCTGTGCCCTGAGCCTGAGCTGTTGGAACTGGGGGGAAAGAGAATGATATTCAGAGGCACTTAGGTTTGTCCCTCCTTCCTCCTGCTAGAATGGGGAACACCATTCTATCAGTGACCTCAGATTTTTCAACCCAACTCATATCTTTGATTTAAATTTGATGTGATTATCTGAGTTGGATAGGAGATTTTTGCCTCTTTCTGCAAGTCAGTATTTGTCAATGTGCTAGCAGCTTCCTTGATACCAACAAAAGATCACTGTTTCACCATTTTCTGTAGGTAAAATATAAAGGTCTATCTTTTTAAATAACTCCTGATGCAGCAGTTCTTCAGACAGACCTGTGGGAGGCATATGGATTTGCACTGGAGGTTAGCAACAGCCTAGTGAACAATGGAAAACCATTCTACTTCCCATAATGGAAATGTGATTGTTGTTAAAATAACTTTCTTAAATAATGACCCTAATCTCCAAAGAAAAAAAATACTGTGGGCTTTTGATGACACAACCCATCATATCATCTGGTGGCATGATAAGAATACTTTTTGCATTTCCTGCACCCACAAAATGCAACCTTTGTATCAAGGCTATGGGCCCCAAGCCATAGAGCTGCACTTGATGCAGTTTGAGGATTCACAGGTACCTCACCAAGGTTCATTTCTGCATATAAAACATTCAAACACATGAAAAGAAACATTGTGCTATGAGCACTGAGGTAACCTGGCAAGAGATTGCCAAAGACCCTTTCTTTTTTTCTCTTTAGAAAGTCAAGTTTGAATTTAATAATGCCAGATCTCTTGGATCGAAGGGATACTTTACAAGAATTGGTAGGGGGTGGGCATAGGCTCCAGTAATTTACTGTGTGTGTGGAGATCTGGTAGAGGAAGTAGACAGACTGACATAATCTGTCTTAACAGCCACCACATGCATGGGTTTTCCTGTCGATCAGAGCCCATAGAAGATTTGGGAGGCTAGTATGCACACCCCACAATCTGTTGTCTACAATCAATGGCTCTCAAGCCACCGAGATCTTCTCTAAAGATGGCAAGACTAGTCATTAGTCAAAAACTCCCTACATGGACTGGAATCATCCTTAAGGGATGGCACTAAGTAATTCGAAGGACATTGCCATGACAAAGTAGACAACTATGGGAAAAATTCATGTCCTTGGAGTGGACTGGAGAATGAAAGGCATTCTGAAGATGAACATAGTGGAATGCTTTTGAATACTAGAGCATATTGCAGTAAATAAGGTACAGTACAGACCACCCAAAACTATTAATGTAACTACTGTTTACCCTATGGGAGAGAACAAAATGTGCAGAATGCTTTCTAAGCTTTGCTTCTTACCCAAAAAGTTCCAAATTTAATCTGAGTAATGGTCTTTTAAAAGCCAATGTTTTGGTATGAATCACATGACAAGGAGTCTAACAAAGCTGTCCCAGAAGGCACTATTTTGTACTAAGATTCTGTGCTTTTCCCCTTGCCAAATCTTCCAACCCATCACCTTAGCTTCTCCATCTAGTCTCAAAAGAAGGCACCATCACAGATGGGGACTACCCCCAGTGCTTCTGAACTCAGTTCCGTCCTTCAGCCACAAAGGTGTCTACATCTCCTGTGCTCCCAGTCTGCTGAAGCAGTACTGGGAGCAGTGCTGAACATTGGATCAATGAGGATTCAATTGGACCAGCTTGAGCAGGGATTTATATTCAGTCTGAGTCCCCAAGGAGTCTGCTGTATTTGGTCTCCTGGTTTTTGAAGCTCAGGCTTTCTCTTGAGTGCCTAATGTGAGGAACGCACAGGCAGCAACAATTTGATTAAACAGTGCTTGTTTTAGCCTGGTTTTCTAAGAAAACAAGAGCTTACAGGGTTATGCCACCTGTTATCTGTTTGTTCATCTCTCTGCTTCCTGTAAAATCTTTTGAAACAATTAGCTAATTCCAAACAAAAGTAGGACATAGGTCTTGGGGAGAATCAGATGAATGGAAATCGGCACTTTATTAATGTTTGTTTCAAGGAAAAGACAGGGAGAAGGACATACTGTTGGGCAGCAGTTAGCCTTGGCAGGTGGTCCACTCATCTAGGCACATTTTTGCCTGCTAGAGGTATTAACCAGGACACAAAGAGGAGATGGGAAATACTAAAAGGAGTGTATGAGGTAAGGCCAAAAGATAGTAGGAACAAAGACTTAACTCTTTTTGTTACCATTGGTAGAAATTTGTGATTTATCTCCCTTGCTGGCAGGCAAGCAAGATCATAGTTTTTTGAGGCATTCAACAGCAACAACACAGCTTGGTCCATTTGAAATTCTGCCATCTCTAACTAGAAGACACCTTCATTTTTTTTTGCTGGCTGAGGGAAGAGGTCCTGGTTACCAAAGAGGAACTCTGATAGATACCCAGGCTGCTGCTTTGACATCACAGAAAGAGACAGAATTATGAGGCAAACATATGAAGCAAGTTATGTCATGGCATTCACCGTTGTCCACCCTTTCCTTAGTCTGTATCAATCTCAGCAACAACTATTTCACGGCATACAGGGGGCAGAGCTGCATTGCAATATTTAATCCTAAGGCATCCCTGGCTGCTTTAGTAGTCATTCAAAATGTGGAAGGCTCTTGTTGGCTTTCAGTGACAAAGGACTGGCTTTTGGCAGTAGCTGCTTCTTATCAACACACCATAAAAATCTCCAGGTGTAAGTAACAGTTATTTTCTCTCAGAAATTGACATCACCTTAGACAAGATGTCTGAGGGGAACCCAGAAAGTCAGCTAATCAAAAATATCTCAACCTTCTTTAATCAGGAAAGAAAAGGCTACAAGTCATCTTGATGGCAACTAGGAGGGATGGTGACGCACGAGTACGTTACTCAGCATTTAGTCTAAGTGTTACCATTTTACACAATGGTATTTTTACTGATTTTGCCCCCAACACATCAAATAATCCCTCAGAACTGAGAGCAGAGATCTACCTCATCCCTCCTCACTGTGGACTGGGTGGGTTTTTCTAAATTGTTTTCCCATTGCCCTTTCATGCTGCATGGACCTGGCATGTGTCACAGACTGTTAACTCTGTGGTCTGCATTGCACAGGTTAAAAATGTTAATTTAGCCCATACCAGCTGTATGAATGTATGAACACCATGTTAACCATCCCTATTATTTCCAGGCCTGGATATCCTACTTTGTCCTAGGCAATCTTTTCAAATGTTTCACTGTCTTAACAAGTGGAAAACATCTAATCTAAATTTTCCTTCCTGTAATTTCAGCTGGCTGCTTTATCTTATCCACCATGGACAGAGAGAGAACAGATTACACCTTTCTCTCCTGAAGCGCTCTTGTAATTACATGAAAAAGGATCATTTGACCCCCAAGTCACCTCTTCTCCAAGCTAAAACAACCTTGGCTTTTGTTCAGCTTTCCTTGCAAGTCCTGCTGCCTGTGTAACTTGTTTGTATTGAGATAGGCCTACCTCCTGGATAAAGCAAAAACGCAACAGTCCGCTTTCTTATTAGAGCTGAGCAGTGATTACTGCAGCTATTTGTCACTGAGTGTGAAGATGTTCCAGGCTTATAGACCATACATTTTGGGTCCTGGAGCTAGAAACACCTAGATTCAGATCCATGTTCTGCCGCTGCCAGTCTGCCCAGTCCTATGCAAATTGAGTCCCAGTTCACCTGACAGACAGGTCTAGAAACAGCAATTTGCTTAACTTAGCATGACCAAAGTAATATGAAGTTGGAAATCGCACAGGTATTGTAAAGACTGGTGGAAGAGCTCACTGTTATGACAGACCTCCGTGTGGATAGGTGTTCTCTCTTAGAAGTTATTTTAAAAATTCTGTTCTGAAATAGTGCAGGTGTCTATAGAAATCAAAGTTCTTCCAGAGTAACTACATCAAGCTGCTGGGATATCAGTAGCTTCCAAGTACATGTGGGGAAGTGCAGGACTTCAGAATACCAGGAATCCCATAGGTAAGTATTGATATTTGAAGCCCTCTAAGTGAATGATTAAACCAATTTGCCCAACATTACTGTGACTCATGGGTTTCCTAGTACCAAGCCATCTTAGCCTTTTGGAAGGATTCTCTCTACAGTAGGTGTATTCCTCCTCCTAGAAGATGATTACAAGTATCAGAATGCTTTCTGGTTCAGGCCGGTGTTCTTATTTTTGTTTCACTGCAGAAGAGATCCACATGGAGTCGCTGAAACACTTACTGAAAAAAGTTTTCCTTCAGACTGACTGAAACTTTCTATACAATCACCTTCCTTTAGTTGTACTGGCCAAGGGACTCTGCATCAAAGTTTTATAGGCTCCTTGACTTGAAAAAGAAAAAGGCTTCTTCTGGTTTTGATGAATTAAATTATAAGACAGATCTCTCTATGATAACAATAACAGAGAGCACCATTCCAAAGCACTTTCTGAAATGGTGTGGGCATATTAAAAGACACCAATGTTGCTTGTTTATTGAAAGAACCAGTGTCTTCTGGGTAGATGTAGGCAAACAAAAAAGAAGCCCTTCTTTTTTTTTTTTTTAAAGGGAGGCCCTAGTGTAAGTCACAAGCTCGAGGTGAGCCAAGCCCTCTTGCAAACATTCTTCAGGCTGCACATCCACTCAGTGCATATCTGTAGTTTATTCAAGTGCTACAGTCGACTCCTGAGTGGTAGCCGGAATGCCAAGGTATATCTTATAGCGATTGCTGCCAAGTGCCACTCTAGGGGTTGCTTTGAGGAGCATGGTGGCAGAACTTGCCTGTTCTGCTTCCATCTTCTTAGGCCATCAGTTTATTTAACCAAGTTATACCCTGTTCAGCATATTCAACCTGTGTTAACCATGGCCTACTCACAAGTAGATGAAGGAGCCTGGCCTTCAACTGTGCTTATTGCTCCAAGATTCACACTGGAAGGACAGAGGTGGTGACAACACCATGCTGGACAGATGTGGAGGTAGCTGACAAGTACTGCTGCAAATTTCCCTTGTGTGATTAGCACAGACCTGTAGCTCATTACCCTACAGAGCAACAGTGCCTCCTGGATTTTGGCAAGAGACATTATGTAACACAGCGTAACCTGCAGTACCAAGAAAAGCAAGTTTTCTAGGGCTTGAGGGAAGAGCAATTAAGGCAGAAACAGATGCCTATTATTAGTACTCATTTCAATGCAACTCCAGTGAAAGGACGCCTTGAAAGGTGTTATTTATGGAGACTGTAAGAGGGAACAACTTTTTCATGCAAGTGAGACAAGGCTGTATTTCTACAGGAAAGAGATGTTTATCCAAGCAATGGATCGATAATTAGGAGAGGTAAATTACCAGAGTTGATAACTCAGCTTTGCTTAGAAATCTCACTCATTATTTTGGGCTTTTAGTTGATGAAAAATCCTCCAGGACCTAATCTCAAACTCAGGAGCTGAATTAGGGCAGAGGAACTTGCTCACAACAAAACAGCAACAAGATTTGCTGCCTGTGACCTCAAGGAAGCCAAGCACAGCCATCAAGGACTTCCTTTCATTAACACAGCCATTGGGACTTTCACTGCAGGCTGTGTGGGTCAATGCCACAAGTAGTTTTACTGGTACAGTGGGTCACAGATAAAGAGATAAAACCCAACATACCTAGAAATTACATGCTTACTATGTGCCAGCATGCATGGTTCTCCACCCAGGTTAACAAGACCCATAGTGAATCAGCAGCACTTTCCTTCCACAGTGGGCATTGCAGCGGTCAGGCACCGCAGGGAAGCATGAGGAAAAGGGGCTAGCTAGTTGGTCAGGGCTTCCCACTAATGCAAGCACAGCAACAAGACAGTGTGAGGGGATACACTGATCAGAGAGTGGCCTGCTTGCATTCATCTTGGATCCAAAGTGGGAGAGGGTAAAAGAAATTGCCCAAGAAAGGGAAGTGGTCCCTATTAGCCACACCTCACTCTCTTATGCCTGTCCAGGACTACATCTTTTCTCCACCTCCACCTGCAAAATGGTAACACAAGTGGGAACGTGATCCCTGGCAAAGAAGCAGGTAGTGTGCTTTCTCCTTTTCCAAAACTTTGAGTCACTTTCTCTGTGTTTAAGCAAATATCACAAAATAAGTTTAAGCTGCTCTTGAAAGCATTAAGTCTTTTGGTACAGATAGTTACCTTTCTTTCATTATCACCATCTCCATTTAGAGTATAAAAGAAATTTAAAAATCCTATCCAGTGCTTGCTCATATTCACAAGTCACACGCAGATCAGATTAGAAGTGTTTCCTCTTCCATGGTAAAATGAAAATGGATGAAGATGTTGCATGCAGGAAATACAATACATAAATACACTAGTGCACACAAATTGCCTTCTTGCATTTTGCCTCCATGGAACTTTGGGTTCCATTAGTAACAAAAGTTCCTAATAAACCATTTCCAACTCGGGCAGCTCTGGTAGTCACTGCTACAGAAATTGAAAATTTCATTTTATTCATCAATTCAGTATGAAAATTAAAACTTCACATCAGAAAGTATTTGTAACAGATACTGTCTACCATTATTTCTTCTGAAAGACCAATACTGTCATTCCTAGGTGTCCAATATGTTGTGATTTTTATGTTTGAAGCACAGCTGCTGTTTACCATTCTGTGTCTTGGTAGACAGACATGTGAGTGGCAGGCAATAGTTTGAGGTGACAGTCCTCGCACTTCACCGTTGGCTCTGACACATCAATGTGGAAAGACTATACCCCTGGACTTCTAGCATACACAGAAAGGGAAATACCAGGGAGTATGGTGAATTCAAGTTCCAGGAGAAAATGCACAGCTGAGAGAATAGCCTTTCAATAGAACTTCCTTAGCTGCACTCATAAGCTGTTTCCTCAAATTTACTTGCTGTATAAAATCATTGCTGAATTTTTTCAGGGAATCATTTCACGCCTTCATGAGTTCCAGTGCAGCTTGTAGTAAATTTTAGCGCTGCACTGTGTTGAACTGTTGTGCTCAAATATGAAAATCACATTGACTTTCCTATTCCCCGACTACACAAAAGAAATATAAAATCAAAGCTTTTTCTTGACTATTCAGGCTAGTAAGAACCAAACCTACTTTTAATGTCTACTCAATTCAAATTCTGGCTTGTGTGATCATTCCTCATGAGAAAGCAGACACAGGAAAAGTTCAAACAATAAAAGATTTTTAAAAATGTGAGGCAATATTTCAGCACAATATGGGTACAAACAATAATACTTCATCCATATAATAAGATAAACAGACGAGAACCTTAAATATTTCAGAGTTTTGCACGTCATTCCCTGTGTTCAGCTCAAATACAATTTGTTCACTAAAAAAACCTGACATAATAAACCTACCTTAAACCAGCAATAACTGCATCAGTAATCACACTTTGTATGTGCTTCTACTGTAACAGAATTATTCATGCCCTATTGCAAAAACACTTTAGCATGTATCATGCTGTTGTTCTGATATAAAAAAACATAACCAAGAATACCACTTTTAGATGAACATATAACATACATGCAGTGTAGATGCTTCATTCTTTCCAGACTGCTCTTTTAATGTGTTTTTAGAACTACTTTTTATACCTTATTTTAATTTTGATAATGTCTGTTCTTGGGTTTCTCTTTAACAAAAATAAAAATTGTCTGTAATTGCAAGCAAAAACATACGAAAGCTCCATAGGGATGAATCCATCATTTTTCTCGTAATTTTAATTCCATGCAGAGGCCCTTGAAATCAATTACTCGGGGTGGAGGAAGGAATGCGCTGCCCCTGTTAAGGAGAATCATGGAAGCATCAAGCTATGTCAGGGGAAGTTCACACTGGACATTTGGAAAAAATCCTTCACAGAAAGGGTTATCAAGCACTGGAACAGGCTGCCCAGGGAGGTGGTTGAGGTGTTTAAAAGGATGGTAGATGAGGTGCTTGGGGACATGATTTAGTAGTAGACAGGTGCGGTTGGTGATCTCTAAGGTCATTTCCAACCCAGCGATTCTATGATTGTTGCCTTGCTAATTTAGATAGTCTTCCATAAATCACCCTTTGCTAGGGGGTTGATTTATCTCCCACGGGAGGAGCAGTGGATGCGCTGACACCAGTGGAAGTTTTACCTTTACATCTCATTTGGCCAAGACTTAATTTCACAAAGGCATAGAGTCTCAGGCATCACAAAACCCCACCCCTCGGTATCTGCATGCTAGTAAGAACTATGCAGCTGGGCATAAGAACAGGGTGACAGTGCTTGGCACTGCACAACCCCAGCACAAAGCTCAGATTTACCCCAAGGAATGCAACACAAAAAAAAGCCACTGGGGTTTCTTCTGAAGCAAAGCTGTGGGTGCAAGATTTGTATCCAATCCATACCACTTGAAATCTGATCTCGCAGATGCTGGAGGGTGGGCGATTTACTGAGTGACACTAAACTGCGAGGAAATGTTGATCAGCTTGAGGGTAGGGAGACTCTGCAAAGGGATCTGAACAGGCTGGATTGATGGGCTGAGACCAGCAGGATGAGGTTTAACAAGGCCAAGTGCCAGGTCCTGCACCTGGGACACTACAACCCTGTGCAATGCTACAGGCTTGGGGAAGAGGGGGTGTTGGTCAAAAGCTGATTGAATATGAGCCAGTGGTGTGCCCAGGTAGCCAAGAAAGCCAGTGGCATCTTGGCTGGTATCAGAAACAGTGCGGCCAGCAGGGCTGGGGAAGTGATTCTGCCCCATACTCATCACTGGTGAGGCAGCACCTCTAATACTGTGTTCTGTTTTGGGCCCCTCACTACAAGAAAGACATTGAGGTTTGGAGCGTGTCCAGCGTACAGCAGTGAAGCTGGTGAAGGGGCTGAAGAAGAAGTCTTACTAGGAGCAGCCAAAGGAACTGGGGTTGTTTAGCCTTGAGAAGAGGAGGCTGAGAGGAGACCTCATTGCTCTCTACAACTACCTGAAAGGAGCTGGCCTCCTCTCCCAAGTGACAGGTGACAGGACAAAGGGGAACGGCCTCAAGCTGCACCAGGGGAGGTTCAGATTGGACATTAGGAAAAATTTCTGCACCAAAAGGGTTATCAGGCACTATCAGAGGCTGCCCAGGCAGGTGGTGGTGTCACTTTCTCTGGAGGTGTATAAAAGACGGGTAGATGAGGTACTGAAGGATACGATTTAGTGGCAGACAGGTATGGTTGGACTTGATGCTTTCAGAGGTCTTTTCCAGCCCGGTGATTCTATCGCGTGCGGCCAGGGACATTGCATGTCACACCGCAGTCGCCACACCCGGGTAACCCGTGCGGGCACCGCCTCTACCCAGTCGCTCCGCCCGCCCGGCTGCGAATCCGGGCGGCGGCGCGGCCCGCCCCGAGGAGGGAGGCTCCGCTTGCCGCCCTGCCCACCGCCCCGTGCCACCTTCGGCGCCGCGCGCTATGCTGGCCCCGGGGGCGCTCCGAGGGACCCTCACCGCCGCCGCGCGCCTCGCCCGGCAGCGTCCGCAGGTACCGAGGGGGAACGGGACCGTGACGGGGGCTGGGGGCGGGGGGGCGGGGCAGCGGGGCGATGTGGCCTGGAGGACGCAGGGTGGGGACGCTGGGGCGGGGCGTGAGGTCGAGAGGGCGGGGGCGTGGCTCGGAGGGGGCGTGGCTTGTGCGGAGGGCGCGGTGTGGGCAATGGGGCGTGGCTTAGGACGGGGCGGACGGGGGCGTGGCCTCGTTCGATGTGGGCGCGGCCTGGGGCGCGGGGCAGGGGGTTGGTTCGGACGTGGCAGGGTTTGCCTCCGGGGGGCGGGGCTTGTTGGAGGGGGCGGAGTTGGGGCGATGGGGAATGGTTGAGTTGTCGCGGTGTAGAATCATAGAATCACAAAATGGTTTGGGTTGGAAGGGACCCTAAAGATCATCTAGTTCCAGCCCCCCCCGCCATGTGCAGGGACACCTCCCACCACACCAGGCTGCGCAAGGCCTCATCCAGTCTGGCCTTAGACACCTCTAGGGATGGGGAAACACAGCTTCCCTGGGCAAGCAGAGATCCAGCAGTGAATGGGTTAGTGGTGCAGGATTAATGTTCGGAGTCCTGTGGGGACTTGGAAATTACAGCTTTTAGCAGCTGTGGCACATGGCCACCAAAACTTGATGTGTAATACTGCAAAGGACCATTAGAAAACATGACCTTTGGTCTTGGCTAATCTTGTATTTGGTGGTTTGAGCCTCGTGGTGTGCGTGTGTGCTGGTGCCCGTGAGGTCAGTCACGTCCAAAATCCATCCTGCAGTCAACTCTGTGTAAATACGGACTAAGGCCAAAGATTTGAATTGGCCTTAATTTTTCTAGTTTTATTTGAGAGTAGCATGTTCCAGGCTATCGTGAGAGGCACAAAGGTAAGTGTATTCTGGGAGTTCTGAAAGGTTTCTTGTTAAATGATAGGAAAACTCCCCCTGTGCTCAGCACTGGTGAGGCCACACCTCGAATACTGTGTCCAGTTTTGGGCCCATTTTGGTTCCAGAGCATGTCCAGAGAAGAATGATGAAGATAGTGAAGGGGCTGGAGAACAAGGCTTACGAGGACTGTCTGAGACAGCTGGGGTTGTTTAGCCTGGAGGAGAGGAGGCTGAGGAGACCTGATTGCTCTCTACAACTACCTGAAAGGAGGTTGTGGAGAGGAGGGAGCTGGCCTCTCCTCCCAAGTGACAGGGGACAGGACAAGAGGGAATGGCCTCAAACTGCAACAGAGGACGTTCAAATTAGACATTAGGAAAGAAATTTTCACCAGAGTGATCATCAGGCACTGTCAGAGGCTGCCCAGGGAGGTGGTTGAATCACCATCCCTGAAGGTGTTTAAAAGATGAGTAGATGAAGTGCTTATGGATATAGTGTAGTGGCAGACAGGTATGGTTGGACTCAATGATCTTAGAGGTCTTTTCCACCCTCGTGATTCTGTGATTCTATGATTTATTGTTTCAAGTTTTTGCATCCAGCTGCTGGCTTCCTGAGGGAGGACTATGAGAAAAGGAAAGTACTGCTTTGTTGAGCTAATAATTAAACAAATGAGTGCAAATAATAAAAGACACTCCGTGGTCCATTCCACTGCCAGAAGGAGTTGCAGCAAATAGTGTATATGGGAACGATTTCCAAAACAAAAAGTCGCAAGATGGTTTTGTAGTGGAGATCATGAAGTATCCCTTCTCCCACCGGTAAAAAACCCATATATAGTATATCACTGTTTTTAAAAAAAAAGTCTAGAAACTAGGCAGAATTTAGGTTTGTAGCTTGAGAATAAGTTCTACTTATTTTTCTTAATGTTTTCTCTCAGGTACTTGCATCCCTTGCTACAGGGCCCAGACAAAATAATGGCATTTTCTACGAAATTCGCACATATGATATTAAACCATCAAAGATGAATGAGTTTATGCAATTGATCAACAAGTACCTTCACCTTCGCACAGCTCACTCAGAGCTGGTGGGATTCTGGTCTGCGGAGCTGGGCGCAATGAATAAGGTGTTGCACATTTGGAAGTACGGTATGCTCATCATCCCCTTGCATGGCTCTGCTCTTTCTCTGCTTCCTGTCTTCTTTGCAAGAAGGCAAGGAAAACCCTTAGCTGGCTTTTATGTGTTCCTCTTACAGTAAGAAAGTTACAAAAAAAAAAATTTGTTCCTGTACTGATTACTGGAAAGAACACAGAAGAGTCTGTCAGTGCAATTTTTGACATATTGGGATGAGAGAGTTACAACTTGTTCTTAAACAGTGATCTCTGCTTAAACAGGTATCATAGAGCAACTGTGTCAGAGGGCTTAGTTCATGGTAAATATTTTTAACTTAGGGCTAGTTCCTGAACCACAAATGTCTTCAAAATTTCAAAATGTATGGGAAAAAAAGGTCAAGACCATTAGATAACATATGTAATTGCAGACACTCTATATGTAGCCTGTGCGTGTTTCTATGCATGGATAAGTGTTCCCAAATTTTACTTCAGTGTATAGTCACTCATCTAAAACAACAGGTTTGAATGTTTATAAACTCCTGCAGCTGGACTGTGGCTGAGGTGGGAAGCCGCTCCACCAGCTCCAACTTCCCAAGTGCAGGAAGCGTTTGCTGTATCAGCCTTGGTAGCAACAGGCTTCTTGCAGTGTAATCAACTTTATATGTTGTTAGTGTCAGTACTGACCTGGAAGGGGCTAGTGAGCCAAGAAAAGCTACAATTATGCAAGAAGCTAGGTGTGCTGGCTCTGCCTTTTGTGGAGCCCAAGGGAGTGTGATAGTTGGGTTATGGACGGGTGGGAAGGTACACTAGTATAATTTCATTTTATACCTGTGGCAGTCCAGAGTGTATCTCTATGCTGAGACAGGGAATTTTGTTTCTGAAGTCCCCAGTCTGCTCGTTGAAATACAGCCTGTTCGCAGTACCCATTTAGAATAGAGTCACCCCTGTTGTCCTGGAGGGGTGAAGAGACCAGCTGTCTGTTGACAGAAATATTATGTGTTTACGTGTGTCTATGCATAATAAATAGTCCTGCTTCTCAGAACTTTTTAGCATTGTCTATGGTTTCTGTCTCTAAAAAAACACTCACCCATTTTTAGTAATCCGTGAGAAACTTCCAAAAGGCAAACCTAAGAAAAAATCCTTTTTATTTGTTTCTTAATGGTGTTTACACGTAGAAGGTACAATAGCCTTTCTCAATTCATCAGATCCCTGATGATATCTCTCCAATAATTAAAAATAGTAGGTGTGTTTTTCAAGATACTTATATTCCTCAAGCTTCTTCCCTTTCTCAGATGCTGGATTTTTGTCTCGTATTATGGAAGCTGTCTGCATAAACATACCACTTAAGATGCCACTGCAGCCTAACAAATTGAAATTCAGACACACTTAATTAAGTGGATTTGGTTTTAATTAAGAAAAAAAAAGAAGAAAGGGCTTAGATATGGGACATCTAATCAGATTTTTATGTAGCTAAACAAACAAACATTACTTCTACACTTCTAATTTTGTCTTTTTTATATAAGCCAAAACCTCATATTCTTCTTAATTTTCTCTTGGTAGGCTAATAGTCCTTCTGCATTTTTTTTTTGCACTTACTTTTTCACAGCGCTTTCTCTTAATCTTATCCTTGATGACTGTTGCCCCATCCACTAGTCCATGCAGATGCCGTATATGAATCTTTCTTAACAGTAACATTGCTTAATGTATTTTAAATTTTTTATAAATTTTCTTGGAAAATTTGGTTTAACTTGAAACCATTTAAATCTAAGCGCTAAAACAAAGATTTTTGCAGAATTTAAAGGAAAGTTACCACCTCTGAGTCAAGTTAGTAAGCTGTTTAAAGATATCAGTTGCAAACATATGTAAGTGCAGCTTGCCTCCTTGTAATTATACATTTTGATTAAGTCTGGTGTTACATTAAGAGCATTTTTCAGAGTTTGTTTTCTTTATTTTCCTTTATTACAGATAATTTTGCCCACAGAACAGCAGTCCGACGTGCACTAGCCAATGACAAAGATTGGCAAGGAAGACTTTCCCAAGTTCTTCCCTTGGTAGAAAAGCAGGCCAATGAGGTTGCTTATCTGGTACCCTGGTGTCAACTTGAGAAGCCTCCAAAGGAAGGGGGTGAGCTTATCTTCTCTTTTGCTGATTAAAGTTACTGATGCTGATGAACTAACAAAAAATGGCTTAAAGTTTAAACCATGCATTACGTGGGCTTATAAGCATTTATGTAACAAGTGCATGTACATACAGCCACATGAAAAAAGGTGAAATGGCACAGATGAGGAATGAAGTTCGTAAGAAGGATTTTACACTAACTTACATCAATAACCAACTGGAGTCGTGTTCAGTAAGATTGTAAAAAGTTGTGTGAATTGCCTAAATGAACATGCAAAATGGCAATGCCATAAGAGTAATCATACTGGATTTGCTTTGTCCATCCATCAGTGGGAGGGCGTTTCCTGGAGCTGCTAAAGATGATGGTTGTTCTCTTTCACAAAGGTTTTTCTCTTCTGTCAATTTGCTTTGATGTTACTGCTTCATTCACATAATAGTTTTAAGAAAAATAAAAAAATTCCCTGTTTTAAAGATACATGCAAGTCATGCATACTTGGTAACATTCATAGATGAGGTTTAGTCTTCCTATCTTTATGTATTTTAATTCTCCCTGTAGAAAATGTAGTATTAATAGCATTGACTGTTCCCTGATTTATGAACATGCAGATTTTGTTGTATGAAATGACATCAAACGGGCCTTGCTTTAGCTGTATACATACAGTAATTTTTGTTCGCTTCCTTATGATTCTGAATTTTATGTTGTTATAATTGAATTTAAAAGTAGTCTAGTTTTCTTCTAAAACTGGAGAGCTGACTTTTCCAACACTTTGTTTTCCTTTTAGTTTATCTCCAGCCCATTGCTGGAGAATGCAACCAGACATACATTGCCATATGGCAAGCATCTAACTTTCTATTAAAGTGTCAGCAATTGTGATCTTTTAATTCCAGGAGTATACGAATGGGTTACTTTCCAGATGAAGCCTGGTGGACCAGCATTGTGGGGTGAAGCGTTTCAAGCTGCAATCAATGCTCACATCCACACAGGCTACACCAAGCTGATCGGTGTTTTCCACACAGAGTATGGATTACTTAATAGAGGTACTACTTGATTTCAGATAGAGACTTCAGCATGGGAAGGGGTGGAGGGAGAGGGGCAAGCATTTACCCTGAATCAGGATTGGACGGCTTGGTGAACATACTGGTGTATGTCACCAAAGTCTGTAAATAGTCCTTGAACTGAGCTTTGTGCATTAGGTATAACCTTAAGCCAAGAGCTGCTATCTTAAAAGACTGTCAGATCTGATCTTAGAGTCAGTGCTTTTAAAGACTCAGCAAAAGATCATCCCCTCACTTTCTTTCCTCGAGAACTGTTTTAGCTAACCACAAGGTATCAGGCAGGCAAAGGCAGACTGTTAGGACTTACAGTAGATCTTGTGTTGCAGCATAGCAGTATTCAGCTGACTTTATTTGTACTTTCTCAGTCCATGTGATCTGGTGGAATGAGAACCCAGATCAACGGGCAGCAGGAAGGCACAGTGCCCATGAAGACGCCAGAGTGGTAGCAGCTGGTAAGAGATAATGGATTCAGAGATCTCACTTGTGTTACCTGCATGCACGATAAGAAAAGTCTTTATTTCCATTGGACTACTGTCTTAATTAAATATGCATTTCATTTCAGTGAGGGAGAGTGTCAGATTCTTGGACTCCCAAGAAAATATGCTCCTGGTTCCTTGGCAGTGCTCACCACTGAAATAACTTTCTTCTAAAGGATGTAACCAGTGGCAGTGACAAGATGGAAGTGCTGTCAGCAAGTGCCATCACATGTATCATCATACTCTTGCGAACTGAGCTGTTCTTGCTTACAATAAATAGATGCAAAATGCTGGTCAGTAGCAATGTAAATCAGTAAAATTTTGCACCCCGACAGGAATTGCTAAACAGAACTTTATGGTGATGTTCCTTCCTTCCGAGGAAAAAGAATTCAAATCATGTCACTTGTGGCATAAACCATACTTCACCAATCTTTTATGTTAACCCCTCAGTTCTTAATACTTTTCTGCATAGATCACTTTATTTAAAAGGTTCAATGAGTGCTATTTTCCAATGTCACAGCTCAGGACCAATATAATTTTCATATTGTACTTTGGTGACTTTTAATTATCACATCTTGGTTATTGCCTACTGAATTAAGAAGGAATGCCCCCCCTCATTGGTTACCCAGTTATACTTTAATCACACTTCTCACTGAGATGCTTTATATTAATAATAATGAATATAATAATTAATATATTAATAATAATATATTAGTAAAGCATCAGTACCGATGGATTTGCACATAGAAAGTGCTACAGTGAAGCTGATCAGGTAGTGTCCCCTGATGACCTCTGCCACAACACAAGCAGTTATTCATTATTTTGCTATATTTTGCTTCAGCCTGTTCCTCTTTTTGTTCAATAAAGACTTCTTCAGAACTGTAGGTTAGCCTGGTCTTACATTCTTTGAAATATGTTTTGCTGTTAAAAGCCAAATATATTTGTATAGAGCATCACTTTTTAGTGTTTATTCTTTTTAAACTGTGAAATAATAAACCCTTTGAGTACAGAATTTCGCAGGTCTTGCCTTTTTGTCAACAGCAGTCTCAGTAACATTTTCTTTTTAAAGCCAGTAAGCTAGGGTGGATAGCAGCGGGGCAGAGGGCACATGGGCTCAGAAGTTAAACTTCTATTTTTGTGTAGAGTGGTACAAAGTACTCTCTTCTGAAATTCAGAGTTCACTAATTGGCGGAACAATTCAGAGGCTTTTCCACAGGTTAATCACTGACCTGCAGTGAGCAATTCTGTTCACTTGTCTACTGAAGTATCATTATGCAGTCTGCCTAATGATGATTATTTCCTCTTTAAAGTGCACTAGGATCATAGAATGGTTTAGGTTAGAAGGGACCTTGAAGATCGTCCAGTTCCAACACCCCTGCCATGGGCAGGGACACCTCCCACTACACCAGGCTGCTCAAGGCCCCATCCAACCTGGCCTTGAACACCTCCAAGGATGGGGCAGCCACAGCTTCCCTGGGCAACCTGTGCCAGTGTCTCAGCACCCTCACCGGGAAGAAATTCTTCCTAACGTCTAATCTAAATCTTCCCCCCTCCAATTTAAAGCCATTCCCCCTTATCCTGTCACTACATGCCCTTGTAAAAAATCCCTCTCCAGCTTTGTCATAGGCCCCCTTCAGGTACTGGAAGGCTGCTGTAAGGTCTCTGCAGAGCCTTCTCTGGACCTGTTCCAACTGGGCTCTCAGAAGACCAGAGTAGAGTGGGAGAATCACCTCCCTTACCCTGCTTGCCATGCTTCTTTTTATGTAGCCCAGGACAAAGTTGGCATTCTTGTCCTATCACTGCTTACTACCTGGGAGAAGATCTCATGGAAAGCACTAAAATAACAGCAGTAGGCAATTATGCTTATGTCCAACGTGAGTGGTTGGAATCAAGCTGCTGTAGTTAAGGGAGTATAACAAGTCCCAGCTCCTGTACTCATCTCTAATTTTTTCCCCAAGAGAGCCCTTTTCAGCACTCTCTTCACAGACCACTGTCTTAAGTTTTACAAATCAACTTAAAGTAAAACTTCTCCTTGTCACTAGCATTGAGAGTAAAAAATACTCAGAATGTTGAGTGTTGCGCTTTATTCCAAAGTTTGTTCCCTGACAAGAGGTTGATAAATAAACACATTACCCAAAGCATCAGCTGGACACTAGATTAAAACAGAAAACCCAGGAAATTTTAGTTGGCTTCTTATTTAAGGATGAATTAGCTGATGAGTGTAACTTCAAGAATGGCTGGATTCTGGAATTAAATAAAATGATAGCAGCAGACAAAATTTTAACCTAAGTTTTCCTTTGAGTAACTGGACCGTTATTATGCTTTCATTTGGAAACTGCTGTTCAGAATCAACCCAGTATTAGTTTAAATGATCTTCCTTTAATTTGATATTAAGGATTAACTAAGTTTACATTATTTCAGTCTTTATACTGAAAAGCAGCATTTTTCTTTGTCAGTGAAAACAGGTACAGGGTGTTTTCAGCAAAGAGGAGGAGCAATTACCAACACCTTCAACTTAACTGTGTCTTTGTAATGGAACAGTCAGAGGCAGGTACCTGACTTTGGATTTAAACATCCAGATGAAGCTTGTCATGCTCTGCAGCTGCATTTGACAGTTACACTCATCACTTTCTCCAGGACTTGCTGGGGCCCTTATCTACTAACTTTAGAAGATTAAAGTAGCACTTGCCTTTCAAATCTTGCATCAGCTCACTTACCTGAAAAATAGTATGTGCCCCATGATAATTCATAGAGATACTGGAATGCTTGTACATTTCACATCAAAGCTCACAACAAAACAAAACCAGGCAAAACAAGAACTTCTAACAGCACTCCTCAGAAGAACATAAGGAAAAATGACACTTTGAAGACAAATGGTGCCATAACAGCTTTATTTTTTACTTAATACAAGGCAATTAGAGTGCCTTTTAATACTTCACATAACAGTTATTAGCAAATACAAATATATACTTTTTTTTTTTTGCTTTTAATGAAAACTTCCATTTAAGGATTTAACTTAGGAATTTCAGTTGTGAAATTTCTCTAGATTTTTGCAAAGTTAACAGATATTCCAGTGCAAAAATAGATCCCATTACAGATAGCATAAAGTGCTCGGAATGAAGGACCAACTATAATTCAGGAGGGAAGGATAAGCACAAAGTGGTGGTTTAACCATAGGGAAAATACAACTCCTTGCTGAAATACAAATGTACTACAAAGAGGGATGCAACGTATCAATAGTAATAAAGTTTAAAATAAGTTAACACCTCAGAGCAGTTTCATTATCTAGAGTGGTTCACATATGGTATATGACTAAGAGTGATTTTTCCCCAACAAACAAAAGAGTAAATTAGTGGCTGTCTGAACTTATTCCATGACAAATCTTCATGTGAGAGTTGGCATTATGCTGTCTGTTCAGTACAAATAAGACAGACCACAGTTGCGAAATAGTTTGGTTAATATCCATCTTTATTGTGACATTCTGTCACAGAGCAGACTATATGAACACAATAGTCACAGGGCAACAGAATCAAGAATCACTGTTAGTGGGCTAAGGAAAAAGGATTATAATGTAACTGTTGTTTCCTGCCAAATTAATCATTTATATGAGCAGCTACAAAGAGCAAACCACAGCCCTTCCAGGACCAAATCTGAATCCCTCTAGAACTCATTCTAGTTCTACATGCACTAGTTTGGTGCAGTGCAAAACTTAAGGCCTTCACTTTAGTAACTTAATGCTGATTTGTAATAGTGATTTTTAGCAGTGCTAAGCCTTCAATATGCACTACTTGTTTGAATGATACTGTAACACCCCTGCAGCCTGTTACAGAGAAGTCATGACTGTAGCTCAGCTGTTTCATAATTTTTCTGCACCTGGAACTCTGGTGTATTCATCACCCTGTAACTCATCCCCATAAGGTGATGGTGCCATAAAGGTAATAACAATGGATGTTTTAAGTGAGGTATACCAATCCCCATTACACTCCTTCCTCAATCCCCTTAGCAATGTATTACATAGGTAAAAAAAAAAAAAATAGTATGAAAAAGGCACTTCAGCAGAACATGTAGTAAGCTCTTACTTTATCCCAAGACAGGACAGAGCAGGGACTGGAAACTTGTGCTAAATATTTCACTGTTTGTGTTTTAAAAATGCTGAATTGGTCAATGTTTACCAACTATACCTGGAAATACGTAATCAACATTCTCTAGGCTCACGCCAGCCTCTTTGTTGTTTGTTGGGCTGCTGTAGGCACTCACAGAAAATGGTCCATGACTGATTCATGGCAGAATAGCTTTGAGAATTAGCACAGAACCTGTAAGGGTATCTAAAGGTGAAGGCATGACACACAAGGATAGCCCAGGAACTGCACTTGGCTTCCAACGACATTACTGAACCTACTTCTGAATATCAGAGTGAGACAGAGGGGCCCCTAAGTGTATTAATGAAAGCATACTCTCCCATGGCTGCTGTACAATGTGAACAAGAATTGGTTGTTCTTACTATATGATATCCCCTGTAGTATTATTCTGGCTTTGTAAAACTGACTCATGTAACTGTAGCACTACTATTTTAAATTACTTTGTTCTTCAAGGGGATTTTTACTGAAGTAGTTTGCCACATGTGTAATAAAGGTGTTTTCTCCAGTTAGGGATCACCTAATGACTGAAATTACACTGCACAACAGAAGCAGAAACTTAGACGTTAATCTAATGTTATACGAGTTTCCAAAAAGGAAAATTTTAGATGAACAACTTGCAGTAATCGCAGATAGTGGCTGATTGCTAGAGCCTGGAACTTGGTCAGATCATGAATCTAGCTATCACTGAATGGATAGAATAAGAGCATAGCATTGCAGGCATAATGTAAAGAAATACTGAGGCTACAAAGATCAACTGAAAGCACTTTCAATCCCTAATTATGCTACCTACCTATTTAAAGTCATAAATAATACTGTTAAAAAAAAAAAAAAGATCTACATCTCATTTCTAGTTTTTTCTGGCAAAGCCAGAAATGATAACATGCTTGTGCTAAGCAATAACTTCAGATGATGGTACCTTTCTGGTGCGAAGCAGGGATTAAAGAGCAGATATTACATATCTGAGTGACATCTCACGATTTAGAATTTGCTCTTGGCATTAGCAGCTTGTACAACTACTGAGTTTGCTGCTGTGGTCCAAACCCTAGGTCTGCTTCTCACCCACCTCCTCCTACTAGGCGTTCATGCAGCTGCTGCAGTACCTCAAAGGAGCAGGAGAGTACTCAGCTACAGAAAAACCCAGTCAAGAGTATGTTATTGGTTGTGATGCTGGTGGGACAATCCTGTGCATTTGAAGGGTTCACAGTTCTGCATATCACCACTTACTCACAGAGATGTATGGGTGTGAAGACCTGTCTCTTGCAATCCCATCTGCACAGTAGTGCTTTGTGGCCCCGTACTTGTCACCAACAGACCTATGCCAGTCTAGGAAAAGCAGCTGGTCAGGTAAGGTTTTACAACCTAAGGCTACAACACTGGTGGTGACTTCTCTTGCCACTGACTGTCTTGGTGCATTCATTGCCAGCAATGGATGTAGCACCAAGAAATTCCCACTCCTGACATGTATGTTTTTAAGACTAAAACATACATGTCTAAAATATCTATAAATAACCACTGGCCATAATTAAACAATGAACTATTTTTGCCACCCTAGTAAAAACACACTGTACAGGACAAGATACAGTATGGTTGAAAGCCCACAGCATCTGGTGGGTGCTTTACCACAGCTTCAGAGTTATACTGTAATGAGCTAAGTTCAAGTCTTTCACTTGAGAACAGTACAAGACGACTCTGAGGCACCGCCCCTGTAAAGGAATTTTGTTTTCATTGCATTGTATTGCATTGCATTGAATGGTTATCAGTAGAGTGTCCAGTTTATCTTCCTCTAGCTTCTTCTTTGGGAGTATCCTATCCCAGGAAAAGGAAGTTCGCATTCTGCTCCTGATTTCTTTGCTGAAATTAACTCACACGCAACTTTCTTTTACCTTCTCATCTTGCAGGAAGGAATTGAGGATTGCAATGTCTACCACAGTCTGGTTTTTGTGCAGTGACAGGTCCTTAGTATGGTCGTCGTCACTTTGGTCCTTAGCAAAATTTACAAATACCTACAAGAAAAAGACCACATCACACATCACCCTGGATTTTTATCAATTCAGGACACTTAAGACACTGTGTTTCCTGAACTAGTCCTAGGATTCAATACTTTACTCTGCTAAAATGCCCTTAAAAGATAGGTCCAGTAAATGGGTGATTTTCTTCCCTAATTCTGCACAAAGAAGCTTCTGGCAGACAGGCTATTAAAAACTTACTTGGTCAAGTGTAGTCTGAGAAACGGAGTAGTCTTCTATGTGGAGTCTCTTTTTGTTCTGGGAGAGAATACTGAATATTCTGGCCAGGGAGGATGGTGAAGAGGGAAGCTGGTACTGCAACATATTCCTATGCTTTTCCTTCAGGACACTTCCAGGGAAGGCATGCCCAAAGAACTCCTCAACAGGCTTCAGGTCTGGGTTTGCCCCTGCAATTCTCACCACTATGGTGTAACCATCTCCAAACCTGTAAACAAGAGGGCCAGCACAGGAGTTAAGTGCCTTTGAAATGGAAGTGGAACTTCAAATCCAGCAACACTTCCCACAGCCAGAACAGCAATGGGAATGCTGCATGAGGAATTAAGTCTGACTGTATCTGTATCTGCCTAAAAACGCAGACAACTCTGTGGTATAAGTGAGAAGAAAATAGCTACCTGTTCTTTAGGTGCTGGACACTGCCTAGACACCTGAATCGTCCATTGACCATTATTGCCATTCGAGTGCACAAGGCTTCACACTCTTCCATGCTGTAGGCATAAGTAACTTCATTAGCACTTCAAGCAGCAGTGAAGGGCAGAGCAGACAAGCAGAGCTTACCATCCAGTCTAGGTAGATGCAAAAGCCAGGATATGATACAATTGCACTGCTACTTACCTGTGAGATGTGAGCACCACTGATCTTCCCTCTTTGATTACACTGAGAGCACAGTTCCACAGGAAACGGCGTGCTTTGGGATCCATCCCTGTTGTTGGCTCATCCTGCAAAATATATACCAAAACAGGCTATGATGTCACAGTCTACTAGAAATACCTCATCTCTGAAATGACGGAAATGTTAAAAATAAGCAAGTATGACTTATTTTCCAAAGTGAAAATAAATAATTTATGCTCCAAATTTTAAACTAGCAAACACCTTTTTCAGAACTGAGAAGTACTGCTTTTTCTGCAATTACAACATGTTGAAATAGTCAGTTCTAAAAAAAGTTTTCTATTAGGCTTGTTTAAGTCTATTAGGCTTGTTTAAAAACAGCACTAGACTTTCTCTTGCACTATGAACTTCAGTAATCCTAAGGGTTCGTCCTTGATTTAAATCTAAAGAATCCTCAAATATTTATTTCCAATTTTCACTGAATTATTAAAAGCAAGACTGAGTCTCCTGTACAGTAAGATTCACTTTTGTCCAACAGGAAAGCTCTGTTTTTTGTAGTTACAGAAATGTTTGCAGCAGTACTAAGGTGATGAACATGCTACACAGATGGCAGTTTGGCATTGTGTTTGAGATCCACTCTGCCTCAGTGATTTTTCAGAAGCCTGGAGATGTAGGCAACCATGATTTCCAGGTGCTCTTTGCCTTTTTTTTAAGTGACCAATGATTTACTTAAACGTTTATTGGTCAGGAAATATCTAGTCTTCATTTGAACCTCATTTTTATGTTTCCAAGGAAAACATTAATAGCAAAGGTTACAGACTCACCAGGAACACCACAGGTGGTCCTCCAATGAGGGCAATGGCTGTGGAGAGTTTGCGCCTGTTCCCTCCACTGTAATTTCCAGCATATTTTTCTGCATATTTCACAAGGCCCAGTTTGCGAATTGCCCACTCGCCAACCTGTAAGAGACAGCACACCACCATCCTGAATCAAGCACAAACATCTTTGTGACCTTCCAGTACCTGAAAACGGCCTACAAGAAAGTTGGAGAGGGACTATTCATAAAGGCTTGTGGGGATAGGACGAGGGGGAATGGGTATAAACTGGAGAGGGGCACATTTAGACTAGACATTAGGAAGAATTTCTTTACCATGAGAGTGGTGAGGCACTGGCACAGGTTGCCCAGGGAAGCTGTGGCTCCCCATCCCTGCAGGCGTTCAAGGCCAGGTTGGATGGGGCCTTGGGCAGCCTGATCCAGTGGGATGCCCCTACCCATGGCAGGGGGGTTGGAACTGGATGATCTTTGAAGTCCCTTCTAACCCTAACTATTTTGTGATTCTATGATCTACGCATGAGATTTTCCTTATGTGTCTTGGCTTTAAAAACATTTCTAAGTAGTCCACTCGTCTGAGGATCTAATGTGGCGTTGATATAGATTTTGAAATACCCTCTTCATCTTGAGATGAGGATATATGCAATCCTGCCTCTGAGAGGCCAGAAAATCAAATGGTTGTAGCTTACTGGCAGTAAGTATGCGTTTAAGATCAGTTGAGCCATATTAACCACCAGTGTAGCAATCTTAACAGCACTGGCTTTAGGTAGTTTCCAGTTGCTATAGGCTTACAGCAGGGACATAGTCACTACTGACACACAGCAATCCCACTATGGTGCCCCTTAGTCCTTCAGAAAGGTGAAGAGTATGGGGTTTGTTATTCAGGAGATATTGGTGCCAATAGTGGGCGGAGCCGTGGTGACTAAAAAGTGTTAGAGGGGAGAGTTTCGGCTACTTCTTGGATCATGCCCACAACCAGATTCCTTTTTATATGAGGCTGGTGGGAACATCATACAGAGGAACTAGCCTGCAACCTACAAAGGAGCTTGCAGCATCAGCACTACTCACAAAGATCAACTCAAGCTACCCGGACATACCCTAGGTACCAGATATGGCGACTTCAATCTTTGTACCTACAGCAATTCCTGTTCTGCAGCACCCAGGACACACACAGTGAAAACTGACGTTAAAGAAACAGCATTGAGAGGGGTGCTGTATGGTACTAGCAGCTGCTATGGTACTTCAGCTAATTGCCTGAAGATTCTTAGTGTAACCTGAAGTCTAAATGCTGAAATACTAGCACTTTAATGATTCAGCATGATCAGCTGGAAAGGATGCAACAGCCAGTGGGAGGCTCATTAAGCTGCAGAGTTCTTGCTCCGTGAGACTTTGAAGAATTAACTCTTGAGAGCAGGTGAAGTTCTAAATGACCCGCAGCTCCACAGCCCTTAAACTCAAAGGAAGTAAGTCATTCAGCAAAGAAGTGCAACCACTGTGAGAATGCCCTTCCATGTAGTACACTTTCTAAGCAGCCCTGAAAAACCACAGCAACTTTGGTTTGCCTCGGAAGAAAAGAGGACAGTTTAACAGCTTCATATCACGGCGTTGCATGTGCTGCAGGGAGGGCAAACAGGAATAACTGGTCACTGGGTCCTATGGTGTTTTGTTTACCTTGCAAACTTCTTTCTCTGGAACACCTCTTAGGAGCGCAAAGAACTCCAAGTGCTCTCGCCCCGTCAGCAGTTCATTAACAGCATCAAACTGTGGGCAGTAACCCATATTCTGGTGGACTTCTTGGATGTTGGATAAGATACTATAAAAGAAAAAAACCTTTGTTAGGATTTCATAAGTATGTGCTGCTACTTTAGGTGCTAAAAGGAGGAAAGTGAAATAGTGTTTTGGAATCACTGAATTAACAAAAATACAGAATCGTAGAAGTTCATCTTGGCCAAATTATTCTTCCTCTGTCTCCCTCTCCTCACCTTCTTTCTTTTTTAAGTATGACATTTAAACATGAGGACAGGTATTCATAAGTAACTACCAGATTAAGTTAGTTTCCCTGAGCTGCTGAAGTACTTTACCAGACTTGGCAAAGGGCTAGAACAGATGCCAGGAGTTAAAGGGAAAAGCTGAATTTAGACTTGCTGTAAGTGAAACAAAGACTCTGAAAGCTGGGGAGAAGGCAGCAACAGACCTGCTTTGACAAAGCAGAAGAAAGATGCATGGTTTTTAACCTGTTTCCTTTGAGGAAAGCTTCTCCTCCTGTCACATCTGTATCACCAGTTAGCATCTTAAAAGTGGATGACTTGCCAGCACCATTTACTCCCAGGAGTCCAAAGCACTGAGGATATGAAACAACAGATGAATACAGTGTGTTTAAAAACAGAATTCAGCTGCACCATTTTCAGCACCAACGAGACAGGAGGGTGCAAACTTGACCCTCAGGACAGCTAGAGGGAGCATTCAGTGCATTTTTAGAAAAAAAAGCCGTCTGCATTTTCATTTTAAGCATAGAACTTCAGGCTGGGAAGAGTAATGAACTGTGCTGTCACCTTGGTGCAGTGCTACCACAGCGTATCTGTGTCAGACTTTAGAGGGTATCAGAGTCTGGCCTCTGGTCCCAGACTGACAGTTCAGTACCTCCTTGAAAGGCAGAGAGATGCAGAATCTGAAACTGCTTCAACTTTTTTTTTGGTTTTATGTAATTTGAACATGAGGTGTTTCTGATCTTACCCTACCCTTTGCTGTCTGTTGCTTGTAAATACTGCAGTAATAGCCAAGCAATGAATTTGACAGATAAGCTTACCTCTCCAGGGGGAATTCCAACACAGATCCTATCAACTGCTGGTTTTCGTTTCATTCTGTAAATCTGAAACCAGACAAACAAGAATGAGAAGGACAATGTCAGAAAGAACTATAATCAGAGCAATACATTTTCAACACTTCAAATACACTCCAGTTTTGACCCCACTAAATTCTTCTGAATAAGGCTTCTACAGAACTGCTTCTTTTGTGCCAATAGGTCTAAAGAATGCAAAACTTATGTGTCACCTTTGTTAGCTCCTTGATTTCCAAGATGTCACTCTGTCCTCCTCCGCTAATTATCCTCTGTCTCTCCCTGTTTACATCCTCATCTTCATCATTCACAGGAGGCAGCTTAGCATAGACAGGCCTGGAGACAGCAACATGATAAAGCCTTAGCACAAGATGATAGAGCCTCTATAGTCAATACTCTCTGCCCTTCATGGGAAACACCAATGAAAACGTCACCTGCCTACAGAGAACAGAACCTACCTAGGTTTGATGAAGAACCTATACTGGATGAGCACTGTGATGAGGAAGAAGACAACGCCCTCTACTGCCATGGCAAAGAGGTTCCTCCCCACAAGGTCCCACGACAGAGGGGACACAAAACGATTTTCTCCTGCCAAAATGAAATGAAGAGCACAGTCACTTTTCCAGAGCAGTGGGAGCAGGCTAGCATTTCTTCCTGCAGAGCTTACCAAGTTGGGCATGACAGCAACTGGAAAGCAGCCTGTGGAAAGAGGGAAGGAATAGACCACACAAGGGACTAGTAGTGGCTGCATGGATATTTCTCATTGTAACAAATTTGGGACTTGGGCCCAGAGAATTCAGTGTGTGGAAAAAGAGCTGGCCCACCTTCCCAAAAGGTTAGTGAAGCACAAAAAAACTGTGACTCAGGCTTGGCACCTACATCCCATAAAAAAAAAATAAAAAATCCAGTTTTCCACAAATCTCATCCATTCCTTACACCTGGCATAGTGATCCTCTTCATATAATTGGCTTTATGCAGTTTTATTTAATGCCTCTTGTAACTCAACACTCTGAGCAAGTATCTGCCAGGCCCTCTTCAGTCCTTGTAACAGCCTAGAGAAGACAGCTGTGGAGACTTGCCAGCTTTGATGAGATCTGTGCTACAAATTGTGCGCTTTCTATGCCTGAAAAGCCAGAGAAGCAAGAAGTGCTTATCTGGAGTAGACTTGAGCTTTCCCTGTTCAGTTCAGCCTGCAGCGCCCTGTGATATACAATTTTACTTACCAAACCTCTCCAAAGCATCTGCCATGGCCTGGTTTTTCACCATATCAATGAGTCCCCGTCCCAAGCAGAAGTGGGGGAAGATGAGAAACACCGACTTCAAGATGTCATTGATATTGTTCAGTTTCTGTTAAGACAAAAATCAAGGGTTAGCAAGCCATCTGTGCAGAATGCAGACACCACCTGCCAAGTGTGACCCATGTTGTGATTGACTCCTCCTCCGACAGTGCAATCCCACAAAAATCCAAGGATTGGAAATGCTCTCCCAAGAGACAGAGCTATGGCTCCTCTGGACAGTGAGTGCCGTTGTGTTCCTCAGATGCTATTAATGCAAGCAAACTGCACCAAAAGAGATTCACAGAATCACTAGGTTAGAAAAGACCTCCTGGATCATCAAGTCCAACCATTCCTATCAACCACTAAACTATGCCCTGGAGCATCTCATCCACCAGTCTTTTAAATACCTCCAGGGATGGTGACTCCACCACCTCCCTGGGCAGCCTGTTTCAGCACCCAGAGACCCTTTCTGTGAAAATTTTTTTTCTGATATCCAGTCTGAACCTCCCCTGGCGCAGCTTGAGGCCATTCCCCCTCGTCCTGTCCTCTGTCACTTGGGAGAAGAGGCCAGCTCCCTCCTCTCTACAACCTCCTTTCAGGTAATTGTAGAGAGCAATGAGGTGTCCCCTCAGCCTCCTCTTCTCAAGGCTAAACAACCCGTTCCCTCAGCCGCTTCTCATAAGACTTGTTTTCCAGCCCCCTCACCAGCTTTGTTGCTCTTCTCTGAACATGTTACAGAGCCTCAACATCCTTCTTGGAGCGAGGGGCCCAGAACTGACACAATATTCGAGGTGCAGCCTCACCAGTGCTGAGTACAGGGGGATAATAACCTCCCTGGATCTGCTGGTCACGCCAATTCCTTCAAATACCTACAGTCTAAGAAGTAGCACCTGCAAGCAGTAACATGCAGAAAGGCTACAGGTTGAGGAGACAGGGAAGTTGTGCTTGCACTGACTGTTTTACCTCAGTGGCTGTGGGTAACCTCTCCTCATCCCATACTGGAGGCTCCAACTGTTTTCTTTCAGTCTTCCAGTTGCCTTAGACCTCAAGTTGGACCGATAGCAGCCTGAAGAGAGGGTCCTGTTATGCCAGGCACTTAGCTTCAAGCCTGTACGTGTTCTTACTGAGCTAAAACAAGCCTTGTAACAAAATGGACTATCATCGAGGACTGTCCAAAGGCAGTGGTAACTTGACAGCTAACTTCCACAGGGTCTCCTCAACCTCCTCCCACAAGGAAAACTTCACACCAGTGTGGGTTAAACTGGGCCTGCTAAGACATCTTGTGTTGCATACAAGCATGAGAGGAAACTGCACCTTCCCCAGTACACATTTGGCTTTGCAAAAACTGAAGTGAAATACCTAAGTTCCCAATACCTTTAGAGAGGTATCTACCACAGGATAGCAAAACTGAGGGCAATTAAATGCTTGAGTAAGTCCTTGAAATGGCTTGTAATAGACAGAAACTGCCCCTTATGAAAAACAAATTAATTTCCATTTTAACATAAAAAAATATTTTTTTTTCACCCCAGAGATGATCAAGAAGTAGAATAGGTTGCCCCAAGAGACTGTGGATCCTTGGAAACACTCAAATCCTGTTGGCCATGACCACCGTGCTCTATCTGACCCTGCTGAGAGGTCAGACTAGACAGCCTCAGGAGGCCCCTTCTCACCTTAACTATTTTGTGAATACTGCTGAAGTGTGCTTTAACTGATTTCCATAAGAACTCACACTTAGGTTGCTGCAGTAGCTAATGGGTACAGGTTGAGGAGTACCCTTTCCGAAGAACTGGCTGCTAAAGGCAAAGTGGCACCAACACGGAGGTCAAGATCTTAAACTAAAAGAGAAGCCCAGACTAGCTATTAAAAAGATTTTTTTTTCACTGAAGCACTAGAACAGGCTGCCCAGAGAGGCAGCGGATGCCCCGTGCCTGGAAACACTCAAGGTCAGGTTGGATAGGACTTTGAGAAACCAGATGGAATTGGAAGATGTCCAGGGGCGTTGGACTACTAGATGACCTTTATGGTCCCTTCCAATCCAAACCATTCTATGATTCTACAAACATGGAACTACATCATAGCAGCAAAAGACAAGTGAAGAGATTCAGAGGAAACATACATTGTTGGTGAAGAGCTCCAGGACAAAAGTGGCCACACTTCCATTGATGCCAATGAAGAGGTTCACGCTGGTCAGCACAACATACGCCGTGCTGGGGATTTTGAACACAAAGGAGGCTGGATACATGAGAGGGGTGATGGACCACCTGGCAAGAAGAAAGCCAACCACATTAGGTAAGCACCTTTCATGTCTAAATGCCTTCTCAGTCATCTTTCTGATGAGAAATCCCTTACCCATATAGAAACAGAAGGAGAGCCAACACAGGCAAGTTGGAGGAGGATACGTAAGACTTCTGCTGGAAGCAGATGAAGATGATGATGACTAGTGTGGCTGGAACAATGTAGTTGCACTGGAAGATGAAAAATATGGCTTTAGATTTGTTCCCAGATGACCAAAGAAAAAAAAGCAAGGTGTCTTTCTGCTCCGGACCAATGATTTTAAATATTCTTCAGTGCTCCCAAAACTGTTTCCAATAGGACACTCAGGAGTGTCCCATGTGTGAACAACAATGTAGTATATACACAAATTTACATTTCTGGGTTCCTCTAGGGGTCGTTAATTGACTCTCAGAGGTTCTCTCAAGACCACAGGTTGAAAACCTCCTTTGAATAGAGCAGAAGGGACTACACAAGCAAAAAATGACATAATAAATGCCAATGACTGAGCTCATGGTTGCCCTTCATCCTGTTTGGTGTTTCTTGACCCACTGAGGTGAACAACTGCCCGCAGAAAGTAAAAACAGAAGTCATAGGTACAGTAGTTATTCACTGAATTAATGCAGTGCCCATCAGCCCCGACTGCACTTTGCACTTCAGTGCAAAGGCACTTGCAAACAGAACGGAGGACAGTTTAGCAGAGTCACAAAGCCCTTACCATATCCCAGACAAAGTTGGCTAGCCAGTAGATCACCGGCTTCACACCGCTGATGAACTGCAAATGTTTAGCCTTGCTGACACGCTCCTGGATAAGGAAGACCACAAAGCTGGCAGGAACAAAGGACATGGCAAAGATCACACAGATGGAGACCAGGACATCCACAGAGGTGGTCATTCTGGACAAAAAAACAGAAAGCAAAATGTTTGTATGCTGGCACTGGCTCCTTTGAGATGAAACAAAGGGGCTCATGCAGGGTGGTGTGGAAATTATTCCTTCTGCTGCTGTCCTTGTTTTGCTTTGTAAAGGATAACCACATTAGCCTGTCCTAACTGGACAGTTTTTCTCCAGCCATAGAGCAAATGTATTATGGGCAGCCTGTTGGCATCTCAAGGACAGCATCACATCATTGGTTGCTAACTTCAGCATAATAGTCTGCTTTCTGCCTTCCTTATCACTACTGCTTTGCTTCTCACTCAATGTGTTTCTTGGGGACTTGTCTTTTTTTGTGTTCCTTTAAATCTCAGACACATTCAGCTGTCATCCAAAACTACTCTTCAATTTGAAGCACGTAATTGCAGACAGCTTACGAGTTCTACCTCTAGTTGTGGCAGTAGTGGACTAACCAATGGCTCAGAGCAGAAAGCCCTGTGCACCACTGTGAGCCTCCCCAGGCCGAGACTATGGGCAAAACTGAACAGGGTCTATCATGGTTCTTAGTCAAAATGGTGGCACCTTGGGACAAAAGAATGATGATATTAACAGCAGGTGTCTTTCTGGATATAGCCAAGAGGAATTTCCCAAGCAGCAGAAGGTCTGGAGATTAAACTCATTCTTAACAACTGCAGCTTCCAGGGACTCAAGGACATTGCAAGTTTGTACAGCAGTGCTGCTCAACAGTGCATGTTGCTGCCTGCTGAGACCACTGAAAATAAGGCCAGCACATCAGACACTAAATGCCACCTAGTCTCCATCACTGAGGCTAAAACTTCCCACGTTGCCCTTTTCCAGTAATGAGCAGCTGATGAGCCCAAACCCATCTGTGTTCGTGTCATGACTTACAGAGCCACTTCAGAGAGCTGTTGCTTGGTGAGGTTAAGTGGGTGATTGAAGGCAGTGATTCCGTAAGTACTAGGGTTTTTGCCCTGCTGCAGGTTGGCCCGAAGGATGGCATTGTTGATCACGTTCAGGAAGGAGGCAATGGCATGCCAGCCCTTGTTGTTGAACCACACCTGCGAGAGACCGGAACAACATTAGGAAGGAAACTGCTGTATCAGCTACCCAACAGACTCCTGAGCCCTGCAGAACATGCCTTCCTCTCTTCAGCGCATATACTTTATTTCTACATCTTTACAGCTAGTTTGCTCAGGGATACAACATGCAGTTTGATCAATAACCACAAGAGGCTGCTGGAAGCTAGTACTGAACTCCTGGACCTTAAACCTAGATTCCAAGGGAGAAACATTTTGTGGAAACCCACACAAGAATGCAGCTTGTATTTGCCACACTAGCAAATACAGACAGCTTCGGACTATGCAGCTGCTCCAAGCAAACTGCCAGGATTTTGCTAACTAAAAATAATCCTGGGTTACCAAAGTTTCAAACAGCAAGCAAAGCAGTGAGAAGCAGTTAATCTACCTTCACGTTGTTCTTTGTATCCAGACCTTTCATGAAACTTGACAAGCTGTTGAGAAACCGATCTCCAGAACTCCCCTGCAAACAGTAGAAACAGTTACTTTCCCTCTGGGAGTACCTTTATTTATGTTCTGGAGTCTAGCAGAGGTTATATTACGTTCTTCACATCTGACAGTTTTCCTTTTATTATGTAGCCCGCATCCACCAAGTCAGAGGCAGTAAGAAGGCTGACAAACTGCAGCTTTCCTCCTTCCTTTCCTTTCTGCAATCCCACCAGTGAGAGAGGTCAGCCTTAGGCCTGCTTTTTTTCCCAGCAGTAAGTATTAACCAGGGTTGCTGGTACCCTTCAGAGACACTGCAGCCCACAGGCAGTCTCAGAAGAAAGCAGTGGCCCAAATTCTAAGTCAAGCCATACTCAGCACAGAAGGGCTCAACTAACGTTTTAAAGGAGGTAGAAACCACTTAGAATCATGGAATCACTAGGTTGGAGAAGACCTCTGAATTCGAGTCCAACCACACCTATGTGCCACTAAACCATGAAGTACCTCATCTCCCCGAGTTTCAAATACCTGTAGGGATGCTGACTCAACCATCTCCCTGGCAGCCTGTTCCAGTGTCTGATGACCCTTCTGGTGAAAAATTTTTTCCTAACGTTCAATCTGAACCTCCGTTGGTGCAGCTTGAGGCCATTCCCTCTTGTCCTATCACCTGTCACTTGGGAGAAGAGACCCACCTCCCTACAATTTCCTTTCATGTAGTTGTAGAGAGCAATGACGTCTCCCCCTCAGCCTCTTTCTCACTTGTTAATTTCCTCGAAAAGCCTGCCGTGTCCTGCCACAAAACTCAGAGATGTCTGTCATCCCCACTGGCTTGCAACTGGTGTTGGACAGAACCCACATGAACAACGTGGGCTGCATAAGCCTTAGCTGAGCATATCCCCAAGCCTTCTGCTTCTCCTAGACACTAGGATAGGAAACCCCAGCTCAGAAGCAATGTGGAGAAGTCACTGGAAACAGCTAACATACACACGTTACGGCTTCCAAGTCATATCCCAAGTAACAGGACTCTGACATTAGTGTATCCTAGGTTTAGGTGGGACAGCTACTCACCTGTGCTAGCTCCAAGACCTTTTTCACCTGCTTGATGGCATCAGTGACTTCATGGCTTGGAGGAAGCATGAGGGAACTGCTGGCTCCCAAGGAAAAGCCACCATACCTGAAAGTTCAGATTGAAAGTGATGCTAAGACCTGACTGTTCACTGGCCTCCAGAAAATGCCACTTCTTCCCCCACCCCAGAGGTCTCCCTCTTCTTGCACTGTATCCAAGGCAATCCTCCTACACTGCTGCTTAGCCATGATGCCTCCCTACTCCATGTTCCTGAGGTTAAATATTCATCTTATGACTGCTCGGTGTGCTGTTCCATTCAATAAATGCAGCTGTAATCTGCTGCCAGTGAAAGCAAAGCAAGTCACCCCTTTGCTTTCCTTGCTTGGAAGAACAGCACCTCCCAGGATTAAGTATTGGTAGGTTGGTCCTTCAAATCTTTCCAAGCCAATACTGCTCTGTAAAAAGCAGGTATGCTTTCCGGTGATGTGATCTAGGGTTGTCCCAGTTTATCATGAATCACGTTCCCACAGTGGGAAGTCATAAGTCACATAAAACAAACTGCGAAGCAGAGTGGGTCTGTCCTGCAGTGCTGAAGGATAGCAGACACATACAAGCTCGAGAAAAGTCAGTAACTCACCTGAACTCATTCACCCAGATCTTATTCTTTAAGCTGTAGAGACAGAAAAGAAAGTGTGTAACACATAGAACAAAAGGAGAGACAGCTATCGCTGCTGCCGGCACATGACCAGGGAAGACAGTGCAATGACCTCTCACATAGCACATGTTCCACCAGTGTCATCCCTAGAGCTGGTGCCCAGGCTTTCCCCATACGCTGCCTGCAAGGCTCAGGACAACCCCATCAGAGCTGCTACAGCATCACTAAGAGTGGAAAAACCACCTGCACTGTGGATTAGGACAGTCTGAGGAGCCAAATGGGTATGGCCCACTGCTGAAGAGTTTGGGTTGCCTAGACCAATCTGCCTGATTTGTGGAGCACACACCCCTCCCCCTGCCCCAGTCAGCAGCATTCCACGAGAAGGGAAGAGAGAGAGTGTGTTCAACAGTTACCTTTTTCCAATGATCTGCGCATAGGTCTTCACTAGGTAATCTGATATATTGCGGCCTGTCAGATTCTGGAGGATGTCAGCAGTGTCTTGCTCACGCTGGTGTCACCGGGGAAAACACAGATAACACCCATCAGAAAATACAGATATTAAGTCAAACAAGTTGTGTACAGTGCTGCACACAAGAATCACAGACAGCATGTCTGCTCTCTAGAAGCATCCCTCTTTGCAGTACTACTGAGCTCGCTCCTACCTGTGGGGGTGGCAGCCCGCCTGCACCAGCAGGGCACACAGGAAGCATCTTCTTGATCTTCTCATTGCTGCACTCACAAGATGGCGAAGGGTTCTGCATACTCCAGTTGCCTTTCAAGAAGACATCCAAGACCGAGTCTGGGACTGAAGCAGTGGTCCATTCTGTCTGCCCCATGGTGCAAGGAGTGTCTCTGTGTCAGGAAAGAAGCAAGGCAAATGCATTTTTTAAAACAACTATGATGGCCTTTGCTTACCAACCATTTAAATAACAGACATCACAGTCAGAGGAGAGGCAGACTTTTTTTTCAAAGGAGCTTGACCTCACTGAGACAAACTGCTCAGAGCAACAGACAAGGCTCTGCAGCTTCCAAGAGGCTCACAGTGCCAAAGAGATTTAAGTTAGTCAACACTGAGTAGTACTGGACGCTCCCCTCTTCATTTGCTCTGCAGCACGCTAGAGCTTTATTTCAGTCATTCCCAGCATGCACAGCATCCAGAGTTCAAGTTGCATCTGGACAATGGTCTCAGTCATATGAGGTCCAGGGAGTTAGACTCAATGACCCTTACAGAACCCTTCCAAACTGAGATATCCTCTGACTCTAAGATCAAGGCAGTATTTCTTGAATGACATCCCCATTTTTGGGGCACAAGAACACTGGTCTTCCCCAAGGCAGCATCAGTGTACAGCCTTTCTCCAAGCTCTATGGGTGAAGTAAACGAGCTTCTGCATCCTTTTTTGCAGCATACAGCTTCCCTTTCATCACTGGGGAGCACACAGGGCCCCTTGTTCTCATCATCACCCTGTGAACATTAGCTGCAGTTCTCCAGGCTAGAGACACATTATCCTGGACTCTGCATACCCCTCTGTGCTCAGGGCCTGGATCTTCAGTCATGTGCCCATGGCCATGCAGCAAGACAGCAGCACAGCAAGGAAACTCCATCAATTCTGTCTAGCTCTTCACTCTTTCTGATGGTCTTTGAATGCATGCTAGTCTAGGTTTCCAAGTGCAGCTAGAAACAGAGGACTGTGGAACGGAAATAGCTACAGTCAACAACATACAGCAACATGACTAGATCTTTTCCCATGTTCAGGACCAAACAGTAATTTGAGAGAGACACTCTCAGTAAGGATGTGCACTCACACCTCACTCCCTCACTACGCTGAGGGCTGGTAACTTTCTAAAAGATCACAAACAGAAAAACAACGTAATTGCAACTTTTGGCTTAAATCCTGCTCTGCCAATGCCTGACTGTCATTGACTAATGCCAGCTAAATCTACTGGGTGACCAGAAGCCAGGCTGAGCTTCCTCTTCACAGCCTAGAGTTCTACTTACGGGATGGAGTGTCCTGGCATACAGCGTGTCCCAAAACCAGGCTTATCAAGAAGGGCGTCCAAAAGCCTCTGAGTGCCTGCATCTTCTGGAGCATCATTGCTATGGGTACAGCAGAGAAACACCATCAGGTCAGTGGGATAACAAGCACACAGCAAAACCAGCAGCAGAATGAAAGAGCTCAGGAAAATTATAGGGGTGGAGACCTCCCTTCAAAGAATGCTTGACCTAGGAGCACACACACTCTGGATCTTTGTACATAAAATTACTAGAGTAATAACACCACTCAGAAACAGATATAGCCTCGCCAGTAATTAGAGTTGGCATTTAAATACATAAGAAAATACCATTACTCTACTAAAAATGTGCTTCTGAGCTAAGCACAAAGAAAAAATTTAAACAACCTAGTGAGGAACTCAGTAACTCACATTAGCAAAGAACAACAGAACTGTAGCATTTAACACCATTTCTAGCCCACAAGAAACATACCTAATAAAAGTGTACTGCTCATCATACATCCAGGGCTGTAATTCCAGGCTCGGGTACTTCCCAAAGGGAGGAACGATCAGGCTAAACATGAGAGCAATACACACAAAGACAGCCGGCAGCACAATCTGAAATTGCAAAGAAAGAGCAACCCTTTTCTAAAGTGAATGTTCCAGAGGCATCAGGAGCTACACGTTTCTCAAAATTTCCTAGGAAGGCCTTTGCTATTGGCATCGAGGCATTGCTAGACACCAAGACCTATCCTGGCATTCAATCAGGGCATTCACTTGGGATGCAGAAGATTCAGCCTGCAAATATTGCTCTCAAGGCCAAACTTGGATTTGAACCTCAGCTGCATCCTTGCTGTGCAATAATACTGTAACCTTCTGTCATCATTTAACTCCGTCTACTTGCTTAGGCCCTATTTTGCTCAGATGTGCAGTGAAGATCGGTTTTGGTTATCTGTATTCCTTCGAGGTTTTCTGCCCACCTTCATCTCCGAACACAACGCACTGTCCAGAGCTGTCTCTGCTGAAGGACCCTGCGTATGTTGGGTGCTCTCACCTGAGCAAAGAAGCCCTTCCGGCTTCTCTTGGCAATAAGCAGCCTCTTCCACAACAGAGCCATGAACTGTTGCTGGGTGAGCTTCCAGCCTTTCATCTGGTAGGAGCCTTTCCCATCCACGCCACTGAGAAGGTCTGTTTCTCGGGATTCTGCTAGTGAGAGGAAATCACCCTCATTCAAAAGCTCACAGAGATGTTCTCTGGGTGCTTCTGTGCTGGTGAGACAGGGTGATGGATGGGGCAGCTACTTTCACTCATCAAAAAAACAAATAAAAAAAAACAGTGAGCAGAGATAGCAATGGAAATTCACATGAATGCATTTTCACTCTTGTCTCTGAGCCTTTACAGGCGGCTTGAGCAGGCTGTGGATGCTGCACTGCCCACTATTTCTAACGGTAAATAAATCATCACTCTTTTGGCAGACTTGGGCTTATGATATGTAGTATTTATAATACGAAAGTGTCCACAGGAAGAAAACAGCCTCGAGCCTCAGCAATACCTGGATCTATGTCTGAATCATTAGGATCAAACACATCATCTTCTGTGAATGGACGAAGGCAGCTCTGTCTGTCTCCAAACACACGCCTGTTCCTTCTGGCTGGCAACATTCCATCTGAAAACAAAGCAGTTATTAGCTGAACTGCTTCAGTTAACCTCCAATTAGGCCCAGAAAATCCAAAGCAATATCATTTTCTTTTTAGATGTCTTGATTTGCCAACGGATTTGGACTGACTACAATGCAGGTAAAAGTAAAACCAAGACTGTCATTCTAGAAGGGTCACATTTTATGCACCATTTTTCATGTGCTGTCCTAGAAGCACTTTCTAGTGCACTGGATGCTTTTTTGTCACTTAGCCACAAGACAGCAGGTTGCTCTTACTGTAAGAAAATTCTCAAGATGTATATGACTCCAAGTGCATTTTCCTAGACTTATTTTAATACAAAATGCTGGCACAAGCACTTAGTACAGAAAGCTTCTCTCTGAAAGATAAAGTCATCAGGTCCCTATCTGACCCTATCAAGAGCTTTTCATCTTCCACAAAGCAAGCAACACTGTTAGCCAAGTAATTCACAGTACATTCAAAACTCTAGAAACTTTGTAGTATTACAAAATTAACAAGCTGTTTGAGTCAAGAGAATGCATGCCTTTATATACTGTTAACTGAAGTATACTAAGAACAGCTTTTTGGGGGTCACTAAAAGTACTAGCACAGCAGAGTTCCAATTCAGTCTGAAATGGGGCCTGTCCCACCTTGGCAGGTGTCATCTGATAGCTGGACACGCTGCCATACCCAAAGTTCACCCATATACCCAAGGCTGGTGAGACCAGAAACAGTCCTCATCTGAGACAGCCACCAGACCCCTTATTCCTCTGGAAGCTAAGCCTGGCAGTTGTCCCTTATTGAGGTGTCCTCTAGATCCTTCCTGAAATATCTAGACTTGGTCAGCCTTATGCTTAAAAAGCACGAACACTATACAGAACCATACCTCCCCCTGAATTTCCCTTCAACATTGTAGGATATAATAACACCCACCTGAGGTTTCTGCATCCACACCGCTGTCATCAGCCACTTTCAGGAAAATCTGAAAAACCACAATAACTGTCAGTGAAAATTAGAAGAGGAATGATATTGTGGGGACTGCTTCAGCGGATAGCACGAGAGAGCACAAGCTTGAAATGCAGCAAGGGAAAAGAGGATACAGGGTTTACCCCCTCATGATAAGGACGTGTGCTTTGTGACTTTTCTCCAGCTTCCAGGAGCCAATCTGTAACCACACACCAACTGTTCCACCTTTCCAGCGTCAGTTCTCAGTGCATATCAAACACAACTGCTTTCCCATGTTTCAGCTAAAGACCTATTACTAAATTTGGGGAATTCCATCTTCCTTCCTAGTTTAAGGGTGCTCACACTTCCGTTCATGCTTGAATAGACACCTTTGTGGAACAAACCAGCATAATACCACTTTCAAATTGGAGAGAGCAGCCAAGGCCTCCACAGCAGTGGGAAGATCTAGAGGACACCTCAATAAGGGACAACACTACAATTTCAGATTCCTTTGTCATTATTCTTTTTTCTTTTTTTTAAAGAACATTTCACATTAGGCAAGTTATAAGGGATAAAGTGCATGACACTCCTTTGATAAAAAAAAGGGAAACTTGTCAGCTGGGACACAGCCACAGGGAACAAACCCTAAAAACATCCCAGAGAAGGGCAAACATCTAAGAAGTTTCTCTAAAGTATGGTCTCCAGTACTAAAATGTATCCTTTCAGTCAAGTGCAGCATAAAGCATCCCTAGAAATACCACAAAAGTGTTTACACAAGCATTAGAAGCCAGACTGGGCTTCTTCTGGGGGCCAATCTTCACATGACATCTCAGCAGAGTGCAACGGACCTGTCTGTGCTTGGCTGTACTACATTATATTTTTTAATGCATGCTTCTATGAGAACACACTTAAACAGGGCAGAAGATATTCCATTCTGGAGAGGAATGCAAAGCCACCTGTTCCACAATAAATGTTTACAGGAAGAGAAAAGATTCCACCTCATTCTTATTTCTGGCATGATTCATTTTGCCTAGCTTAAGTCAAATGAGTCTTCAGCTCACTCACCTCCTCCAGGGTGGTTTCAGAGATGCCATAGCTGGAAATGCCAAGATCAGAGAGACGGTCATCAATTTCATGGAACAACTCCACAAAAGCTCCCTCTTTAGCTGCCTTGTATGGCAAGACATAGGTTAATTCATGGCCAATGTCCTCCACCAGTCTTGCCTCAGAAACATGTTTTGTAATGAGATTTGAAATTGCAGAGACATCTAAAACAACCAAAAAGAAAAGATGGTGTTCATATTGCTACTGATTATCATGTGGAAAGAACTGCTCAGTCTGAAAAACCTTGCAAGGAGGAAGGCAAGTGGGGTGTACCTGGAAAGCAGCTTATTCCCACGGGAAGTCTGGTTTCTCTCTGCCTTTGCAAGCTTGGACAGAAGTCTGGACCCAAGCATAGCTATTCTTTTTATTTGCAGAATCTGGGAGAGCTTTTAGATGCTACTGGCAGCCTTGCAAGTCACTGATGTAAAGCTTACCAGCAAATATTACTATTACAGTATTGCTAGCTGGCCAAGCAATTATGTAGTCTTTGGTTATTAAATCTCAGAACAGCTTGAACCCAAGATGTTTCACTATAGAAAAATCCTCCAGTTCTTAGAGACTCAAAAATATAAACTCTGTGAATTTAATAATTGTCTAAAGACAGTATATACACTGGGGCACAAGGTTAAGACTGTTGTCCAAGGTCAAAGACAGAACAATATCAGCACTGAGACTGCATCTTACATTCTTTTCCAAGTCTCACCTATTGTCACTGTGTCACTTTCATGGTCACTGCCAAGGCCAGCATCAGAGCTGCTCTGGGATACACTGTCATCCTGGTCACAAAACAAAAGCCAACCATTATTTCTTGCTGTCTAATCAAGAAGAGCTCACCAGGTGCTACACTCTAGGTAACATGCTGAATACTCCACAGACAAGTCAGAAGGTGACAGTGAAATATCACTGCAAAGAGCTGACATACAAGTAAGCTCACAGCTGTAAAAGTGAGTGTTAGAAAAGTGTGCCATTCATCTATTCTGTACCTCTGCAATCAGCTTTAGACCACCAGCATTGAAAGAAACTATAATGGAGGTGTACGTCCCATGCAACAGTTTCACCTGTTGTGATCTGGCATAGTACCTATATAAGCAAATAACACTTCTTTTAAAGAATAAGCAATTTATCTTTGAGACATTCTACCACGTAAAATCTTAGCTGCTGCTTCCTATAAGCCTAGCATTTCACAAAGGAAGAATATGAGTAGGAAGGGTCACAGGTGTACCTTTTTCAGATAGGACACCGTGCTGCTGCTGTTTCGGCAGGAGCTCAGTGAAGAATCCACATCCTTCTTGACGAGGGTCAAATAATAGCCTGTTCCCAGCTGGTTCTTCAAGAAAAGAGAAGAACCAACACAGCAAAGCTTCCCATGAGAAATTATGGCAATCCGGTCACCCAGAATGTCTGCCTCATCCATGTGGTGTGTGGAGAGAATGATAGTGCGGCCTGCAAGAAAGCAAAGGAAGATCCTCCCAGTCAGTCAACCACACACATGTTCCCAAGTCAAAGCCACAATTCATATGCATCTTGCCATGAAGTTGGGTAGGAAGCTGGTATCACAAGCCCCAGCTCCTTTGAATGAGGCTAGCAGTATGGAAAAGGTTCACAATTGCTGTCATGGGTTTATTCTCCCTTTGAAAGCCCTTGTCATGCTCAAAGGCAGGTTAATTTCATGTCAGCAAAACTGGTTGCACAGAGCATAACAGGACACTTCTGCACGTGACAAGTGAGCTTCTGACTTCAACTGCTCTCACAGCCATTGAGGAAATTTATTCATGAACTCTGACATGAACAGCATGAGACAGAAGGATATATGAGAGGTCAGAACAACCTTGTCCTGCATACTTTTTGTTCATTCCTCAGTGCAGGCAACAATGAACTTGCAAAGACACATGACTATATTGCAAACAGTTGTTAATCAGATTGCTTTTATTTTGCTTTCCATAACACTGTCACTAGGAGCAGAGAAAAAGACTGCATACCTTGCCGATACTTCAGTAGCAGCTCCCATATCCCTCTGCGAGAATAAGGATCCACCCCAGCTGTAGGCTCATCCAGAATGACAACCTTGGAGCCACCAACAAAGGCTAAGGCAACTGATAGCTTCCTTTGCATGCCACCTGACAGGGACAAGAAGAAAGAGGTATTCAGTCTGACGTAGAGATGAGGGGAATGGCAATAACTGCATCACAGCCCATAACAAGCACTTCAGGAGAAAGCAGAATTGCATACTGAGAACACCAAGCACTGCTACTGTTGCAGGCCTTTAGGGTTCTACGACCTTTGGGACAGGGGGCAATTTATCTGGAACATCTTCCCTCAGTGAGGTCCCACTCTCCCCCTACTGCAGGAAACTGCACCCTACCCAAAGCAAACACTATCTGAACATCATCAGTAGCAAGCTGCCACCTTGGAAGCCTAACAGAATCTGAGGATCTGGAGCATCTTGAGCTGCAGAAACAGGTCTTCAAGAGACATCCTTCCTGCACAAGTGTCTCAGAAGCAGTAGCAAGAATCATATTATGCTTTTCAATACTAAAGCCACAGTGGCCATCTGCTCTCCTTTCCCAAGGTCAAACGCACAGTCTGTGTCAACTGTTCAGTTGGAGACAAACTAGCTGGTACAGACTAATACAGGAAACTTGCCACTCCTGAACAAAGAGGATGGACGCTCCAGGATTCCAAATGAAGAAACAGACGTCAGCACAAGAAACACACATACAGTTCATAAAAAGCAATGGACTTGGAGATTATGGTCTGATCCACTCTCACCTAAACCCATAAACTCCAAACATATTAGATAAGCATTAGAAGAACACATATCACATGTAGCTGGACTATGTCATGATGGAAACGAGCACGAAATACTCAGAGAAAGTGAGTGACTTGGTTATGACCATTAGATAGCATAAGATAGTCTAAGGTAATTACATTTACTAATATACACTGATCAGCTACTTATGAGAATCAGTTATTTATCAAGTACTTAATTGTGCAGTAGCTGTATTTAAAAGGACGGTCTGACCAAGATCTATGCAGCTCCTCTGTGAAACCCAAGAGAGGTTTTCTAGGGCTAAGGAAGAGGCTGAGAAATGTAAAAAGGAGCTTGACCTACCAGACAGTTTGCTTGTCCTAGATTTCAGTTTGTGAGGCAAACCAACATCTGTTGCCATCTGATCCATCTCCTCTTTCACCTTCTTTTCTGGCAGCCCTTTGAGCCGAGCATAGAACCAGATGTGTTCCTCCACAGTCAGCCTAGGGAACAGGGGCAGTGTCAGTGCACAGCTGGGAACACCATGCTAGGATTCATCCCTTGCATTAGCATGACAGCAGGCATATTTGCTCAGGAAACATATTTTAGGGCCAAGGTTTCAGGAAGGAGCTACAGACTGGATGTGCTCACTTAGGCTTGCTATTCAGCACCAAGGTAAATAAGAGTGTTTGACAGAGTACCCTAAACACCCCAGCTCACTAGGCAGTGGGAAACATCTGGCCTAGTAAGTTTAATAGAGTAGACTTCTTTAAAGAAATGCAAAAGATGAAAGTGTAGGCTCTTGCTGATAATTCATAGGCACACACAAATGTACTAATAAACAGAGCCTCCTTGTACCAACTTCGCACCACCCTGCTGTCTCACACCACACACACAGATAAAGATAAGACTGTCCTAGCTGAAAGCACGCTACTGTCTCTCAAAGAATCCAAACCATCCTGGATAACACCAGCCCTGTGTCTCACAGATGCTACTCACAAATCAAACAGCACGTTGTGTTGTGGACAGACACCCAGGTTCTGCCTGATGGTGCTAAGCTCAGAGCGGATATCTTTGCCCAAAATGAAGGCTGTACCCGAAGTTGGGGGGAACAAGCCAGTCAAGATGGACCTGAAGGAAAAACACAGCAAATAAGCAAGTTCAACCACTAGGAAATGGCTGCAGCATATGCCAAAAGGGATGAAGAGTAGGTGGGAGCCCTGGGGAACTCCCACATCAGCCAAGTACTCTGAAAAACATCTCACCAACATAAAAAAAAGTCAATTCCAATGGTTTTAACAGTGATTAAAGTACACCCACATCTCTCTGCTTGAAGGAAATTTTTCCTCTAAAAGCTTCTCGCCCTTTCAGTACCAGCCTGTTTCCTTACACTGGTAAGTCATAATCACAAATGGCATTAATGTTGCCAGCAGATTTATTCAGCACAGCCTCAATCTGAACTATGTCCAGTTTCAGTCCTTGGTATTGGGGAATCTTCTGAAGCAGCTGCACAACTAGAATAAATCAGCAGCGCTCCAGTGAAATCAGAGGAGCACCTAGTCTGCACCAGATTGCACATAGCAGTTGTACAGCTACCTCTACCATATTGATAGAGACCACAGATTTCAAAGTTGCTTCCCCACTGTCTTAGAGCATTATTTTGTCCTTACATGGTAGTGGTCTTCCCTGCTCCATTATGTCCCAGAAAGGAAGTGATTTGTCCTTCATAGAAGTTCAGTGTGAGACCATCCACAGCAACTTTCTTGCCATCACGATAAACTTTGACCAGGTTCTGAATGGAAACACCAAGGCTCAGGTGCACAGGCTCCTCCTCCTTGCAGACTAGAAGAAAACAGAGTAGAGAGATGTAACAAGTTTTAAAAGAAACTGTACAGGAGTTCTAACAAGCAACACATTCCCCAAGCCTGTGGAAATCCAACCAAAATGAGCTATATGAAAAACAGACCATATTTCTTCCTCAGGGACAGCAACCTTCCACAGAAGTTGTCCTTTTCCCTCTACTGCGTTCATGTGCAAGTTGGGGATCTCCAGTGTCACAAGATGGGAGGAATTTTCCAGCAAAGACAGGAGGAATTTTCAACCCAAGGAGGCTGGAGTAGCCCACCTGAATGCAGGTGAGGTAAGTACTTTGCATTTATCTGGATACACCCGCTTGATCAGTGTACCCAGACTGTGACAATAAAGGAATGACCAGTTTCACCTCAGCCATGTCAGTCCTGCTGTCCTTGAGCTCTCCCTCCAAAAAGGCAGACCACCTTTATCAATAATCTGGATGAGGGAATAGAATTCTCCCTCAGGAAGTTTACAGATGACACCAAATTTATCAGTCTGCTCAAGGGTAGGAAGACTTTACAGAGGGATCTGGACAGGGTGGATCAATGGGCTGAGGTCAATTGTTAGAGGTTTAACAAGGCCAAGTGTCAACGGACTTCAGTCACAATAACCCCATGCAATGCTACAAGCTTGGGAAAGAGTGGCTGGAAAGGTGCATAGTGGAAAAGGACAGCCATCTGACTATGAGCCAGTAGTGTGCTCAGGTGGCCAACTGTATCCTGGCTTGTATGGTGTGGTGCTGATGAGACCACACCCCAACATTGTGTTCAGTTTTGGGGTCATCAGTACAAGGATATCGAGTTGCTGGAGCATGTGCAGAAAAGGGCAATGAAACTGGTGAAGGGTCTAGAGCACAAGCGTTATGAATAGTGGCTGAGGGAGCTGGGACTGTTTAGAATTGAAAAGAGGCAGCTGAGGGAAGACCTTATTGCTCTCTATGACTACCTGACAGGAGGCTGTGACGAGGAGGGTGCTGTGGCCTCTTCTTTCAAGTGACAGGCAATAGCATAAGGTGAAGTGGCCTCAAGTTGCACCAGGGGAGGTTTAGAGCGGAAATTAGGAAAGATTTCTTTATTGCAAGAGTGGTGAAGCATTCGAAAAAGCTGCCCAGGGAAGCAGTGGAATCCCCATCCCTGGTGGTTTTAAAAAAATGTATAGATCTGGCACTTTGCTACATAGTTTAGTATGCATGGTGGTGTTGGGCTGACAGCTAGACTTGATGATCCTAGAGGTCTTTTCCAACCTTAATGATTCCATGATTCCATAACACCTCACTGCAGAAAGGCTCTATGTCCAGTACTTACCTTCTGAAGACCCCTTCTGGTCAGGATGAAGGTGCTGTCTGTCCTGTTGTTCCTCACCAAACCAATAGGACTTTGTGAAAGGAAAGTACCAGGGCCTGGGAATCCCGTACTGACCTAAGGAGTAAAGCATTACATGAGCCTCACTGCATCTGTCCCTTTTACTGCATTAGCTTTCTGAACAAGAAGATAAGTACTCACTCCTTCCTCCTCTCTTCCCTTCCCCTGCACAGTACGTCTCTAGATTAGGCAGGACTACGAAGAGATCTTTTTCTATTAAGTCTCTGCAAGACTTTGTGGGCAAGAGACATCTCTCCCCAGACCACACTTCAGTGTTAAAAGCCCTATGCTGGAAGGTACGAAGCAGTCACATGTGGTGCTGATACTCTCAATTCCTCCACTGCAGCAGGGTCTGTAGACTTAGCAGTTCAGAGAAACTGGAACAGCTGAAGTGCAGCAAAGCTTCTGGGACTAGCTCAGCCACTGCCACAAAGGTGCACAGCCTCTGTGCTGCACAACATTCATTACTATTAAGTAGCAACAACATTACTGTGATGCTGGTCTGAGGTTTCTCTCTACAGCCTTTCTGCAGCCCTGCTTAAAAACAGGCCCAACATGCACCTTATCAAATAAGTAGGGTGAAAGTACCTACTTAAAAATGTTAAGACATGATACACCCTCAGAAGCAGACCTCACCTGGGAAGACAGACTCAATGTACCAGGTCATGACCCCATAGAGGAATGTGTCGAACAACATCATGACGGCAGATGTGGTGATGCTAAAGCCATCTTCTTCTAATGGGCTCTCAAAGAAGTTGTCCCACTGAACACCAACACCCTGCTCCTCAAACAGTGCAAAGTACTCACAACCAAAGCCAAAGGCTACCGGAGACAGCAGGCTCTGCAAATGGGAGGCATGAACATGCATTCATTTTTCATCACTGCTCTCTGACTGGGCAGCTCAGCTCTAGCAGAAAGCTAAGAGAAATGCTCCAGAAGCCTTATAGGAAAAGTCAAAAGGTCCAAGGTGCACGACCTTATTTGCAGAGAGGAAGTGGGACTCAGTCTGGGTTCCAGCAAGCAAGAAAGGCTTGAAGTCTCTGCTATACCACACCCAGAATTGTTTGCTTTCCCATTTTCTTTCCCCTGCTCTTTAGAATTTTATGCAAAGGAAGAGATCACTAAGAGCCATCCCATCTAGACAAATAAGAAGCGTTGTGCAGAGGAAAAGTATTTGGTTCCTTCAGCCTGCATATCCGGTGGTACAGCATCACAGCATGCAGAGATCAAGGTGGCTTAGCCTGACTGAATGAATTTGACTACTAAAGCAAATAAAACCCTCCCAGCAACTCAGTCAACCCCTTCACCAAGCACAGCCCCCATAGCCCCTTACAATGGTAAATTATCCTCCCATTGGCACCGTCCCACTTTGCTACCAGTGTCCAGCTAGAGAGCTGCCAAGTGCCATACTGGTGCAGACCCAATACCCAGGACAGTTTCCTCAAGACTCACCGCAAATATCTTCAGTGAGAAGCTGATGTAGTCCTGCCAGGCGACACAGAGGACATAAGGTAGGTACAGCGTGAAATAAACAATGCCCCCACAGGCAGCTGCCAGGTTGGCTCTGGAGAACACTGTGCTGATGAGGAAGCACTGGAGGATGGTCACCACTCCAAAGATTGACAGGAAAACAAACACCACACTAGGGTCGCTGTAGGGCAGCAGATTCCCCATCTGGCAGGAGAACAAAAGGTGCATCAGGCTTTGAAAGGGCTCTCCAAAGTGACTCTAGTGCAAGCAGGTCTGCAGAGCTGCTGCTCAGGGGAGGCTGAGCTTGATGCAATTTGCACAACAGCATTTCAAGAAGTGGAGCAGTACCAGAGCATGTTTTCAAGAGCACTGCATCTACTACAGCCCTTCCTGCTGTTTTCACCCACTTAGCCCTGTTTTGTTCCAAAACCCTGTTCCATTCCAAAACCCTGTGCCCAAAACGTTGCTGATCAATCCACACTCACTAACTCCTCCCCAGTGTGCCAACACAGACCACTGTTTAGCAGGCTCTCAAGGCTCTAGATTTTGCGGCCACAGATCAAACCAGTCAACTCACCTTAAGGATTAGCACCAGCAGGCCTGCACTCATGAGGAGAGGGATGAGGCTGCTAATGAACCAGCTTAGCCACAGGATGCCATTGTCGAGTCCCATAATCCTCATAGTCTCCTTCAGCCGGGCTTCCTTCTCATACACAATGCCCTTAATTATCACAGCCACTGAGTAGATCCAGGCTAGAGTCATGAAGAGAGGCATGGAGCGGCTCATAACACGCAGAAATCTGAGAGAAGGAAGGAAAGAGGCCAAGAGAACAGAGTGAGAAACATCACTGCAACTTCAGGTACCACTTGAGGGCTAGCAGAGCATCGCCGGGGTGACAGGCACAAAGCAGCCAATGTGCAGAGCATAACACAGAGTCAGCGTCTCACCATGAGTTGAGCCTATTGTCTAGAGCACATATCACTGGTCCAAAGTGGGAGCTGGTGCAACTGTTGCTCAGTGGAAGAGCAGGTGCAAAGAACTTGCATCTCCTCGGGACTGCTCTGAGCTATCCTCTTTCCACTCTCCCTTGCCCAGGTCTCAGACTTTTTTCCCCCCAGTGCTATTTTCACCTGTACTGCGTTTGGGGGTATAGTCACATCTCAGGAAGGTACTCTGCATGTCAAAGTCCTGTAGGGACAGTACCTCACCTGCAAAGGACTCTGCAAGTCATCACATTCTAAATCCTACATGCAGGTGTCCCAATTCCACAGGTTATGAACACTAAGGAGATTTCTCCCCTACTGACAGCAGAGACATAAACCATTACTTAAGAGTGACAAAAGCCCATGCCTCCTAAGCCATAATCTCCCTGTGAGGCTGCGAAGCAGCCTGCATACATACATGTCATCTACATAACACGGGTAGGGCATCTGTTGCACGTAAACTCCTGTCTTCTTCTCTGTGCCTGTCAGCACCCTGATAATGGCCTGTTCCACCACGTCCTGCAGGTAGGCAAAGCCTCCCCAAACATAACGCATGTCCTCAAAGGGGTCAGCACGGGGACCAGGATCCCAGTACCTGCACCAAGAGAACAAGACCTTTCCATTAGAAAACCTCATGACCACATCCTCCATAAGAAATTGTTTATCAGGCAAGATGTCAGGACTCACGCATCCTTGATCTTGTTGGTCCTTTCCACGTTATCGATGTCCATACGTATTTTGTATTTCACATGTTGAGGGAGCTCTACACTGTCAGGAGCTATTTCAGTGAAGACAATGCCAGCCCAGAACCTCCTTTCATCTAGGAGCTCCAAGGACTTGTTTATAAGCCGGACTTCTGTGGCCACGGGTTCCAGTTTGTCCAAGTTAACACACTAGATAGGGGCAGATTTTAAAGTGTTTATGGGATAAATTACCAAACCAGAACAAATCACAACGTACTTTGTTTACATTTGGGAGGGACCAACAAAGAAGTCTGCATGGATAATGCCATGCCCAAGAAAAGGTTGCAGCTCTGGACCATTTTGCAATGGCTCATGGTAGCCCAGCAAACTGCTAAAGATATCATTTTTTTCCTGGTCACCTGCCAGTCAAACACATATCACTAAGAAATACCCCAGAAAAGGTATTTTCTGAACAAAATGCAAGGAAGCATTACAGTAGTATCTACAAGATCTCATGGAACCATCAGTTTTGACAGGTATTTATTTTTTCTGTTACTAATAAATTAGGTCCAATTCAAAAGCCTCTAAAAATCAGTGGAGAGACTCGAAGGCTTTGGGACCAGTCTCCTGACAAGCTAAGGCCTGTTTCTGTTTGCACCCATCTGCCAAGATGATCAAGTAGGAAATAGAACAGATTTCATAATTTGCTGTTTTCCTGAGCTTAAAGCAGCTGCTAGCTTTCATTGCAGTCCCCAACTAAAATCCCAGGTAGAAAGATGAGCTATTACACTACCAAAGCAAGCAGCAGCTCTCAGCCACCCGGTAACAGCAGGGTGGGAAACCACATGGAATGCCTAAAAAGCAAGAGCTTCAAGAACAAGGCCTACAGTTAGGTTTGTGTATCTATATGTAGACACCAGAATACATGATATTTTCTATAACACGCTGTGCACTCAGTCCTACTAAAGCCTGGTTGCTTACAGAAAATGGACTAAGGAGCATCATCTTCCCTTTCCAGGAAAGTCTCAGTGCACAAGTGGAGAGCAAGTTGCTGCTCTTACCCAGCTCCTTGCCCACCATAGCAGGATCTCACCTCCATGAAGCGGGATATCGTCTGAATAGCCAGGTCTGTCTCATTGAAGGCATCCACCCAGGTATACACTGTTCCATTTGCTCCCTCAAAGTCCTCTGGGTGGTTTGACAGGAAACGGGCAACGTCCTCCACTGTCCAATTGGAAGCTGGCAAGTGCAGGTCCCAGAGAGCTTTGCCTTTCAGCAGTGTCTGCAGGTATTTTGTTTTCAAAGGAGAAAGAGTTGTTGAAAATTAACATTAGATCTCCTCTCTCCTCATGAAAACGAGTACTATCAGATAAAACAGCTCTATTAAAGGCACAGGGAGAGGTTCTCTGCCATACTGAGAAGATCAGCATGCTGGGGTCTCTCCTCTTACCTTGCTATTGCATACGATGTGCCTGCCTCGGTATAGCTGCACCACGCGGTGCGCTGTGCAGGCTGGCTGGCTGCCCCCACGCCCTGCCACCCCTCTCCCGAGCAGAGGGCAGCAGAGAGCCATGCACAGCTCTGCACCTGCCGCATGCAACCCAGGTCTCCACAACAGCAAAATAGGGAAGAGACGTGTGTTCAGGAGAAATGCATTTGGCTCCTGGTGGCTGCCAAGATCCGCTCACCTCTCCTAAAAAAAACTCTGCTCCCGTCTGGGATAGAGAGGGGCTGTGGCACGGCTGGAGGCTGAATTGTTACAGCGCTGAGCTGAAATACCAGCACCAGAGGCCAGCTGGCTTATCTTATATATTTTTCTATTGCACCATCAGGGCTGGCTGAGCTAACCCCATGTAGCCATGATGTCCTGCCTCTCTGTTCTCCTATCTAGGACAGTGCTCTTTTTCACCTGGTTTACCAGCTTTCTGATAGGCTAATGCCCCACCACATGTAAGCATAATACTCCACACAAGTGCAGTCCAGATAGAAGAACCTGAAACTGAAGCAGAAACCAGTCCTCTGGGCAAACAACACAAAGGCAGGTGAGAGAGGACCATTAACTGCAAAGGACATAGCTAAACTGAAGTAATGGAGGGGAAAAAAAAAGCCTGCACAAGGAAGAAAACTGCACGAATCCTAACCCACAAAAACGAGAATGGATTTTCTGCCACAAAAAAAGAACGAAGTGATGAGATGAGCAGCTTCCTCTTCCTCTTTGCAGATGACACTAAGCTGGGAGGAAGTGTCGATCTGCTGGAGGGTAGGGAGGCTCTGCAAAGGGATCTGAACAGGCTGGACTGCTGGGCCGAGACCAATGGCATGAGGTTTAACAAGGCCAAATGCCGGGTCCTGCACTTGGGGCACAACAACCCTATGCAGCGCTACAGACTGGGGGAAGAATGGCTGGAGAGCTGCACAGAAGAGAAGGACCTGGGGGTGCTGGTTGACAGCCGACTGAACATGAGCCAGCAGTGTGCCCAGGTGGCCAAGAAGGCCAACGGCATCTTGGCTTGTATCAGAAATGGGGTCACCAGCAGGTCCAGGGAGGTTATTCTCCCTCTGTACTCAGCACTGGTGAGACCGCATCTCGAGTACTGTGTTCAGTTCTGGGCCCCTCACCACAAGAAGGATGTTGAGGCTCTGGAGTGTGTCCAGAGAAGAGCAACAAAGCTGGTGAGGGGCTGGAGAACAAGTCTTACGAGGAGCGGCTGAGAGAGCTGGGGTTGTTTAGCCTGGAGAAGAGGAGGCTGAGGGGAGACCTTATTACTCTCTACAACTACCTGAAAGGAGGTTGTGGAGAGGAGGGAGCTGGCCTCTTCTCCCGAGTGACAGGGGACAGGACTAGAGGGAATGGCCTGAAGCTCCGTCAGGGGAGGTTCAGGTTGGATATCAGAAAAAAATTCTTCACAGTAAGAGTCATTGGGTACTGGAACAGGCTGCCCAGGGAGGTGGTCGAGTCGCCTTCCCTGGAGGTGTTTAAGGAACGGGTGGATGAAGTACTTAGGGACATGGTTTAGGGAGTGTTAGGAATGGTTGGACTCGATGATCCAATGGGTCCTTTCCAACCTTGTGATTCTGTGATTCTGTGATTCCTCCCTGCTATTACCGGCAAGCCAGAAAGTAATGGGTCACACAGCTACAAGAACAGCATCATGAACTGGGAAAACAGAACATACTAAGCTGGTGAAGGAGAACATGTGAAAGGGAAATCCAAGCAAACACGGATCAACTGCACTTCACATTTGGTCTCCAAAAGCTGGTTTGCACCACCATCCTCAGGAGTAAGGGCACTATGCCTGCAAAGAAGGGACTCAGCTTCATCACATTCAGCAGCAGTATTAAAGCTCCTTAACTTCAGGGGCACACGTGGTTGTCCATGAAGCTTGCAACTGCATTAGTATCAAGCTGGAAGTGTCAGAGATGGGCAAGAAAAGTACTTTCCTTCAGCAGGAAGCAATATGTCAAATAGATTGCACAACCTAGAAAGCTGGGAGGTGGTGACTGGCGACCTAGCAGCACCGCAGCCTCAGGGGCTAACAAATAACGAAGGACTGATCCCTTTCCATCGAAGGCAGCCACCATCAGGCAACTCTGTTTCAGCCTGTTCAGGTACAAGTGATCCATGCTGCACCTCTAAACTGAACAGGAGGCTGCCTAGAAGCTGCCCAGACATGGACAATAAGTACTCCTGTTTGTCTGTGATAACAAGTGAATGCCTGCTACTGTGCCAATACAGAAGAGGAGACCAGACTGCTTGGAAGATCAAGAATTAAATACCAGAGCCAGCAGGGTTAACAAGAAAAACCAGAAAAGGCTGGGGTTCACTATAAGAAAAAAAAAAAAATTAAAAAAAAAATGCAACAACACACACTTTTTAAAACACACAGCTGCAAACCAATATCCAAACCCTGACCTTCTGTCTTTGCTCTCTGCGGCAAACAGTTCAATTTACAGTTGATGGCCCCAATTCTCACCTCCCTGATGCCAATCTCTACAGAATTAACTTCATAAAGCAAATAGAGGCACAGGACCCATGAAAGTGTCTCTGACCCTTCTAGGATGTCATGTCAATAGGCAAGTACGTCAGGATAGATCAGCAACTGTTCACTACAGCATCACAATGGACCAAACAAAGAATGAACTTCAAGGCTGAAAAGACCGGAGGAGTTCTCTATATAACAGCTGTGCTATGACCCACTCTGCCCTGCACAGACAGCAGGAAAAGGTACTCTACAATTGTTTCTCTGTTGTGCAATCCCAGTTTTATGTCTTTGCTTCCAAAGACATCAGCACAGGGTGCAATGATCCACCCCTCAAAGTGGCACCTGAGGGATGCAACAGTGAACTAAGCCACTGAAGCAGATAATTCCCCAGTTATGCAGGTCTAACACCTAACACAATGCTCCAGTGAGGCAATACACTAGCAGAAAGCTCTCAAATCCAAGCAAGACTCCCACTCCTTCTTCATGGCATGGTATGCATGGCACATTATAAAGTGATCAGCCGCAGGGTGATGTTTGCCCTTCTCCTATGAGCACCCAGGTATTATGAAATTAAGCATACCATGCTTTTACAAGATTTGTGCCAAGTCAATGCCAGGCATCTAGGTTCAGCTCTGGCATGGTAACCATTCAATTCCTACTGTACTCAATGAGGCCCAAGGCCACCTGGCATGTTCCAGGATCTGAACTAGGTAAATGACTGCTTGCTTTGCTGCTATCACAGGATAGCACTGTTGAAGAAGTGCACACAGCACAGGCAACTGAATATATCAACCTAAAGGCCCCCAGTTTACTAAAATACCTCAAGCCAGATATTCATACCACATTAGGGCAACACTGTGGAAGAAATGGCCTACTTGCCCACAGAAGCAGATTAGAAATGGGTGTTAAATATGCACTGCTTCTTTGGAGCAGGTTGTTACATGAAGGAAGGAGTGCCAAGCATAATGCAAGATCGGTAGAATCACGATGTATTGCAAGACGTCCCATCCATACTATTTATCTGCCCAGCTCAGCATTGAAGCACTATCTAAAACAAATATTCCAGCATTTATTGCAGAAGATGACAGTGGTGGTTCTGGCAAGAACAGTATACTGACCCGAATGAGATCCATTTCCTGACTACTTTCCATAAATGTCCAAATCTTTGGGCTCATCTCCTCCCACATGCCCCCAAGGTCACGAAACACACCCAGCTCCTGGAACGTTCTGTTCACCTGTTGGAAAAAAGGAAAGGAAGGTTATTTTCAAAAACTGGCAGAGAACCACAACAGGCTGAGAGGCTGCATTTGCCTTTCAAGCAAAGTACTGAATGTTGCTTATATTCAAACAACTTCTGTAAGGACCAGAACAGAAAAAAATCAAGTGCACTTGGAAGGAAAACATCAACAGGGAGTGTGGATGCCTGTGGCTTTCTGTGACCACTGCCTTTTAAGGTCTGGTGGAGAATGACTCTGCCTTGGAGATGAAGGGCACATATGAAGGGAACATAGGGTTCCTCCCTATATGCTAGAAGAGTCTTGCTGAGTGAGCTTTGGGAATTACAGAGCACTTTAGGTAAACCACAATCGGAAATGATTAAGGATCCTCTGACCAGCCTGCAGTGGAAGAGAGGAAGGACACTTGAAGGCTTATCAAGGTCTTTCCCACTTCCATATTCCACACCACAGATGCAAAACCTTTGGATAATCAAAAGGCAAAACCAAGAAAGCTTCCAGCCAAGTCTAGAGGAATCCAGCATGGTCTTTTCTCCTTGAGCCTTCATCAGCAAGTGCACAGGATGTGAGAGACTAGGGAGATGCTTTGCAGGCAGTCCTTTCTAGGCTCATGTTTGGACACAAATTAAAACAGAGCAGCTAAGCTGCATAGCCGGAGGACATACCTCATTCTACATATCAGAAGATAGGGCTAGAGTTACCTCAGTCATGACCTTCCTTATAGCTGGTGTGTCTGGTGTGTACAAGATCTTCCCTATCAGCAACGGTTTCAAAGCCCTCCAAATAATCCTGGAAAGCGGGCTGGTTTCCAGGTTCTTCATCAGCTCATTGCAGTAAGGTGCTGAGGAGAAGAGGACATGGGTGAGTGGCTGAAGAGCATGGTGACAACTGCAGAAACCATATGCTCCACTTGTGTGGGCTTTGAGGACAGTTACAGCTGAGAGCACTGCACTTCTCAAACAACAAAAAATCTCTACTGAAAAGCTCCACAAAAAGCCCATTTCAGTCCAAGCCTCCATAGTCTGCCCAGTAAACATGGAGCATTCAGGTAGCCTCTAGTATTAAGAGCCACCCAACTAATTCTGCACTGCTCCTACAACCCCACTGCATAGCCAGAGCAAATTTTGTTCAGTAAAAGCCAGAGTTCCAAAGGCTGCATAAGTCTCTGCTCCCACTACCCCTGAGGGGGGGGCCACTATCCAGCAGTCAATGGACACTACCCAAGGCCCCTGGGACCCCCTTAAATGTTGATGTCCTTGCTAGCCTTAAAGGTACAAAGCAGAGGCAGCATGCACGTGCCTTTCTGAAAAGCAGAAGATATGACACCCATCAGGACCATCTACTTTCATCTGTGGAAGTTTGGGAAACACTGACGATGACAACCAGGGTTATGCTGGTGGACCTCAGACCACACCAGGGTTATGCTTACTTGTGGAGTTATCATAGAAGTTAGCTACATCCTCTTCAGTGCTGTTGCCTCCAAACAGTGCTTTGTAATTGTTATCCTCATACCAGTTGAGGGATTTAATTTTGAGCCCTCCACCTTCAGGATGACCACACACAATGCGTGACACAGCCTGGTAGATCTCTGTGGAGGAGTTTGAGGCATTCACGTTGTTCAGAAACATCACCTCTTGCCTCATGTCACTCCAGCTCTTCATGCTCAGCAACTGGACAGGGAGGTGGGAGAAGAGAGCAAAAGCAGGCATAGGAACAGGATTAGCAAATGAGATCTTGCCACTCTTTCAAACACACATCTGTTTTTGAATAGGCAAGAAACCCTCAGAATGCAATATTCAGTAAAGACCAAAGAAAGGGCATATTCCCTCTGCTGCAGTGGAGGAACATAGAGGGAAGTCTCTTTTGTGCATACACACAGAATGTGCCCTTGACAAAAACTCTTTACTCTTAAGTCTTCTCCACCAGTGCTGTGGGTAGTTCTTTCCCTCTCAAGTGCGAGCCACTTCTCCTGCCTGCAAAACAGCTCACATTCCAGTGGAACCCCCTCACAATGAGTGGAGTGCATTGAGTAAGAAAAGGGAATAGGGAACAACACAAAGTGAGTTCAGCTCATGGGGGACAGGCTAGATGAGCTGTAGGCTCCAGTAGTGTTACTTTGCACAATTTCACCAGGATCAGCAAGTCTCCACTGATTTCTACCAGGCAGCCAGTTTAATCTCCTAGATCATTATCCCTTGTCCCTGTTCCAATACCTCCATGCCTTGTTGTCAAAAGCATTCTCAGAAAAGCCTCTAAAATGAGTCCAGTTACAGAGTAAAACTAATCACAGCATGAGCTGTGCACATAGTCAGCCAGAGCAAGAAGCCTTCTCCTGCCCAGTTGATCTGATACCAGTCAAGTTGACAACACAACAGATTGAGACAATTGGAACCCTCAGACTCATTGTCTGGCAGAAGCATCTATTCACAATGTCATGAAAAAAAGCACCAAGTTCTCAGTCTGAGACACTGCATTAATACAGCTGTACTCAGAGGCATGGCCAGGCTTGCCACAACAGAAAAAGGAACACATCTCCATGAGCACCAATTTCACACTACGCTCAAGCATTGCTTTCAGACTCCCTGTCTGGAGATGCAAGAAGATCAGCAAAGGTGTGTCCATACACACAACAAGTCTGTTTATGTCAGTAAAATCTGTGATGGTGACAGTCAGTGGATTGTCACGAAAAAATAAGGCAGGGACAAGAAAGAAGGATACTACCCCGTGATAATCATCCAGTTTCCATTCATTTTCAACTCAGAGAACTTCTATTTCCTAAGCATCTATTAATTAATTCCATGGTATATTCATAAGAGTTTTGAACATCGACTTGTATTTAACATCCAACATGCTGCTGGAAAGGACTTTCTCTTCCCTCTCCTTAACTTAGGTATGGTTAGCTCTATTTGCTGCCATGTTTCTTGCAGTGGAAAAGACAGTGAACACACAACCCCTGTATCTTTTTTTCTGGGCAACTCCACTCTACAGACCTCTGTTATCCCCAATTCATCTCTCTTCCAAACTGAGAAGTCCCAGCCTACTCCCTTTGTCTTGATGTGAAAATCATTACACTTCTAAATGTCCTCACTGCTCTTCTATGAACTTTTTCCAGTACTGCTTCTCTTTTTTTGAGAGGAAGGTTCTAGTTCTGTTCTATATTGAACAGGAGGGCAACTCAGAGTTTTATATAGTGTTGAGGTAACATCCTACAGCTGGTTCTCTATCCCTTTTTAAATCTTTGCTAGCATTTGATCTGATTTGACTGCTACTGAAATACCAAATCACATTAACTTGCACGTTCTTGCTGTGCTGCCCAGAACAGCAACATGCACTAATAAGGGCAAGTAGAGCTGCTGAGACACCTATTTGTAACTAGTCATCAGCTGCATCACAGAAACAACTTTAGATGCTGTGGCCCAACTACCCTGTTTTCAGAGACAATGACAGAGTCATTCGAAGACCATCTGCCAGTTTTGATCACTGAGCATTGATTCTGTCACCTCTGTTTAAATAAAATGCAGATAATTAAAGTCAAGGACAGCTGGCAAAGCCAACTAGCAACAATACAGAGAGCAAAGGTGTTCTGGAACAATTCAACTCAAACTCACTCAAGGAAAGCACACCCAGAGTCTCTGGCCTTATACTGGGAGGCAAACCTGACCCTTTGTGTTCATCTGTAGCACTACACATCTTATAAATGTGCCAACATCTGGACAAAAATTCTTGATGCTAAACAACAGCTACCATGTGTCACATATACAAGGAGCTTCTTTTTTTAGCTGCCTAAAAATACATGACATAATGATATGATGGAAGACAGCTGTCACAATGGCTGAAGTCTGGGGATTCAGTATATGTGTCCAGAGGGATAGCTCCAAGTGTACATTCACTTCCAAACTACTCACTGCTACCTTTGTCTGTACCTTGGTTCCACTCGATTTGGACCTACAGGTTCAGGGTGACAGACAGGACACAAATGGAAAAAATGTAACACAAGATCTTTTGTTGGTTACGTATGCTTATCTGGATTTTTGGATTTGATGATTTCTCACCCAAAAGGCCAAGGCTGTATTTCAGGTGTGACAGTTTGAGTGTAAAATTCAAAGAGGACCTGTTGGGGAGTTTTTCGTACATTAGGTAAAACAGATTCTTCCTCAACAAAAAGTCAACTGGTTTATTTAAAGTGCCGTGAACCCCCTAACATAAGCAAAGGTACACAAGCAAGAGTGCAGCTAATTCCCATAGACGTATTAGGCACTAACCATCTTGCAGAGCGATTGCATTAGCAAATACATTTTTACATAGAATTTTAAAGCAGTTTGAGCAAGCAGCTTTGTTTCAGCTTCAGCACTAGCAACTTGACAACTGACACACAGGGCTGCTCTGTTCATACCACTGGAAGCAAGTATCCTTACTGAGCTACTTCTCTTAAACATCAGACCTGGCTCTCAAGAGTTTCTTGATAGTCACCCCTTGCTCTTTAAAGTGCTCTCCTAGGTTGAGTTAAAGAGCCCAGGCTACAGATCCAATCAACCCCCATACTCAGAGATAAATAAATTGTTCAAACCATTCTGCAATTAAAACTCTTTGCTAGAAAGACTCCTAGACACAGCCTAAACGATAGTTCTCTCCACCCCCTCAAGCTGCTGCCCTTCAAAACAAGGGAGCAAGTCCCTCCTTTTCACGCAGAAATCAGTCTGCCAGACAATAAGAAGTAACTTTCAGTCAAGCCATCTGGAGCAGCTCATGCAGTACGCAGAGGAAAAAGCTGCCTTTGTTTGCACAGCAATAGGGCAGAATAAAAGGTAGTCCTACCCAAAACAGCTGCCAAGCAAAAGGCACGTTACCCTACAACGTTTTTCGGCCACATCAGCAAACTGAATATCACATGGTTTCAATTATTTTTATCCCAGACAAGAAAAAAGGCAAGCTTAAGTAACATAACGGGAAACAGCTGTAATCAAACTCTGAAGGGCAGCCTCCCTGCTAGCAGCAAGAGCTCTGCCATGGTCTTAACTGAAGCTGATCCTGGAATCATCTTAATTTCACCGTAAATGGGACCCGGTGGCAGGTCGTGGGACTTGGGGAGCGTATGCGTACCAGGAATTGTTGGCTAGCATGGTGCTAGCTCCCGGCAGCCAAGCCTCCACGGGAGTGGAGCACACTCTAACCTGAAGTGACCCATTCTTATGTGCTCTCAGAGGTTACTCCCGTTCACGGCTCTGAGCTTTCTTGCTCTGATGCAACGACAGAACACTAGCGAAGGGGAGGAGGAGGTGGCGGTATTGTTTAGTTTAGATGGTTGCAATTTCTGCTTCAGAGAATGTCTTTGCCTAGTAGCAGCACTTCAAAGTCAGAGTCTGTCATCCTGTATTGTGTCATCCCCCTCACTACCACCCCTCAGCTCCCCCCTTGCCACACAGTTTTGGGTTTCTGACTCATGCTAGGCATGCAGGGCTTTTTTTTTCCCCCTGAATCCATGTTTCACCTGCAAAAACAACATACCTCCAGTCTCTATAAACAGCGATTTGCAGAGGCAAAGTGATATTACGTTCTGCCTTTCTCAGCCAGTGTTGTGATGCCTTTGCACCAAGTGACTGGAAAACAATCTCTGCCCGCAAAAGCTACACAAACTGTGGAGAGTAGCCTATAGCTACTAATTTAGATAAGAACAACCACAGCATCTCTCTCACATGCCGTACCCTCGCTGTACCAGAGAACAGTAGATACAACCAAGTACCACCCCTGACATGGTTGACAAATGAGTGAAAAAGCTATAAAGGAGGCAAACCTCCAGAAGGAGTTTGCAGGGGAGCAGACGTATTCCAAGTCCTACAGTTGTACCACTGCCTAATCCCACAGAAACATCTTAATTCCTGCTCCTCCCGTAAGAACCCAGTCTTTAGTCTCACAACTTGTAAACTTCTATGGTATCTGTAACTCGGAGTGCCAAGGCGTTGCAAAGTGCATGCTGCCTCTACTGACACAGAGACAACGGCAATGGGATGGGGGGAAGTTTCAAAACAAGCCAGGAATTTGACTTGAGAGTTGCATCAAGGAGACTTGTGCTTCTTGTACTCAACTGTAGGCTAAGAAAACAACCACAGCGATGTGCTCTCCTGACACAAAGGCTCCTTACCTCTTTCACAAGCTTCCCAAGGCTCTCCCTCAAAGTTTCCACAGTTTCTGACAGATCATGCAAGGAGGAATTGAAAGAAATCCGTCTCTGCAGGGAAAGAGAAAAGAAAACCACAAGTCACTGAGAGGTACAAACAAAGTAATTAAACTCTTGTAAACAGTCTTGTAAAGAAGAGTAGAAAGGACTATTTACACAGCAGAGTGCTTGATGGGGAAGACAGAGGTGGCTTTCTGTGCAACTTCGAGTTCAAAACACCCTGGGCTTCAGTGCCTTACAACGCAATGGGTATATCCCTTTTCTTCCTCACAGATTAGGTACCCAGATGACATAATCAGAACCAGCCCAATAAAACATTAAATGCATGCACGTACACTTACGGTGCAAAAGATGGCTTGCATTCCAGGTCACAAAACTAGCACAGTCTACAGGACAGCATGTAGACAGACCTGAAATCCTGCAAGCCCGTGGTAAGAAGAGGATGCAAAGGCAGGAAAAAAACAGTTGGTAAACACAAGCTTTCTGCAGGACTCCACAGATACCAGCTCAGATACAGAGAACTCTGGCAGTGTACATCTTCATCACTCAAGTCCTCCCACCAAACTTTGTCATTTTTTTATCTAAATCAAGGGTATATTTTAAAACAACCAGCTTCCATGAATCAGCTGAAACTCACTATCATCACAAGAGAAAGACTGACAGTTATACATGAGCAGAAGGCACAGCTTTCAGGAAATTACTTGCTTTAGGCAGCGAGTCAAACTGAAGACAACTCCTCATTTCCAGTTGCTCTACAAGCAACTGGTGGGCCTGACTTTTGGTTCGTGGGGTTCTTTTTCCATTCTGTTCACATACCTGGATTACCTTGCACAGGCAACACTTGAACACTATTTCTTTCAAGGGAATGAAGGTTAAAACAATTAAGACATCACATTAGCAGCAATGTGCTGCAGCACTTGAAAGCATGCTAAAGTTACAGCACTGTGACACAGAGGAACAGCCAAGGCTCTTGATTTTAGTACACATCTTTCAGGCTGAAGATTTTCATTTCCATATCTTTCCTGGGGTAATTTCTAGATGCAAATACTGGAGGCTGTCATATGTTCCAGTTGACTTGCTGAAAGGTGATAAGACTTAGTCAGTGCCAGCTGGCCTAAATGGGAACCGTTCCACTCATCCGCTACTACTGCATTTAAGATCCAGCTAACTTTGCTGAGTGCATAGCTAGTGCGTGCTCCAAAACCAGTTGGAAATTCAGGGCGGGTCTCCATAACTTCTATGGCTTTCTACTGGACACAGTCCTTAAGGTTTGGATAAATCAAAATACCTCATTGGGGCAAAAAGAAAAGCAACTCCAACTCCCCACAGGGTAAGGCCTTCAAGACATTTTCAAAGAAACACATTCAGCAAATATCAGACTACATAGCTGCACTATCACTTCAGCAACAGGATGTGGTACAAAGTCATAGATTCATGCAGAACAGTAGACACGCTTGTTCAGCTCCATATAACTCATCAATCTCTACACAGATTGGTGTTGTTCACTGTATTCAGAGGTGATTCAGGGACAGAATGGCTGAGGAAGAGTTTTCTGATGATACTAATTGGTTCAGATCAGTGAAATTCAAACGCCAATTGCAAAGGATTACTGAAAGGCCTCATGCTGACACACTGTTATAGAGTGCCAGACAAAATTCAGTGCTGCAAGGTAAAGTACACAGAAAGAAGACAGTTCTGTCTTAAGATAGCCTTCGATGGCTCTGCACTAGCTACTGCCAATTAGGAAGGGAGACCTTAGAATCACAGTGATAGGACAGATCAACATTAATGTAAGCCCATGGTGCAATACTGGTTCTCAAGTACTATGTGCAGTTTTGTATTCTCCATCTCTGAAGGAATATAAATACACAAGAAGGCCACAAGTATGATTCAAGATAAAAATGGTTTTGAAGGAAGACCACAGTTCTTTCAGTGGGATTTGTAATGACAGAGGTTCTAACAAAGGTCTGTAGAATTACAAGTGGGATTGAGAATGCGAATAGGGAATGATTGCTTGCTGTGCCTCATCGTATAGGACTAGAGAGCTTCCAGTGAAAATGTTGGCTTAAAAAAAAACCAAAGGAGATACTGCACACAGAACTTAGCCAAAATGGAGAAATTCTGTAACGACTATGCAATAGTGAATGTATCAAAAGTTAACGTGGGTTTGGAGAAGTCTCAAAAAAATGCATTAAAAAAAAGCTTACCAAATGCTATTAAACACTAAGACCCCAGCAGCAGCTGAGAAAGTCTGAGTTGCAAGCTGTCGGAGAACAGGACATTACACTGAGGAAATGCCTGCGTTCTTTCACACACCTCCCTTACGGGCCACTGCTGTACTAGTGCTCACAGGACACCAAGCTGAACAGGACTTTGGTCTGACTCAGTATGCAAGTTTTATGTGATTCAAGGAGTTTGCAAGCCTTCCCCTGAAATGTGAGAAGAACCTACGTATCTGTTTACATTTCATCACCCTGACCATTCTTCTCTAAGAAATTCACAGCACTCCAAATTAATTTCTCACCAGAAAGTGCACTGATGGCATTGCTATGGAAGCGATTTTGCTTTCTTTACCACCACACTTTGCACACTAGCACCCACTCATACAGCCTCTCAGAAGTCTCCATAAGGCAATGACAATACCTCCTGAGACACAGTATCTCCAGAGACAATGACAACAGTCACAGATGAGCATGTTATGAATTTCCCTGGAAAATTTCTCAATGAGCCATTGCAAAGAGTTAAGTACCTTATTATAGTCAGAAAAGCCCTCTAGGTTCAGGGCAGCTGGAGTAAGATTTGTCCTACTGTGCTTGCAGTACATTGTGGGGTAAGGGTGCAGCAACGACATTTTCCAGTGAAATGCAGTTAAAAAAAAAAAAAAAATCACTTGTCCTTTTTAGCCACACTGTGGAAAGACCAAGTTCTAGCAGGTTTTGAACAGAACTGCCCTGTACAATTACATGTTTGTGACTGGCAAGGCATGTCATCATCTAGACTTGTCTTTTTGGGGCAGTCAACATCATAATGTTCTTGAGATATAGATTGCTTGTATGTCCGTGCTACAACACTTGAGCTAGAGACAAATACCTGAGATGACTACAGTTGCCTGCAAAATCAGGATAAGCCTTGAATAAGTTCGCCTGTCAGAAGCTCCCACTAGAAGAGGTGGACAACTCTTTCTCTAACAAGCAGGAGAATGCATGTATTTGAAGTGTTGGTAGGTCATAAAATTCAGCTGCTGTCTGCATCATACAGCTGGCTGTTTCTACTCTGAGTCCACTCTGCCATGTTTGCTTTGAAATAGTTATTACAACTTTATACTATCTTAGCAGAAATTTTACATTGAACTTTGCAGAAAAATCAAATGCTTTAAATTTCTGCTTTTGTTCTCTGGGAGTGGAAGTCCCAAAGTTCAGCTGCTTAAAAGCATGGTATTGTGCTTGACTGAAAACAACTCTCCAAAGAGCAAGGAAAGCCACAAGTTCAGTTGCAGCATGTATTTACATTAAGAGACCTTTCCTAAAGCCATTTTTCAACTGGAAAGCATTTATTATTCAACGCTCAGTTCATGCTAACAATATGACAAAATACCATCTGTATTACTAAAGAGGCAGAAACAATCAGATTTTCATGTGCTCACCCACACTCCTTGAAGGACCACTATAGCATGCAAGCCGCAACGTATTTATGACTTATTACAGACTCACACCATTGGAAGAGAGTGTGGCAAAGCCCTTAGGCACCACTGCACAGACAAAATCCCACAGGACCAATTTGAAATGTCTTTATCATTTAACCTTTCCCCCGAATAATTTTCAAAACTGGGGAGATTCACAGAGGGGAAACTATCCCACAGACAAGTATTTTTGTGTCATAAGACAGTCCCTGCCCACTATACCACCAGTCAAGCAGGATACTTTTGACTCACTGCCGTTGCTCTTGCTAACCAGGGGTGCCTGTAACCTTCCCATAACTAAGTATTTCTTCCATGAGACAACCGCTGGCCTATCACAGGGAGAAAGCCAAAAACAAGATGTGTGCATGCAATCAGAGGTACTGCTTCTCTTGTTCTCAAACCACCTCCTGCTACCTCAGTCTCACTGACTACACCCAGTGCAAGGCAAACCTCAAGACAAGACGATGTGTCCACCAGGGTCTTCTCCAAGATGGCCACACTCTATAGTACTTACCATTGGCCAAAAGGCTTCAGAGAACAGATGAAAATTAAGATATAGCTCTTGGAAAAGGGAATTTGACTTTTTGAAACACTTGTTGCTTCTAGTGGAGTGGATGCTCAGTCAAGAAGTAAAGTTGAGCCTCTGTCTTAGCACCCTGTGATGACTCCCAGGTATTCTGCTCATTTTTGGTCTAAACGGCTTGCAGCACCAAATCAGTTCTCGCATAAGAAAGAATAAGAGACGGTTTAACTTCCCTATCACACCTCTATGTGCTTGGCTCCATTTTCTCATCCTACAGAGCAGGTTAATTCGAAGTCATGCAAAGAATCAGTGCAGAGCTATAAACCCTAATGGAATATTTTAATTACAAGTCCTGCTTTGTCTTAACTGTGCAACTGCACTTTGGGCAGTGCCCAAGCTGTTCTGGATAGAACCGACGAGCACACATGTGAAGTGTTTATTTTTTGCCTTTCTTGTTAAAAAAATTTCCGTAACAGTGCTGTGGCATTTAAAGTTCACATATTTCATTGTGCATAGACTTCAATTTCCTTTTTAAAATTATGTTCTGTCCATAATTTGCTAATAATTACTATTTTGCAGTGAGTTACCTAAAATACTTAGTTTCCCTTAGGCCACAAATGCACAAACACTTTAAACTGGCAGAAGCAGGTGCTGACATCAGGGTCTCAGCCCCCACAAACACCTCAACCACTAGAGTCTCAGTTTTGCACCCACCCCTCCATGTTTCAGCACAAATGTTTTTTGTAAGCACACAGTCAGGTCAGTCACTTTTAGTCCAAAGCAATCCAGTGATACAATTTACTGCACCGTCTTGCAGAAGGAACAACAAATGGGAAAGCACAGAGGCAGCAGCAACAGGCAAGTTGCTCAGAAATTTGCCACTCTAACTGCATAGATACTTGACTAAAGCCCTAAATGTTGAACGTATTCAGTTCTTGCGCACAGTTGCGGATCCTTTCACCTCAACTATATTTGCCTAAGCATATTAAGATGCTGCTTCTCCACGAATCACAGAATGCTAAAACCAGTGGAGTACAGGTCCCACTACACCAGCCAAAAAAACGCCTCTGAATTGCAGTTGTACCTAGATCTGATTTGAGCCTTACTTTTACTTCTTGAAATGCCATGCTACAAAGTACAGAAAGGGGACTAAGCGAAAAAATTAAAAATAAATCTCTAGGTCACTTGCTGGCGTTGGCTTCCAGGCTCTGTATGGCACATGCTAGCTTCACTAGCATGTCAAAGATTTGATCTACAGTGCTGTTAATGATAAGCTATGTCAAAAGCCTCCTTTGTTCATGAACTGAAAGTTCCCCCTTTGTTCAAAGATGTTACTACGGGTCAAGGCACTTTTTTAGCCTTTAAAGACACTAAGTTTCAAACATGCTGATCCTGATCTAGAGGTAATTAATTTTGCCTGGCCACGTTGAAGACAGTTGGGTTTTTTTTTTTTTCCACTCACTGATGCATTACAGCAATTTAATTGGAAGGCAGCCTGCAACATTTTTCTGAGGAAAACTGTGGATCTTTACAAGACAGCGTACAATGCACAGCAGGTTTAGAGCACCTAGCTCCAGACTCTAGTTTTTTTTTCCTCTAAAACCAAGATCATGAGCCAGCTTCTCAGAAGTCCCTCAAAATTGCACTTAATGTCTTAATCTACTTCGTTGCTGCCAAGTAGCACAGAGTGACTTAGCACTGCTTCCTCTCACCAATAAACAAGATAGATGTAAGAACTCAGATACACTCAGCACCCACTTCTGTCAGCTCAGCTGTAAGGACTTCCATAAATAAGAAAAACAAGATTAAGTCTCCAGAGGATTCATAAGACCAATACTGAGTTGCATTACAGCTAGTTACTTTCATCCGCTTCGGTCCCTAAAATTCTAACATCTCTGATATTTACTTCTGACTAAGTAAATGCATGCATGTACATCTAAGTAAACACAAGAAATTACTTATATCCACTCCTTCTCTAGCAGTCCATCTTTGTAATGAGGACAATTTTGGTGCTGCTACCTCATCTCTTAACGCATATGATGATGTTGCTCTTCTAGCAGGAAAGAAAAAATGCAGATGGAGGACATGAAAAACAGAAGATGAGCTGTGGAGAGAAGTAACTGGCGACTATGTGCTGTGCAGAAGAGCAGTATGATTCCAGTACTCGATAATAACTCTCTTCAACTGGGGACAAAGCCAAGGAAGCAGTACACAACTTTTGGACCTGGAAGGCTCATCAAATCTGGAAAAACACAGCCAAGTGTTTGTTTCTTTCACAGCAAACAGAAGTGTTTATTTTAGTGGTAAGAAAGTGGGTCCTGTGGTCATTTCTTCTCTATACTGGTATTTCCAGCACTAACTTCCTCAAACTTGTATTTTTTGCCAGACATCATAGACTTATAACAAAGTATTACTGCAGTTTCCTAGATAAGCAGTTAAGTCTGCTCCAGTCACCAATCACTCCTAAATAACATATTTTCATGAAGTTCTTTAAATTCCTGCCCCAAAACCCATTCAGGTGGGGCAAGAACACACGGCTTAAGAACTGGAGTCTACAAATTCAATCTACTCAAAGGTTGGGGCTTGCTACTGGCTAGAAAATTCTGCATCCAGTGGCCCCATGGTACGAGCAGAGGGCAACAGTTTTATCATTCAGCACAGGCCAGTCTAACATCTGGGCTCATTCCAGCCAATACACAGTATCTGACCAAAACACCAGGACAACCAAGGGCCTGTTTGTTACAGCAAAGCATAAACATTTTCCTCTCGACAAAGTGAATTGCGGACCACACACTGACATTCAGTGAGTACCACACTGCAACAGGAAGAGTAAGAATGACAGAAAGAACTTATGTTATTCATGCTCCAGTGATAAAGACCATCTTTGTTCTTTCTTACTGCCAATGAATGGTTCACTCTAGAAATATAGGGATGACTTCCTAGATTGAAAGCCCTAGGAAATATCACAGTGTCAATGACAGCAACTCACAGCTGGGACCAGTAGACTCACCTGAAGGGGCTTCAAAGGATTCAGGTTAGCACGGAAAGCTCGTTCAGCTGCAAGAAGTTTTTCCTTTGGCAAGTTGCAGATGAAGGCTTCAGAGTCCATAGCCACTGTCTGATTTTGAATTACAAGAAATTCAGACAGTGTTGAGCTATTGCAGAGATCTCGTAGTCGCATTCGGTAACCAGACACAACAACCTGGAAAAACACAGAAAGTATCTAAGTCTCTCCTCCTGTAAGCTGAATAGCACAAAATTGGTCATCACCCTGACAAAACTAACCATTCGTAACATTTCCAGGTAGAGGTAAGAAAGTATTTTTCTCTGCAAGTTGTGTGGCTCTGCCCTACGTGCAACTCAATTCCAAGAAAAACATGTTTCCCTGCCGAGTAGGTGGGGGAGAATCCTGGGAGGCACAGGTCTCCCTTCACTTCCCCACATGTATAGAGCAGCAGTTACCCTGCCCACCACAGCAGCCATTTCTCCCAACCAAGGGTACACGCGTTGCCCAATCTTCAGTCTTCTGGGAACTAAGCCACAAAGACAAAACAAGGCTTGTGACCAGACAAGTCTGGCAAATGTATGTGAAGGGCAAGAGACCTATGTCCCAAACTCCTTCAATATATCTGCCAGACATTTTCTGTGCTGTTCTGGATCAGGATCACCTTCTCCCTTAGCTTGGAAGTCTCTTTTTACCAACCGCCAACAAAAACATTTTGCAGTGTTTTGGAGCAGATAATGTACCAGTGGAAAAAAATAATCACATTGAATGCAATAAATAAGAGATAAGATTCTGGAGTCTCCTTTCACGGGCTTATTTTACTTAAGGTGATGATTTACCTGTCAATAATGTTTCCTAATGTACAATAACCAACTTATTGATAAAAGAAATTAATAAAATCCCTCTGAACTATCACCCGTCCCTTTCAGACTTGATGGCCTACTTTCTTTTAGTAAGGTTACTTAGAGGATTTAGGTTTGCTGAATGAACAGGTACACGTCAAACAGGTTCACACCGTACAGATGAGAAACAAGGAAACCCCAGTGCCTTCCATTGGAAAGAATTTTTTGTTTGCCTTTGGGCTAGAGGGAATAATTTTATTACAAAAGCAGACTGAATAACAGCTTTACACTTCATATAGTCTTTTCTGTTTATTTGGTGGGGTTTTTTTGTTTTTTTGTTTTTTTTTTTTTTTTTTTTGTAATACACAACATCCACTGCCCAATTTCCAGCAAGAATTAAAGAGGATTGCTCTCCACCCCAGAAAAGTTATCAGTTCCTGAATCACACTGGTAAGTTTCAGAATTTTCTCATCTTTCAAAATCAAAAGGGCATCAACAATCCAGGGGGAGATGTGTATTATGTTCAGAAAGCAAGTAGATGGAACTTAGAGGAAAGAGATTTATAATGCAACACTTATACAAACTTTAATTTAGACTGCATCCATACACCAAACCCAGGACGCTTGCATGCTGTACACTCAGTTGAATAAACCTGACAGCTCTCATATCAAAAAGGCTGGCCTTTTGAAAAAGTCTGGGTGCTGTTTTCATCAACTACCATTGTAACCATGCTGAAAAGGAGACAATTCCTGTGGCACTGGAATGACACTCATGAGAGCTGGGGTTAGTCTAAAGCAGCCTCCCTGGGCAGACACAAAGAAAAACACTATCTCTCAGTACTTTGGTGCTCACTCAGAAAAGCAAAGGTGAACAATCCTATTACCATTCCCTGTGTTTGCCTACTTTCTTCACTCAGATTTTAAGCTCTTTTGGAGAAAATACTCTTTCCAAACACAGTGAGGTCCACAGCACATGACCACAAAACAAAATCCCTGCCAGCTTCCCGCAACTAGAATACACAGTCACAAACATTTCAAGTCATCTGAAGCCACAGCGTCTTCAACAGGCAAATATGTTCTAAAAGTCAGGTTAAGTTCCCTAAGGATTCTCAAAATGCCAAGCTCATATATGAAAGCAGTCACAGGTGACTGTTCTGCGCTCACAGATCACGATGTTCTCTCTTGGGAATGTCCTTGTTACATGAAACAGGTTCGTTCCAGGTACTGCACACCCTGGCCATTACTATTTACTCCTCACTGCCATTCAATGTATCAGACTGGAGCTCTGGCCCAGGAGCTCACTGGGCCCCTGCAGCTTTTCACAGTGATAGGACTTACTCCTGCCATCCAAGCCACATTACAGCTGTCTGGCCATAATTGAACAACAGCAGCATTTTAGACTCGATTACATAGCCCACTGCTGATCCAGGCTCCTTTCAAATCCCATCAGTGAACACTGTCCTCTCCTTAGTGATCCCAGTTCCTTATTTTCTTGTAAACCATCAGTTCTTGGTTTGTTGAACCACCATGGGACACTAAAATACTGCAGAAGGAGGCTGTATTTGCTGTGAGACATCTGCACACTCTGAATAGTCCCTTCTACATGATATTTTGAATGAAGCTGCGACCCATTCATATAGACCAAACAAATATTGCCTATTAATACTGTCATCTCTATGCAGCTCAGTAGTGAGGTCAGATCCCCACCGTAGATCTCCAAGAAAATCAAGGGGGTCATTTCGTGGGTTAGATAAGGTCATCCTGCAGGAAGAGAGCTGTGCCTCTCAGATATCTGTATTAGAAAAAAAGCCCTCAAAAGAAGATTTGGTGGGCCACTGCCCTCTACAGCTTCTTGTCCTGATGCTTCATTAGTTCTTCCTGCCATGTCAGAGCACTAGTGGCTGTTAAGACTAAATATCATCAATCCCAGTGTCCTGGCAGAATCAGCACAAGATTTCTACAAACAAGAACAAAAGTTTAAAGCATTCAAGTAGGAACTGGCTGACTGATTACACCCCTTCACCACCCTTCAGATGTGCTATACAGATAAACACTAAGCTTTTCTTCTCCTTCCACTGGCTTTGCCATATACAACCACTATGTAGTAACACGGTAATCACACAATACAAGTTCAGAGCTAGCTTTTTGCCCCTTTGAAAATCTTTCTGCCTTTCTATTGACTCGGGGAGAATGACTGCTCTGTTGCTGCTGAAGCCTTTTGGTCATTCTCATAGAGCCATCTGTAGCATAATTCCATCTCAATCTAGCATGAATTCCAGGCAAATTAGTTTCAACTAAAACAAAACTTGCAGGCTAAAACGGCTAAGATTTTCTTTTCCATTTGACTTTTTTTAGTGGAACATATACTTAAATTGTAGGATTAATTATCAAGCTGCACTATAACAGGTGGTTTAATAGAATTCATTGAAGAAGATGACAATGTATGTGAAGAAGGACAACATCTAACTACATCAAAACAAAGTCTTAAAGGACTATTAACCAACTCCACTTCAAAGAAAAGATCTGATCTGGAGCTGGGAAGCAGAATGCATTTCCTCCTCCTTTTGCACCACCTTAAAAGAACCACAGGTCTTTCCTTTGAAGTCTGAAACAACCAGTTCCAACTTCTGCATTAGAAAGCATGCTTGTGAATTAATTCATCCAGACTAGCAAAAAAGATGTTCTGAGTTTGACAATGGCAGACGCTCATCCCAAGACAGGGGCTTCTGTCATGACAGACTGCTTACAAAGGCAATCACAGGAGCACTTAGGGGTTTCACTTGAGATCAGGACTCTTATACATTTACTGGCTGTCTTTAAGAGCTGGCCACAAACCAAAACTCATGCCTCCTTCTGCTGCACAGGAGTCTAAGGCAGAGCAACACAAACTCTGCTACAGTCCATGCTCAGTGATCAACCAACCACCCACCCCATTTTTATTTCTAGTCAACATGAAACAGTTCAAAAAGCACTAGCAATCTAATTAATGTTCTACTGAGGTGAAAAAAAACAAACAAACAAACAAACCCCCCCAAAAAAAACAGGAAATAAGAAATTCAGTTTAGCCTGAAGGGTACTAGGTTATTTTCTTACACATAACAAAATATTTACATGGTGGGTCTCAGAGTCCTTTTACAGCTTACAACCAAATAAGACTACAACTTGAGGATAAGATGGAAGAAAGAAGCAAGGATTACATTTTCTTTTTTGTTTGTACACCACTGAGCACAGAGGAGTCCTGCACTGTGGATCTTGGCACCATGGTTAAACAATAGACAAACACTGTATTATTGTTTGAATGTGCTCTTTACCTGCTGGAGGTTGATCTCTGCATCCAGTAGCTCCTGTACTGCAGACAATGGCATGGACACATTACTGTGAAGAAAGTCTGAGAACGTCTCATTGTCAATCAGGACATCCCGAAGCTTCAAGTCTGGAAAGTGACAAAACAAGCAACATACTGGTCAGAGCAAAGCCAAAAGGAAACTCACGTGAGAGGTCTGAACAGGAAAGGGAAAGCTGACAAATGGGGGACTGGGAATTACACAAATCATAGCACAAAGGGAAAAGATGAGCTGCTGGCAACGTGCTCTGAAACTTGGCAGTTTTCAGAGATGCCAATCTGTGACGTCTTGATTTTAAAGAAAAGAGCCTTTAAAAACAACTCCTTTTACCATGATTACTTCAGCTCAATTTGCATCTATATACAGAAAAGAAACAAGGCACACCAAACTGTCAGACTGATCTGGGATGAAGCCTACTCCAGTATCAGCCTTGCACAAACATTCAGCTTCCTGCAGTCCCTGTTTTGCTATGGAGCACAGGACTGAGCTGGTACCACTGAGGGATTTACTACCCTGTATTTAATTATGTTAATAGTAGACGTACTCTGCTGTAAACTTCATAGTCTGACATATGCAGACAAACATGATACAGAATCACACACACATCCAGAAAGCAAACTTAACAGCAAAATTTCTGCAAATACTTCGTAGTTCTGTTTTCTCTCCCCATAGCTTCATCTTAAGCCACTGGTGTTTCAGCTCTTGACTTCAAACAAATTTGCATCCTGATTACTGCACAGGGGAACCATCTGGAAATTATAATCTACATGCACTATTAATGTTCAGACCTAGAGTTTAAGCAACTGACACTCACACCGGTTTGTGTTGTTTTGGTTATGTGTTTTGTTTTGGTTTTGAAGAGTGAGGACAATTCCAGCCTTACTACACTTACATAAGCAACATCGAGGACAGCAGCTATGTCAGGAGGAGCTGAGAGAGCAAGTCTCATGGCATTTACCAGGATGAAAATTTCCAGTCTAAGTCAAGTCAGCCAGCTAGGTGTCACACTGCCTTTTCTACTCTAGGAAGAGAGGACACCCGAGCCCACGTTAAATAGTGGAAAAGAATAAGCTCTAAAGGAAAAGTAATGCAAGGGAGCCCCAGGAGCTTGTATTTTCCCACTCCTATAGGGAACAAGTGTAATAGAAATTTTTTTCCCCTCTTTTGCATCTTTTGCTTAGTTCAGCAGGTGACACCCCCAAGAAAGCCCACTCCTCAGGAAAAAGCATGCTAGGCACTCAGGGTGCCACCGGTGGCTGCGCTGCCAAGCTCTGGCGCCAGGGAACAGAAGTAGCACCTGGACTGCCACAGCTTGGCAGAGCAGTCATCGAGGGGAGGAAACCACGCGCTCTGTTCATGCCGCACCAAGCACACAGGGGTTACTGACGGTCATTGCTCTCTTGTCTACATATCCAGTTACAAATTCCCTGTTGCCTTTTTGTTCCAGGCAAAAATGTAAATCACCCTGCTCTGCTGAGGGGAAGCATAGGTTACTTTGGGACACAAGTTTCTCCTTTGCTCTCCTCTCTCACCCTCAGCGGGACTATCCAGCAATACATCAGTTTTGACCATGCTGTGCAAATGCCCCACCGCATCCCAAAACAAAAATTTAAAAAAAAAAAAAAAAAAAAAAAAAATCAATCACCATTCCCTCTCCTAGCCTGGAGAAAGGCAGGGAAAAGAGCTGGCTCTGCCAATAACAAAACTGTCCTTTTTTCCAGCAAAAGATGAAGCACCCTGCTTCACCACAACTGGAAGAAAAACTCCCCTCATACTGATTCCTTGGTTACTTCCTAAATACACTGAACCTCTTAAACAGTTCTGTAGCTTTTCTATTTTTTTTAGCTAGATCATCAACAGTTCATAATCTCAGACGGACAAAACGGTAGCTAGCGGCAGGCACACAGCACACGAAGATCAGATATTTGCAAGCTTTTTCATTTAATCTGCCCCTGTTAAAAATATTTTTCAAGCTGCTCTTAAAGAGCCACACACTTCAAAGAAAAAACTGTAACCAAGCAATAATTCTCCTTTTTTGTTTCTTCATTGTTTTGCCTTTAGGTTTGCTGAAGAATTTTAGCTTATGAGTTTGGTTTGGGGTTTGTTTTTTTTTGCCTTATGGAAGCAGGGGACATATTCTATAGGTAATTGCAGGAAAGTAACCTATTGGGATTCCTGCTGCATTACCTGTAATTATGAGGGGGAGTAACAAAGAGCCTGCCATCTTCCACAGCTGCAATTAACAAGCCCAGCATTAACAGGGCATTTTCTCCCTTGCTTTTCTGGCATTTTCAAACATCCTGATCACTGAAGTTTGCTGAAAATCGAAGCTGCTTTTCAAGGAAACTCCTACAAACAGCTGAACGAGTTTGTCATCATCATTTGAAGGAAAACACAAAGGGAACAGAACATAAAGTTACCAAAACTGCTTGTGGGACAATGCTTGGCTTCCAGCCAGCCAGTCAGGAACGCATGCTCACTGGTCATAACCCTTGCCTGCCCAAGACCACACATGGAAACTTAGAGACCAGTGGACTGAATTCCAACACCATGGTCCAGCTGCAGTGCCCTAAGCAAACAGCCAGCCTTCCTTACCTTGCATTTTCTCCCACACCCCATCTGGCCCTGCTTCCACTATGTGGCTCAGTGTCTTATGCAATCCCCCTTAATCATGGAGACAAACATAATGACTTGCACGTGAAACCACAGAAGAACACCAAACACTGCAATCGGTCTAAGTTCCTGCCTTGGATGCCTCAAAAAGACAAGAGTTAAGAGGTTTCCTCTTGAAAAGAGCCAATCTCCTCTACCACTGCTTGCCCACGAGGGCCTAAGGAAATGCAAGAGCATTAGTTAAAAGAACTCCAACATTAGTAAACAAAAGTAATAGGCAAGTCTTTTGAAGGCTAATACCAGGCTTACCTAATAATGCAAACACTTGGAGTGGAAGAACAAATTTTACAACCAGAGGCATACTACTGCAATATTTTCCTGCCATAAAAGTTCAGACACTCTCTCAAGTTACTTAAAAAACGTGAGGCAAAATACATCAGCTCAAACTTGATTTAACTGGTGCATCTTCTCTCACACTTGAAACTGACCAAGGGTATTGGTATGGTCAACCACCGTAAGCTGCCTGGCACAGAGCAATGCAGCTGCAGCATTCACACAGCACATTTCAATAGAAAACCAGGGAAGCCACAGTCTTGTGGGCTCACCACCATACGGTACAGACTCCTAGTTGCAGCCTCAGGTCCCAACAACTGAGACAAGCCCCAGGCACAAATGTGGAGATGAACTTGTCAGACAGAGCAACCACACTCAAAGACAGTCAGGTCTGATGTGAACCATCCCCACGACTCGATGGAAGGATGCACCTCTGCTGAAGAAATACTAAGGTAGCTTGTCCTCATGGCACTTTTACGATTTCAGTCCTGATCCCAAGGGAGCAATAACAAAAAACATAAGAGGCTTTGCTCATAAACTACAAAAATAACCCCCAATGCCAGTAGACCCAGTGGGGCCAAAACACTTTTGTTCTGCCTAGCTCCAACGCAGGCACTGTAGCGCAACAAAGCACATGAAACACGCAGGAGAAGTCCATTTCCCATGCAGGACAGCAAAAAAGGTCCTCCCTACAGTCACATAAGGAAGCCTCCAGCAGAACCAAGAGCTCCCAGAGCTGGAGGTCTTGTGCCTTAACCACAAACCCACCCTTCCTCTCTGAAGTCACAGGTCAGAATTAGACAACTGCACATGGCAGCATTTCACAGACACTGACTTCATGAAAGGCACAGCTGTCCCTTGTTTCCACTGACCTTGGGGACTGAATCCTGGGCATGGAAACTAGAAACTCATGATTTTCAGACTGCACTACATCTCCTATAGGACTGACATTCTGCCTTAAATCCTGAAGATCTATCTTTTCGTGACAGCTCAACCTTTTCCAGCACCTTAAAGCCTGAGCACAGAGCTAGGCTGGTCATTCCTTGCTTAAGAAAAAAAACATTGTGACAACAGAAAAAACAACAACCGCAACCTATTCAAGGAGCTCAAGACATCCACGTGAATTAGCAAAGGAAAACAGAACCTCCACGCTTGCAACATTATTGGTTAAATCAAACAGCAAACCAAAAAGTGTTCATTATAAAAACTAGCAAGTCAGTGCTATGTCAGCTTTCCACTCCATGCAGGTCAGACCTGAAGCACCGATTGTTCAGTGAAAAAAGTGTTCATGGTCCACACATTCTCCACAGCTAGAGGTTTTTGGTGTCGTCATTGTAGAAACACATTCCCAGTTACTTTCACAAGCTCAAAAAGTGGCTCAATACAGTAAAGAGCAAGAGAAACTATATGTAGGCAATAGTTCTAATGTGCTGATCTTACTATTTCCAGCAATACCAGGAAGATCCACAGACAAGGGGGACAAAAAAGCTTGTTGAAACAGCTTACTGAGCAAGGCTATTCTCCTCACGCTTCTCTCCCATTCTTTCTTGCTTCACTTAGAAGCACAGAGGGCTCATATGTGCCTTCAGAAGCTTAATGGTGCAGTGTCTTCTGAACTCAAACAATAGGGTAGAAAAACAAAACCCCACGGAAATTGCGGCTACAGCTTTCATATCCTGAATACTGTCTTCTAAAATTTAAAGGTATGCCAGTGGTATTTCAGCATATCTCATACAACGTAGAGTACAAAGCTCACCAGGTCTGACTTCAATTTGTAGAGTTTCTGCCCAAAGGGTTTGTGCCCATAATCTACAATCAACCACATTTTCATTCAGTTAGTAAAACTAACAAGCTCACTGAAAACAATGTGACAGTCTGATCCGCTGTTTATTTTGCAGCTTCCAGGAACTGAGTGAAGGAAGGGCAAGTAGGGGGATTCATGCCATAAGTTAATTCAGAAGCTAAGAGAGAAAATGGGGCAGGTATGTTCCCATCTATGTGACTATCTTCAGGGAATTTCACTCCCGACTGATGGAACATGCAAGACAGAAACTTAAGTTGTTTTCTATATATTCATTGCAGTTGGAACATATGCTGGCCACCTCTGTTTAAGGCTGTATTCCTCACAGCCAAGCATCAAAGCAACAGAGAAATTTCGTGTTATGACCCTTTACTTCTTATCACAGAAACTGCTCACAGGGCAACTCAAGGATTTTCACAACAGCAGCGTTAAGGCATCACAGCAAGGTTAAATAGTGAGACAGGACAGGTTATGAGAAGCTTTAGCTTTGTTCTTCAGAGACAGCAGGTTTCCACAAGTGCCCAAAGGAGACAAGACAGACAAGTGGGCTCCCAGCACAATGCTAGAAGCACCTGTCTCCACCAGTTAACAGAAGGTACAAAGCAAGGAAGGATAGCAAGTGAGCAAAAAAAGGCATTTTCTTCTCCCTGCACAAAGGGTTCAGATTCAAAGCTCTCACTTCCCCACGCAAGTAAAACACACTTCCACAGCAAGGGAGGTAGTGTGTGGCATCTCCGTAGTGCTCCCATGTAAGTGCAGTATCTCAGACACCACGCCAATCTGACTACATAGCTGTGTTAAGCCTGTACAACACTGCTGCACCACACCTGGGCACAACCAGAAGACAGGGTCACAAGGCTACCTGGTTTTGCAGGTCTGCATCACCCAGGGCACTGCTTGTTCACCACTCGCACTCCCAGCAACAGGAGTTTTTGCAACACACAAGCACATGAGGAGGCTAAAACTAAGACCAAGAGCTGGAGCTCCAGCAGCTAAAAGCATTAACGAGCAGAGCACTGGACTACTAGAAGGACTTTGGCTAAAAACCTGCCCTAGCTTTCAGCAGCCCCTCACATAGTAAGAGAATCAGGGCAGGCAAACCAAGAGCTGCCACAGAATTACCACATACACTGGAATTTTATATTACTTTTTCAATCAAGTATCTGGGAAGTAGTCCTGAGGAATACATGACAGATGCACTTGAATACATCTACTGATTTACACATTCATTACCCATCACCGATTTGTAGCTACTTCCCATAACAGCAGAAATACCCTTTGAAACAAGTTCAACAGTGGAACTAAAGACTGAATGACTTGTGAACTGACAATCAACCAGATGAAACTGCTATGTCCCGATGCTGAACCTTGTTACAGCACTGCACCCTACTGAGTCAATGACCCTGATCTACAATATGAAAAGCAAACCTTTCAGATGGGCTAGCACTGGACTTGGCAAGGCAGCAAATCTTCACCTGCCCTCGTTATATTCCTAACTTTGTACAATACACCCAGAAAGCAAAATAAAAAACATTAAAAAACATTTTAAGCTTTTTTTTTTTTTTTTTTTTTTAGGAATTACTAGGTTTTAATTTTCCTTTTCCTTAAAAGGCATTCTTTCTCCTGTGTGGTGGGAACAGATCTCAGAGCTGCCTGTATCCCTATCGATGCTGGCAGGAGCTCAACTGTCTTCTGAACAAGTTGGACAGCCATACCTTGATTCACTGACAAGAAATCAAGCAGCTCAGCAGGCCTGTTGAGCAGGATCATTTAGTGTGAAAATACAGGCATAACTAGCTCCCAGTCAAAGTGCTGTTACTTCTGCAGTCACAGCTTGACCTGGTTTTATGCTAGGCTACGGCTCTCTGCTTTGTTCTGCTCTCTCTGCAGAAATAAGATAATACACAAGTAAGCACTCACTTAACCAGAGCCCATCATCTTCATGTATTTGCCATGCCAAAGAATGATATGATTAGAGGGGAGGCAGTCTGCCATCCATCTCTAGCAGCTAGGATCCCACCGGTGAGAAAGGGAAGGGTGTGACAGCCCAGGCCTTCCCTCTCATCTTGGGACTGCAGACACTGCGACCATCTCCATTCCTCTACAAGACACTATTTTTACATAAAAGAGCTTCAAAAGCAGCGTTCAGCACAATTACTCTGGCAGAAGCAAAGGTGACACCATGCAATGGTGGACACGCAAGAAACCACTTGTCAGCCTTCACTGGGTATATGTTGACATTAAAGATGCAGAGCCCATTTGAGCCAGTTGAACTCCCGCCTCCAGCCCGTACAGAAAGTCAGCAAAGAAGGCTCAAACTTCTTTTTGGGTGGTACTTAAAAGTCCCAATCGCCACGGTTCCCCCTCCTGTAGGACATACATGACAACAGAAGACTGCATAAGAAGGCAGAGACTTCACTTAAGAAGTGAAAGCCACTGGCTGGTCACCAGCAGTCCTGCCAGCAAATACAGCCTAAAGAGCTTCTGCCTTTGAAAGGACGCACCCACCCACGTCACCAGGGCCTGTGTAACACCACAGAAGAGATACTCTCACATCTTTGCCTGCTGTAAGCCAAATTCTGTTATCAGCAGACAATAATGGCATACAGCATGCCAAAGAAAGTAGAAAACAAAATATTTAGGCTTCTTACAGTGCAAAACATGAGGCAGGCTTAAAGGAAACATCCTAAGTATCTTCACGGTATTGCTTTAAGAAACAAATCTTGATCAGCGCTACAAATCACATGGCAATTAAAACTAGTTGAAAATTCTTCTACTAATTTTCACAAAACAAGGACAAACGGCCAGTTTTTTTAGCCTTTGAATTGGCTTTTCAGCCACAGAGATGAGGGACCTCAGATCTGACCACATACAATGCTCCATAACTGCAACAAAGTTAATTTTCAGGAGCAGTACACAAAACACATTTAGGGCTGATACAGGCAATAGAGAACACCTCTAAAGGTCAAATCCAGCTCAGAGTACAGAAATGCCTTCTAAAAAGGCAGAAGCTAAGGGTTTGCTGTCAAGACTGGATATCAACTGCACTATAAACATTATGCCCTAGATAATATGCAGATTTTAGGCTTTTTTAAAAAAAAAAAATCACTGGGACACAGTAAAATACATTAAGGAAAAAAAATAATCAATAGACAGACTGGAAACCAAACAGCATCGTCACATGCAGCCACATACCATTATTCTAATCACAAACACCACTGTGAGCATACAAGAAGTGACATCATGCTATTAAAAAGCATGGAGCTAACCAGAAGTTGAAAGTATGAGCTGTCCCCAAGGAGGACCCTGTCCAGAATTCCTTGTACTTGAGAAAGTGACCTTAAATTCAGTGGTAATTCAAATCACAGGAAGAAGTAGGACTGGACATTTTAATCAAATGATAATTACTAACAACAGAAGGGATTTCATGAGCTGCCTACATGAGCATGCATCTGGGAGACTGCTGGTTCAAATGCAAACAGAAGACACCTGTATCATAACCATCTCAAAACTCCAAAACAAGCTGCCAGAACCACTCCAGCAGTACTATGCTACTAGAAACTTACACAACACCAGCTATCCAGTTTGCAAAGCTTCTCCCATGAAAGTGGCATAGGTAATGGTGAACCTCAAGCAAAATCCCAGGCAGAGCTGCTCAGGAGCAAAGCATCCCAACCATCCTGTATTTTTATTTGTTTCACCTTACATAGAAAGGCTCCTGAGAACAGCAAAAAGCCACCTCTTCTTTGAGTGTGAGGTCTCATCCTACCATAGCTCCCTTCCTCTCACTCATCACAGATTTGGGGACCCTGACTCGCATCTAACTTCTTTTAAAGTTTAACGCAATATGAAGTCTGCAGTCAGCAGATCACACTGCTTATGATGAAAACATACCTAAATTATTTCAGCCTCCCATGACTGCTCCTTATGTTTCAGTTTATTCGGTCATTAGAAAGTTATCCTTATGGGTTGTAGTTTGGTTTTGCTTCTAAGAGTCAAATCCAAAGGAAGGGGAAGGGGGGGGGGGGGGGGGCAGAAATAAATCAGGCTCCAGCACTGAAACAGGGGATTGTTTTCAGTGCCTAGTTTAGGGTAACCTTTGCAACCATTCAGCCCCTTCACTAATATAAACCTGACTGCTGACCAACTGCACTTCAAAATAATTAAAGAACTTTCTCAATTTTGGGGAAAGACTGAAAAGCAGACACTAAGCAGATATGGATTGATCAAATTCACATACTCTTGGTCAGCAATTTTATTTCTCATATCTTAAGCATAACACTATACTGCTGTTCCCAGAAGACCCTACACCTTGGTAGTCTGAGGAGCTTACTCTCCAGGCTGGTGTTCTTCTGAACTGTCACTATACCAACCACTCCTCCCCTTCAGTACTGATGCTACTTGCTGGCTAAAATTACACTTTCAGAGTACTTGCACTAGCATCTGTGTGCTTTATACAGAGGACAGGAACATTACTAATAGACACAGAAGAGCAGTGCACTTTGTTGCATTAGGAACCTGAACCTGTGCACCACAGTCTCAAAGCAGTTGCAGTTAACCTGAAGAAAACTGGGTTTGTACTGATGCAGTCTTCTGTATTATTTACATGGATGCACTGGTACGATTCTTTGCACTTTCATCAAATAGCAGTGAGAGATAACACAAAGCAAGGAAAGGGATCGGGTAGGTGAAGACACCTGTGGTCTTAAAGGGCTACTCCATTGTCTTGATTTCTTTCTCTCGCTTTTCAGCGCACTTTTCCCTACCTGCTGAGTAGTGGGCAAAGATAGGAACAGAGCAGGGTAATAACATAGGTGAGCAGCAATATTTGATGTCTGCTGACCATGACATTAGAGCTGTATCTTTGCTATGAGGAAAGTCTGTTGGGACAACACACTTACAAATCCACATCTTACCTCAAGTGGCAAAACACTTTTTTTTTTTCTACTGTTCTGAAGTAGCATTTTGTTTGGTATACAACAGCTGCTTCTTTCCTGAGCAGCTGCTTGGCACAAGTCAGAACAAGCACTCAGTCTTGAGCTATTGCTACCTTTGCAATAAGCTGTCTTTGTCCCATCAGCAAATCCCCTTCTGGCATGTATGCATGTTGAATCAGCCTCAAATACCGTCCAGTTAGGCTTCAGCTGCACTTGCTAAAATATATGGAAACGACAAAGAAAGGACCTCCTGAGACTACGTTATGCTTATTAAATCCTACCGTCTGTAGTCTCTCAAACCTTCTGCCAGCATCAAACAAAAAAGTATACAAGGATTAACTGGGGCAGTATTTGCCTCTAAAAAAATAGATTTAGAAGAACTGGGGGAGAATACCACACACATAACACAACCCACAGGAAATGGTCTCTCAAATTTTGCACCATCCTTAAAACTAAATTAGAAGGGGAAGGAAACTTCGGCTGTTTACAGAAGATCTGTGCTACAGATCAGCCCAAATCTTCATCACATATAACTTAGGTCAGCATAAAAAAAAGCTAGGGCAAGATCTTCAGCTAATGGATGAGCTACCTTCCACTAAATTTTCAGAGCTACAACAATTTTTCATCAGCTGATGATTCCATGCAACACAGGCATAAGGAATATGTAGTTTTAACAAACTGCTAATTATTAACACTTAAATAAAAATATGTAGGTTTTTTAATATTGTAGCTTTTATAATTAATTTCACAGGATTTTTCCACATTTTTGGAAACAAAACATACATGAAGTGTGATACAAGCATAAAACCTGTACCTGAACTAAAAACATCTCAAACAACCACTAACTACTTGATAAAACACAAACATCATCTTAGGGCTGGAAGCGAAAAACGTCTGCAGTTTGTTGAAGCTGCAAAGAAATTTAGAAACAGGTGGTAGAATATGTTGTTTGAATTGAGCCAGGATCCCAGCATTAACACTTGCCTATTTTATGATCAAAACCATTTAAACAGAACAGCACCTGTTTCCCATGAAAAAGGCAGCCTAGAAAAACTGAACTTCCATGGAATTTAAAAAATTAAGTCAAGCAGTACCCTATCCCCTTGCCTGAGTAAAAATGAATTTTGATTCAACAACATTTAAAAGCCATCACCTCTTTGCATTCTGACTGTATTGAAAACCATCACATCCTACTGTGTTTCAGAATGGAACTGGAACCCCCCTGCCAGCTGTTTATCTATCTAGCTCGCAGGAAAGCCACACAAGTCAGGTAATCAGTGTTGATAATGCACACTAAAGATGAAATGTATTACTACTAGAGAAAGTTCAAAAGCCAAATATTAAGTTGAGAGATAGTTGATTAAGTTGATGAAGGTCAGATACAAATTAGATACTCCAGCCTCAATATAAAGTCAAACACAGACGGGGTTGGGCTTTTTCAAGCTGTGGCAATTTCATAATCACCCCTTTTAGAGCTCAGCCCCACAGAAATCCCCTGAGAAAGCTCAACTTTTCGCCAGATGACAGTGGTACAAATTTCCTAGGGGACCACTAACATCAAGCTTAGTGTGAAAAGTCACTACCCTGCTCTCTCACCAACCGCAGACTGTAGCTTAAATAAACCAAACACAATTTTCCACAAATCAGGCAATTTATTGAGATCCTGAGATTGGAAGTCACTGAGAACAAATCCAGAAATTGTGTCAGAGTGGAAAACATAGAAAATAAACGCAAACTAAAGTTAACACTGAGGTTAAGGTTTTGGGAACACAATACTGGTATCAGCAATCCGTACTTAGAAAACTGCATACAAAAGGGTAGACATAATAGGAGAGTGTGAAAGGTGTAATTGTTTACTTAACACTTGCATTTTATTCTCTGGTTCAAAATAAAAGCGTTGACACACCAAGCTGATGAGTTTTAGGAGACTAAAGAAAGCACTCGGACCTCTTTAATACTGTCCTGCTTCTTTAGCACATGCCAATACTACCTATACTGTGACTAGAACAATAAGCAACTCTTGTATTCTTTATCATTGTCTCTTTATTTACAAAAGTTCACAGCAAGATAAAGATGGTGCCTTTAAGATACAGTGATTTGGTACCTGTTGGAATAGCCATGTTGCTAATTTTAGACATGAGCAAGGTTGGCCTCTCTGCATGTGGTCAAACCATTAGTTACCACTAGTAGGTTAGCTGGTCTTTAAGTAACCAGACTACCAGTGCAACCCTTCACCTGTGCAGAATCATGGAATCATAGAATAGTTTAGATGCTGGCATGCTTGTGATTCTCCTAATGTTTTTAATAGGTTCATGCTGTTTCCTGCGATGGGATTCCCAGAAGTGTTTTGGTCAAGCTCCTGTCACCTAGTATAGCACAGACACTGCAGCAAAGGCCAGATTTAACATAACACTGCATAGGTTTTTTTCAGTTCCACTTCAAAAAGCGTTTCAGTCTTTTCCTTCCACATCCATACACACCTACCTAGAATCCAAGACGGCATAATTCTAAACCTCTCATTAAACAAATATCTCAGCAGAAGGGAAGTTCAGACTAAAATCCGGCACCAGAGATCAGTTCAGCAGAATCAGAGGACAGCGATGCACGTCATGCTGTATCCACCCATCTCAAGCTCTAAGCAAAATCACATAACTAATGCTATTACAGACAAAGAAACCTCTGGAAGTTCACAGACAGCCCCATGGGAAACAAGTGTGATTCTCCTGGTAACAGATTGAACGCTGTAGGAGACCTTCGTGCCTAAACCTCTATCAACACAGTTTTATTACTTCAACCTCATCTTTGGCTTCAAAATGTTAAGGAAAGCATTAGACTCCATTGAAAGTGGTAACTGAACAGAAGTAGTTCAGCAAATACCGTGTCACCTCACTAATAAGAGCAGCTCAGCTAACTGCCCAACATACCACTAGGGACCCACACCACCATAAGTCTTCTCTACCTTTGAACATCTCTTGACAGTCAACCTCCTGGTTTTAGTTCAGGACAGAAAAAGTAATGGACCCATTGGATTCACATATTTGCCTGTAGTAATGGATTTAAGTGCCCATCCAAGAACATTCTGGAAAGGTTTTTCCAGACCTGCAGTTGCCTGCACAACTTTCATTCTTACCACCCACCCTCACAAAAAAAAAAAAAAAAAAAAAAATCTAAGGGCACTCAAGTCTGTGCCTGCCCAGTGACCCAGTGATTTGAAGAACAAAAAATTAGGCAAGTGTGGGAAAACTGCCACGTATACCCAAATCTCTTAACTGACCGATCAACATGGCACAATACAAAATGCCTTGTGCAATCCATGTATCAAGCATTGGCAGCTTGTTCCACTTGCTCCATCCCAACAGATTGCATCAGAGCCAAGCAGAAACTACATTGGTTCCCAATCCTAATCCCTGCTCTCCCCTTTCTGGATGGTTACTTTGGGCTCAGAGGGCCAGCCGCCAAGAATGCCCTAGAGAGTTCAGCAGAGGGCTAACACAGAGTAATCCATACTGACAAGACAAAGGTAAAACAGCTTTCCTGTTCACTCCTATTGGTCAAGATCTCTCTATTGATACCATAGGGCAGTGGTTTTGGCAACGTTTTTCCCAGCCCAAAGGAAGGCAAGGACCTGCACTTCACTATGGAGCACAGTATCAGAGGGTCCAGACGCATATTTTCAGGCCACTGTGCAATGGCAGGAATGCCACCCTGCAGTTGGTGTCTGAAGGTGTTTCCAGGAGTGAAGGCCACCTGGACACATGGTTTATTAATCCTCTTTGTAGAATGACTGTTTTTTGCTAGGACACTTCACAGGAGAAGCCAGGAACAAGACTAGCTTCATTAGGGAGGGGTAGGCAGATACAAGAATCCATTTGAATGCTTAGCTTGAGGACACGGGGTCATTTTTATTAGGGAGAAGACACCAAGGAAGGTGTTAGCTATCACCTTAATGTCATCTAGCAGACCATGTAAAGCCTGTTCCCCTGAGCACCCTGATAACCATACAGCAGGACACGTGCCACCAGAAGGCCTCTCCCAAGACTGTTCTTCAGCCCAAGCCCTCATCATTCTTTACCTATTGAAACAAAAGCAGCACTATAGCACTGACCAGACAAGTTGTAATCTCTTTCAGCCACAACATCTGTCTGGGCAGAAGGGTGTAACATCGGCAGAGGATGCCACTCAGCTGATTCTCCTATACCATAAGCAACACTAACCCAGCAAACAAATGGGAAAGGCAGGGTACGTGGAATAATAGCCTGAGATCTGATGCAATTTCTTAGGCTGTGTTTGTTTCCCTCTGCTTATTTCATTGTTCCACTTGTGTTTGCTTTGGTTGGTTTCAAGAAAAATAAAAATATGCCCTTCAAACGTGCTCAGGATCACCGAAAACCTACAGCAATGAAGTAAATGCCAGCTAGACTGGCTTACACATGCAACTATCAGCAACAACCAAAGAAGGTGGCTTTAATTTTACCTGTTGATTTACTACCCCACAGTACTGCAGAACCAAGGAAGAAATAAAGTGTGCCTTGGTGCCAACCACAAGCTGCATCTCCATCTTTCAAAAGAGGAGAAAAGCTTGTTTCTTGCAAACACTTTATCCTCTGCTAAAACAGCACTGAGGCCAGTTGCAAGTTCAGTGCCTGCAAGCAGTGAGGTAAGCCTACTGGAGGTGGCAGTACCAACAGCCACGTCATACTCTTCGAAGTGCCATCACCAAGGTCTTTGACTCAGTTCTTATTTGCATTCTGCCTTATGGTGAGTGTTGAAGACCTTGGTGACATTGCTGGACAGAGATGTAACAAGCGCTGGGAAGGAGAGGGTAACTGGCGACTGATTATGTTAAGGTACATGTGTGCCTACATGTAAACTTTACTGCTCAAGACCTGCTGAAAGCAGCTATGCAACAGCAGTGTCCTTAGAGTGCGATAGCTGCCTCTTCTGAACTCCCTCACACCACCAGTTAGTACTTCATTCTGGCCAGAAAGGGCGCTACATGAAGCCAGGATAGGCTGTTCCCTACTGATAACACCTTCCCCTCTCTCTGCTGAAGTACTCCTCTAGAGTAAAGCAGCAGAGAACAGGAGCCACTCCTCAAACTCCTGGATAAACAACCCTGTTACAAGGATTAAGCTCCCATCTTATCAAGAAATGACTGAGATACAAAGCCTGTCGGTATGAGCACATAAACAACCTTAGTGCCCTACCTAGCTGTTAACTAAGACACTGACTTGCAGGCAATCCTGCAATCTGCCATCTTATGCAAGTCTGTCTCCCTCAGGGTTCAGCACATGCCTAATTTCAGATCAGACAACACTAACAGTCACAACTTGGACTTTAATTTGTTCGGGTTGTATTAAAGAACCTTGAAGTGAAAGGACTTTGGCAAACACTGTCTAAAGAGATTCAAACATCCGAAGCCAAATACAGACATGTCTGCTCTGAACAACCTAGTGTTAGAACCAAAATCTATACTACATCTCCAATTTTACACTAGTTATGGAAGATCACCTCCTGAAGCCTGTTTCAAAGCCATCAGGCAGCAGTAGGAATTGTGTGTGGAAGCAGGACATCCCAGTGTGATGGATAAGAGCCGCAGAAACTCCAGAGCCCATACCACACAACAGGGAGCATACAGTCACTCCCACTGGTGAAACATGAGCTGCAAAGCTGCATGTCTGCACCACCAATTCACATGGCTTCAGACACAGGCCAGAGCTAGACCAGACAAACCGTTACTAGTGTTTTCGATTACTAACTCATCACATAATTAGCCTTACTGCTAAGTGGGAAAATACATGAACGAAGGCAGTGCTTTCAGGTTTGTAGGTGTACTCACATCTGACATCCACTTCTACTGTCTCCTTAAGTCCCGAGAGTCACTGGAGGAAAAGCCCCAGAGAGTAAAGGATTTAAGCATCTCATATCTCATTGTCAAAGGCAGTTGAAGGGCTGACCTGTAGTTCCCTTCCTTGCACAAGGATATAAGCACTGCTAAGCATAAATACACAAGTACTTGTAACATTACAGGATGCTGTTTCATGCGCGCTGTCAGAAAACGAGTCAGGCAGCCAAAAAGCAGACAGCAGGGACCCCCATGTTGGAGGCTTTGTAGATGTGTGTATCATAAGAGGGACAAACAGGCTTTGTTCCCTACAAGCCCTACCAACAATGGGCAGTCTGTCATTCTAATCACAGAGGCTTGATTTCTTATTACACATTTGGAATATTTTACTATAGAAATGTGATATTTGATGACTGGTCTGAGACTTAGTTTTGCAGTCTGCTAGTCTTTATAGTCTAGAGGAACTTGAGCCTTCTGACCTTCAACTTATACAATACTCCCTATGCAAAATGCTTCTTGGAATCACTCCTCCCCCTCAAACCTTCCCAGCAGTGACAGCTTCAGCTTATGGCTTTGATAGCTTTCTTGAAAGCATCCACGTATGATGTTCACTGCATGTTTCAATGCAAAACACCACTATCTGCTCTCTTTGGAGAAGTTAAACTTGCAGCTACTACTGGAGACAAAGTTGTGTGCTACTTGGTCACACCACCATCTGTCATTTTCCCACAAAAACACCAGGTCAAACCAAGGGTTTGAAGAGCTCCATTCAAAACAGTATTAAAACCGTCCTTGGGAAATGGTCATTGTATTGGCTACATATTTTCGGCTGTGTTCATTGTGTGCCCACCTCTGCACAGCAGGTTCATCATCTCGCACCTAAGCCTGCTGCAGAATCAGGTAAAAAGCACAACAATGCCACTTACCAGTTCTCAGAGTCAAAAAAAGGGGATACTGGCGATACAAATACTGAGCTCAGCAAGGAAGGGTGGTCCTTATACATAAAGGCAAACATCAGCTAATGCTGAAAGAAAGTCAGCAGACCACAGTAACACCTGCAGATCTGATCACATCAGGATTCTGCACAGCCCTGAAGGGGAGACAGTTATATCCCCAAGATAAACAAACCCCCTTGCACTGTTCATGTTTGTACACACAGCTAGCACACATCTGTCAACACAGATTATTTCAAAGTTACCTGCAATGTAGTAAGCAATGTAGGAAAGGATGCAAAAATACCATCTCTTTAAAAATTTGCTGAGGACACAGACATGGAACTACTTGAATCACATCACGACAGATTTTTCTTCCAGGAGCCTGCCTAAGCCATGCAAATGGACAGCTAGGAAGAACCATAACTGTAAAACTAGGGACAACTTTCACAGAACATTTAAATACCACTCACATCCAAAGAGGTCCACATGCCTGGAGAGCAGCTTTAGGTTAAGACACTCAATGGCCACGTTCCGTGTTCTATTTCTCTGCTGTATTTCTTTCTAAACCATTACTTTCCATCACTTCCAGTAGAAGCATGCAGCACTAACCCAGCAGGTCACTTATTCCTCTGCATAGGACAGGAAGATACACCAGACTATAAGCTAAAAATGGAAGGATTCTCAGTTTTCATCGCAAATGGTGTTGTGTAAGCCCCAAAGACAAAACATTTTCTTTTGGATCCTGCCATTCAAAATCCTGCCAGACAATAGCACAGGATGAGTTATCCTACACCAAACAACCACACAGAAACAAAACAAAACAAACAAACAAACAAACAAAAACAACAAAAAACCAAGGAGGGAAATGAAGACTTGTCACAAAATAATCAGCTTTGAGTTTTTAAACCAAAGGCCAATATCAGCTTTTCCTCATCTGTGTCCTTCCAGCACGCATCCCATTGGAGGCTCAGGGGCAGAGCACTAAATTGTAGATGTATTACATCCACTAATCCACCGACAACATAACCAAATAACTAGCACTTTCCAAAACACACTACTTAAGACTCCTTTAAGAAAGTCAGCACTTTAATTGACTTCAGTGGGCTCAGGATTGTAATTTCGTATCCAAAAGAGCTGCTGTTCTTGGCATTACAGACCACTCCCTTTCTCTTCCACAAATGAAGGTAAACAGCACACAAAGGTGTGATACAGGAGAGGCGTAAGGTACTTCTGCAGGATTGGAAAGGGTTAGATGAGCTGTAAATTATAACCATGCATCTCTCCATTATGGCACATTTCATGAATTTACATACATGCAGAATTAGCCAGATCAGAAATGCCAGATGTACGAGGCTCTTTCTACCAAGCTGTTACCTGAGCTAGAGATGTTTCCCAACTTGCGCAGTTTTCCCAGGACCTTCTGGACATCCTTTATACTCGTGTCCTGTTGACTGTACAAGAGTAACCTCTTGGCATCTGAGAACAGGCGGGAAACACTGGTGATGGGAAAACACAAAAACAACCAGCAGTTGTCATCAGCTCTAGAGCCAGCATCCACAGTTTTACATACCAGTTCCAAATTTCAGGCACTTTCAGCCATGCCACTGCCCTCCCAAGTATAATGAGTGCTTTCTTCAGTGACCACCCCGGGACAAAACAAGGGGCCTAATAAAAGATGGCTGCTAATGTGAGGTCAAACAAAGTAACATTAGGAACCTCCACATATTTGAAAGTGGTTATTTAAGACTGGGATGGAAACATCCTCCCCTTTCCTGTAAAATGCTTCCTCTTAGAAACTCAGTACTTTAGGTATGTCTTTGTCCCTTCCAAATGCTTCCCCAGGTTGCAGACACATTTTACTCATTAGGCCTAACTGGCCAGAGAGTATGAATGCAGCAAGCTGGGCAAAGTATAAAGAAGCTGGCTTGAAAATTGAGCTTTCTGCAACACATTAGCCAGTAATAAATGACACAAATGTCAGGCTGTCCCTCAAACCCACTCTGAGACTGTCTCTCATTCTCCACTGTCCACCTCTGTCTCATTAGCCATGAAAAGAGGCTCCCTGGAAAAAAAAAAGAACTTAGATCTTGTCTTATTGTGTTCTCAATTCCAAGCAACTGATAAGAGAATGTACTCAGTCCTCATTCAGGCAGAGCTTTTCATTCACCATGAGATTCAACTGCTTGGACTTGCACACCTACCAGCTCTCTGCAAACCCCTCCAAATTTGCTAACTGAAGAGCTTGGTACGTTAGTGGCAGCAGAAACAGAAAAGTCTTCAATGGTGTAGGGTTACACAAGCAGCTGGCAATTTCCAAAAATCCCTTTCCACGTGTTCCCCAAAGAACAGAGATGAGAAAAATGGAGGCAAACTCACATGGAGGCATTGAAGTTTCCAACAATACCAGGGGATTCCCCAGGAGTTGGGTAGCGGAAACAAGGGTTGTTGGCATTGCAGATGATCCCCTGTATCCAAGGCAAGGTTCCTGCTGAAGGCATAGCTTTGTTTGGGAAGTGACCTAGAACAGAAACACAAAGAAGTTGGGAGATAAACACAAGAATCCATTGCTACATAGCATTACATCTGGGAGGGCAACACTAATTGAGAAGTTCTATTTACTCTCATTTTTGCACCATTGTTTTTGGCCACACTAATAAAAACACAGTACGTATTGCTGAGGAACGCCCACCTCAATCGCATTCACTGTGAACACCAAACAAGGGGTCAGCAATCATCGGTTGGGTTCCTACAGTGGTTTCTAAGACAAGTTTGTTATCCCTCTCTCATATTGGCTTGATTTCCAGACAGTCTTCTAAAACATTTAAGCACCTGCCGTCATATTTCAAATCTTTTTCATCACAGTCTAAGTCTTGCTGTGAAAGACCTCCTTAGGTTGTAGCCCAGAGTCTACATTCTGTTTATGTTCTGCATTCTGGTGAAGCACTAAAGTACTAACAAACTACCCATATGACATCTCCACTGGCAAATCACTTTGACACTTGCAAATCCCTTACCTTCCAAGGATAAGGGAAGAAAAGCTTCCCTCACATAATTCTGCAAGTTAAACAAGCCATCAGGCTGATTTCTGTAAATGAGCTCAATTCCTCATCCCTACACTAAGGAGGAGAGCAAGGAAGAAGGTTTTGCCCGTCCGTCAGGGCCTCACAGATACTCAAGCCTTTGACCACAAGATGCACATTCTCCGCTTTGGTGCCCACCTTGCCCTCACAAAATCAGCATCTCTGCAATCACGTGGGAGGCTAGCACCCTACCTCAACAGCTGCAATGGAGATATCAAACCCCCAGGAGGAAGAGAGATCAAAGCTGCTGAATTACAGCAAGGCTGGTTAATGTAGGTTGCTGAAGAAAGACTAGGAGCTCATCAGCCCTCTCTGGAGAAAGCCAAGGGCTCTGGTTCAGGAGAAAGGTGAAGGAACTGAAGGTTCATTGTTTCCAATACCATGGGGACTGTTTGTTCACAGTTCTCTTCAAAATAGAAAAACTATTACCTGAGCCATTTGGCTTTTGTTTCATTTTGCTTTTTCATTGTTCTTGGCAGAGGGGCTTGGGGGTGGGAGGAAAGAGGAAAAATGCTAAGACTTTCAGATTCTTTTCCTGAAACTTCTCAGATAAGCACCTCCTCTCTCCTCCATGCTTTTTACTTTACATGGCTGAAGACTCAAAGAAACTATTAAAAGCAATATGAAAAGAGTGAGGCAGAACAAGAATTCAAGATAACTTTTTTACATAGCAACCCATGCAACAGTTTCTCAAAGAGTAAAGCAGGAATCAGCCAGTTTTAAGTCACTGAGTTGCACAGAAAGCACGGTATAATAGCATACCATTTTCAATGACACTGCTGCAAACATCTAGCTTTTCAGTACAGATTAAAGCCCCTTTTTGTCAAGATTTTTTTTCTCCTAAATAAAGTGTATTTTGAATAACTTAAAGGGTCACAGGAATAGGAAACTCAAGCTCTATAAGTCAGCAATTTTGCTTAAAAGCAATCTAAGATGTCTTCTCTGGCTATTCTGGTGAACGCCCTGTGACTATCACTTAGGGGCAACCAAAATTTTGCCCCATGTGTATTCCTCACACCACACCAAGCTCCTAGAAAAAAAAGCTGACTAGGAAGTGAACATGGAAACAGCCCAATCCTTGGTGCTTCTATTTTCCTTAACTAGGAGGACAGAACTGCAAATCTATTTCTTGAAAAAAAGCTATACTATTAAAATACTGAGACTATCTGGAAGCTACAAAGCACTTGCACGCAGCTGTTACTGCTATCATCAGGCATTACCTGCAAGTCATTTCATAACAGCATACAGCACTGCCACTACAGATAACAATCCTGCTTCCCTCAAGGCATCCACAGGGTTGCCACAGAGCTCATCACGAACTCAAGGTTCTTCTTTCTATCTCTGTTCATAGTTCAGCAAAACATGTTCCACTACACAACACAGCCTTATCTGTCAGCACATGAATGAATGTTCAATGAAACCAATCCGGACTTAAATTTAGTTACTTGTTCTCAGAAGCACTTAGAAAAATGGAGGAATTGACCAAAAAAGTAAATTAAAGTTAACAGCTGCTCTACACTCTACAATTCCTGATGACGACACAAGTAGTAGGCAGACACAGTCAACATAAATAGGAAGGAAAAAGAGCTGCAGGTGAAAGACGTGGAACTCTGCTTGCGCTACCAGGGTGGCAGAGCACAGGATTTACAAGGATGCTAGTGACTAACAAGCCCAATATAAACAGCTCTATAAAAAGGCCACTCTTGCTATGTTTTGAGTTTATATACAGCATTGTCACAGCTGCAATGAATGATCATTGAGGCTGCTGGATATTTACACCAGCTGAGTAGACTGCTCATTGCTTGTCTTCAGTCTCAAATCCCTATTACAGGTGTCTCTCCAAAGGCCACTGTAACAGTTAGAAAAGGCAATTCAAGAGTCATGCAAAGGATGATATTTAAGGAAGCTTCAATTATCCTGCCAAGCACTGTAGGAAGTCAGATAGGTCATACATGGGACCAGCAGTATCCGAAGTGCAATGAGAAACTGCAAACATCAACATTTCAGCTCTGAAAGGATCCCTGCTAGCTTGAATGACTAGCAAGCAGCATAGAATACCCTGAACACCACAAAGAATCACAGGCTAAGTGCTGTAAGAGCTAGTTCTTTAGAATGAAGCACTTCGAAGTGCCATGGAGAATTATATCATGCTGGCCCTCAACCCTTACCTTGCAGTAATCAAGCAAAGGAAATAAACAAAGAGCTCTTTCACAGTCAGCTAATGGTAGCAGGAGGCTGTTACAAATCCCAGTAAGACCAACCATGTTGACAATAAACAAGTTATGATTCCTAAACCAAATGGCAATCAACATGAAGACTAAAGATTGTCATTTGCAGAGTCATTTTCTAACCATAAAACAACAACTACTCTGGATGCAGCTGCTGTGTTTGGTACTTACATTCATGCTGCTCATAGGGCGGATATGAAAGTCTTACAGAGATCAAGATGAAGAAGATAAACAAAGGCCAGGCAACTTCAATCAGCAGCTGGAACTGGAAACAATAAAGACAAAGTATTAAGATGTCACGTTCAAAATACAGGACAGAAGTTTCAGTACAATCCACTTATAAGCCAGGACAGTTTTGCAAGCACCGCCTCATTTCACTTTGCCTGGGCATTCCAGGACCAAGAATTGTGTTCCTCCAGATTCAAGGGACAGTCAGCAAAGAATTATGAGCCTTTTCTCCTTGGAATGTGCTAGTTATGGGACTAAATGGGATGTGCCTAAGGACTATTTTTGACTTCTTTTTATAGTTCGCTTCATCCCCTGACTGAAAGAAATCTCCCAATAAATCTTCTCAGCGATGAGCTGAAATTTTGGCCTCACATTTTACATGTAGTGGAAGGTAGTTGCATCCCATTCTTATGGTAAATCACTGACCTTCTATCCTAACACATCAGGCATGGAACTTGTGCTGTTGAGCAGCTATGAAAAATCTTTCCTTTTCACTGGCGCAAAAGTATATTGGTATCAGGAAAGCAGAGCTACTAAGATTAAGCTCACACCTAGTTACCGTCTTGTTCTAATGTACATTTTGTTCCCAAAGGTAGGCACCCAGTAATCCAGAGTACTTAGGCAGTGCATATCAGGTAAAGGGATAAAGGACTCTTGTTATTTAGAAGGGCCGGACAAGAATACAAAAAAGGCCTGCTTGTAAATGCAAAGCATTTTTTAGACAGGAAATTGAAGTACGGAAAAACTCTGAGATGAGCTGCATCCCACAGAAGCATGCGAACAAAGCAGCAACTACAGCCTAGATCTTCTGAGACACAAGCTGCAGTTTCCCAGGCTTGAGCTTCACCAGCCATACCCCTCCTTTACTACTCCAGAAAGGTTGCTTAAATATGCATTTTAAGTAATATACGAGACAAGGTAGAGCTGAAAACTTTTTATGTTGCAATTCTCATGTTCCTCCCTTCCCTTGGGAGAGGGAAACTGGAATGTAAAGAGAAATCTTTTCCCCTTCTTCCGTAGAAAAATCCAGTCTTTTCTAATCAGATGCCTACATCATTCTTATTACAAGCCAGATGAGACAAGATCTGCACCCCTAGTGGGAGAAAGAATTCCTACACACAGGTGTGTTTTCCCATGCTACACCATTAACAGCTAAAATTAGATCTCAATACTCAGCACAATGCACTTCAGTCAAACTTTGAGCTTAGACGAAGTGACTACTGTACCTCAAAATAATCCCTCACTGTAAAAAACAGTGAATTGTAACAAATACCACTTGATCCAGCAGAGGAAACCATCAAGGATAGCTCTTCACAGATACCCTTAATGGCTGCCAGGCAACCAAATGGTGACCCTATCCAAAAGACAAACTGCGCATCAGACTCTCTCAGGCCCCATTGGTTACACTGTCAGACTCTGCAGGATGAGTTTAGGATATTGCTTCCGACCCATTATTTTCATGCACACACTGTATGGCTATTAGATAAGAAACTCCACTGAGGCCACCACGCTAAAAAGAGACACTAGGAAGATGCCTCAGTATGTTTGATCTCTCGTTTTACAATAAACAATGTAGTGGCTGCACACAGCCACAGTGACAGTCTTCTGCATTAAATACTAGTCTGGCTGCCAGATGTCAGAGATGCTCAGAGCTAGGACACAAAGGTTTTCTACCTTTTCCCATTTCAAGATCCCCTCACAGCTGCTGCCAGGATGGCATAGGACTTTTCTGAAACATACCACCACAGGCCACTCCATCAACCAGTCACGAAGCTGAACTCGCGTGGACTGCATGCACAGTGCTGTATGCCTCTGCATGTACATGTCTAGCTTTGCACACTGACAGGCTCAGGGAGGACAGAGAAAGGATGGATGCAGTTTGGACTGCCTGAGTTCCACCTTTACAGCTGAAGACTGCTGCTCGGCAGCCACTGAAACGCTACTTTGCAAAAGACAGCTGGTAACTGCTGCACCAGAGGCTTGCACAGGGTCAAGCCCAACATGTCAGTGGCATTTCAACACTGAGGCTGGACTCCCTGGCCACCCTCTTGTGCTCTTCAACAAAAACTGACTTCTATTCCTTTTGATCCTAAAGGTCAATAATAGGTTCCTTCCCCTACTGCTTCCTGACTTTCCTGTGACAGTGCTTTTCATACTCTATGGCCTTTGCATAGGAGGACACAGAGATACTAAAGCATACATGTCTCACTCAGGTTCATACTAGGTAGATACTGAAAAATGAAGTCTCCTTACCCGTTTCTCTGCTGCAACTACTAGACCAGCCTGATAAATGGGGAAATGAAGCTTCAAACCTCCAAGACCTCGCCCATTCCTGCTCCATGGAATGGAACCATCCCATTTGCACACAATAGGTTAATTCAGAGGCAGCACTTGGCCCAGAACAAACTACTCCTAATTTTAATGTGGCTAGTCCCTGAAGCATGCCTAGTTTATATAATACCAGTTGGCTGATGATGCAGGATACCATTAAATATTGAGATCTACGCTTTGTCAACAGGAAATCCATTAAACAAGAACTAACCAAACTATCACCTCATCTCACTGTCAACCATCCTCCTCACCCTTACAGTACAGTTTCAATGCATGGAATTACCAGCAGCTCACCAGTCTCTCCATGTGAATTTGAGGTGTCTCCTCATCTATAAGACAGCAGGGACAGATAAATGTTTTCACATTGTGATCCTTGAACATGATTTTTCTTACATCCTCTTGCCCTGTAAATTCCTTCCCCCCATTCCAGTGCTGTTGGAAGTTATTCAGTACAAAGTAACGCTCAAATTGCACACGTCAGGCTGAGCTTTGAACCCAGCTTTCGCAACACAACCCAAAAATTTCACAGCAGCCAAGGAGCATGTTCAGTGGGAAGGCAAAGGCTAACCCACACCATCAAACAATTTCTGGGCTACGTCTTCAGTATGTACTAAAAGAAGAGAGCCACCATCAGCACACCTAGGCTCAAGGACATCAGTCTCCTCACTGTAACGCAAATAGATGAATGACTGTGCAGTCATGGTAAGTGCGGTGAGATGTTCTGCTACTTTTCTGCCATTTTCTGTTAAGTGGTCTTCCCCTCCTAACATCTTCAGCTCAAGCCCAAATGGGAAAGGTTAACAAGAAAAAAAAACCAGAGATATGTATAGGAACCACACAAAACGAAGCTATGTCTCAGGCCTTCATTGTGAATTTACTAATATCAGCGCGGAACAGAGAATGAGCAGCCTTATGCCCTTTGGGCAACTTGACTGAAACAGATACAGAGTCTGCCAGAAGGTACTGAGAAATAGCTGAGCAGATCCAAGATCTTAACAGGAATACAAGCAGGAAGGTCTCTTTCACTGACACATGCTTAGCCACATTTTTGTGGCACCACCAAAGGATCTGAACGTACCTCTGCTATCCAGCAAGCTAGCCTATAGCTAACTTGACATGTCATGCTAGACTCAGAACTCTTCAAATAACCTTCAAAATTTGATGCATTTATTTCAGAAGGCCCTCAATAAGCCATCACCTTCACTTCAAAATTCAACTCCTCTGAAATCTCCTCCTGGTTTAACCAGTTTAAGTATTGCTCCAGATGATCTATCAGTGTCTGAGCTCCCTTACTTCCAAGCAGTGAAAACCAGTTCCCTTAGTTGTTAAAGACAGTTTGAGAGGGGTCAAGTACAACATCTCTAGCGGCAAGGGAAGACTGTTTTCAGCTTTAAAAGACCAGGCTAAGTAGGCTGTTTTCAACTACTGCCCATCTTTTTAGGGACTATAGCTAGTTCTGAACCATCTTCCCCAGCTCCATTGCAACATCCTCATAAATTATGAGGCTGTTCAGGATACTGGCCTATATGCCCAGAGAGCACATAGCCTTCCTCCTTGTGGCTGACACTTCCCATAGACCCTCAGGTGAGCCGTCCTGGGAGAGAAAAGCTTCCAGGGTAAGGACAGAAACATGTAAAAGACAATTCCCTGCCATCACTGGCAGCTCTGTAATCACAGAAAAAGCATACAGGAAAAGTAAAACTTGCCGTTAGCCCCCTTTGTCTGGTTTTATTTAAGAACGGACTAGTTCCAGCTCTGAATTCACTGGAAACAAGGCCTATGAAGATAAGCCTCAGACACTTGAGCAAAGACTTTAGAGACTCCATCTCTCTCCATATCAATATCTTCGGTGGTGAATATGATAGCCTCCCCCCCCCCCCCCTTGTGACTCAGAGTTTCTAAAATGACCCAGCCCTGGCCAGCTGGCAAGCACCCTGACATTTGCAGGGTTCAGAAAGCTTATCAGTGAAACCACTTTCTACTCACCACCTCAGTAACTCATGTTCCCTTCGCATTCCCCACTCATACCTCCTCAAGGTCAGATCTAACAGGACAGATCTTCTGCATGGGCCTGTTGCGCAGGACATGCCCTTGTCCAACACAGTTATCCCCTAAGTTCCTGGAGAGGAAATAGCACTTCTCCAGCTCTTAGCTGTTTGCAGGGGCTACAGCATCCTGTAAGGTCTGACTAATGTCAAGGCAGAATAATCTTAAGAACACCATACTGGATTCATATACCTGTGCCTATACCACCAGAAGGAGAAACTCCTGTTGCATCTGGTCTATCTGAACAGGTACATTCCCACACTGGTAATAGATGGTGAGGTAAGCACTGAAACTAAGCAGAATGCACCTTTGTACAAAAATCGCTGTCGGCTGGATTTGTCTCCATGCTGAGGTAAGAACACATTTCATGACAGTCACTTAAACTACACCTCCTGTTGTAATGTTACACAATAGGCTTAGGCTTCTCCCTCCAGTTAAAGAGACTGAAGATGCCTGCTATTGCCTCCACCACTTCTGCCATTAGCAAATGGCAGAACTCTGCTGCTGTTGTTGCAGCTTGCAGAATTTGAAAGCTTTTAGACCCAAGTGTATAACCCTGCAGCCTGGCAATGCCCCACCTGCAGAGGAGAGCTGATCACAGCACAGGTTTCCAGTCCACATAACGCTGGCTGCACAGGGCAGTCATGCGCCCCCTCTTCATGGTCTGACATGCATGTTTCAGTACTCCAACACTCTCTCAACAATGGGATTCAGGACAGAAGTCTTAAGCACTTCCAGGCTCTCTGGTTACTGTCCACCTACCACTCTTCAATTTAAATCAGGTCTTTTCGAAGGCAGACCAGTTGCTCTACCAGGGACCACCAGATAAAAAAACATCAAGACACAGTATTTTTTCCTGTTTGCTTGAAATGTATGCAATAAGAGTACAATTTAGACCTCAAGCAGCCCTTCGGCTAATACTTACAGTCTGTCTCCTTCTATAGGTGAAGTTCTTCCATAGCAGCAATCCCAGCTGTGTCCAAAAAGCCATCTTCCTTTAGAAAAGCCTCAGAGCTCCCGTGCAGAAGCAGTGGCAGTACACAGCAGAGATGTTGTGGCTGGGCATTAACTAGAAAACCAAAAACAAACAAACAAAAATTGTTGAAAGGAAATATCTGTTATTCAGAAAAGGCAAAAAAACAGGGAAGGGCAGAGGGTTCACTTTGTGACCCCATGTAACCCTGCAGACCCTTATGGTACTCCCCATTGCTACCTTCTCACTACAGGCATTCCAGCAGAGCCTCAGTAAGCTCAGACTTAGACTCACTGTCTCTTACCTCAGAGCTCTGAGGCACAAAAGAATGCAATGCCCACAGGACAACAATCTTCCTCCTTCCTGCCCAAAAATTCCAAGAATAGCCCAGAGAGAGGAAAAAATTGTAGGCTCTGAAAGCCAATTTAGAGACTTCTCCAATGAGATTGAATTGCACAATACAACGCTTTTTTAAAAAGCTTATTTCCATCTTTACTTTTGTGATGGTGAACTTCCATTTTTACTTTTGTAATGAAGAGCCTGCTGCTAAATCAGGAATGACTTTGTGTTGAAGTCCAGTCACCACCACCACTAGTAGAAGAAAAAGCTCTGCACTTAAAGCAAGAAAAGTCCATTTCCTTGAAGGTAAGTGACTAAGAATTGCCCTGCAGCCATTCATATTTGGATAAAGTGAATGGAAAATTGCTGTTGAGTCAGTGTCAGATCTTGCAACCACCTGGCCTCCAACATGGTTGTGAATTGGATGCATTCAGTATACACCTTGTGAGAGAATAAGAAAGTATAAAGGGCTGAAATACACATTTGTCTCTGGTGTCTGTTAACAGCTGCATAGTATAGGCTTGGGTACATACAGACTTCCAGGAAAACTCAATCAAATGGAAAGGTGAGTTTACAGCACATTAAACCTTTTTTTCCCCAGAAGTAATATAGCATAGCTTAATTTAGTTTCCAATTTAAGACACTTCATATTAACTATATTTTATTCTAACTGTCCAAACAGAGATTTAGCTAATCCACATCAAATTAATTCCGATTTATATACTTGAATACAGTGTGTCAACAGGCTGGCTTAGTGTTAACCGGACAGCTCACAGCCTATTCAAACACACAGTGAGACTCTTTCCCTCCAACATCCGTTAGGCCAGGAACACATGTTTTTGATTCTAGTGTTCCACATACCAGTACTCTAGTCCAATGATTCAGAGACGCATGTCTGATTGTAAACTGCACTGAAAAGGTTTCCAAAATCCATAAATGTGCTAAGAACCTAAGACCTCCTCAGGAAATGCTCTGACCAGTAAGATAGATAATAAATGATAAGTAGATAATAAATGGCAACTCTGGACATGAGCCTTGAGTTAATGTGGCCTTTAAGTGTCATCCAAAAATAAAAATTTGTCCTAATAATACAGGATGTGTTACAAAAAACATCCCTAACATGACTAAAAAGCAATTAAACCCATTACACCAAAATCTACAGATAATTACAGTGTAGTATCACAACAGGACAACTGTTCTTCTTAATGCCAAAACAGGGAAGTAAAGAACAGTAACAGATGCCGACAAAAACCTACAAATTGAATCTCATGTCAGTACACAGGCAGTTCAGCGTACAGTCAGCACGGGTTCATTAACTTCTGCTAGTTACTGCCATAATTCACGGAAATGACCTCTTCAGATGCTCATCTTCAGAGGCATGCTCAACTGATAAAACCGGAGAGCCTTACTCCCCTGCCCAAATCTTCCTGCTGGATGGAGCTCCCCTACCATAACACATTCCAGCTGCCTGCAGATATGGCTGGTAGACAGTCAATTCCCAGACACGCTTTGAGTGAGGTACTTCACAGGCTAATAGAACATCCACAGCAGGGAAATAAAACTCACTCTTTGCGGACACTCTCAAAGGACAAGTCCTGTCTGCCAAGACTGCGCGGACACAGGGACCCAAAGCAGAACTTTTCTTACAGGCTAGGATACAAGGGGGCTTTGAAGCATCTTCTCTGTATGTCAGTATTACACATTTACAGCTGTTACTGACATATAACCCAGATAAACTAAGTAGGAATTATTATCACCCCTCCGTTGTACGCCTCCACTGACCCATTTCTGCTCAGATTCAGGGGATTTGGCAAGAAAACTTTTACTTGCCCTAATAAGCAACCTGGGTTGGTACTTACATAGTGCACAGGTGCTCTGTGAACAGCGTGACGCAAAAATCCTTCACAAAAAAAAAAAAAAAAAAATTGCTTTTCTCCAAGCATTTTTCTGGAAGGATACCGGTCTGTGGGTCACAGACCTCCATTTCCTTTGCTGTGCAACGTAAGCCCTTCTCACCGAGACCAGTCCTGCAGCCATGCAACAAGTCTGGCACACAGAAGTAGAGGACAGGAGAGGACTCGCACAACCTTCTACAATGCAACAGATTTCATCTTCAGAAGGGTGTTCAGAGTACCCACTCCATATTCCCCTTTCTACAAAAATTTCAACTACTCCGCAACAACATACTTTCTAATGCTTACCAGCAATTACAGCTCAAGACCAACAACAGGTACAGTGATCACTCCTGACACTTACCCAGAACCATCGATAAACAGTACTACTGTTTCTATCTAGAAGAAAAGCTGCCTGCATTCATCATCATAGCTTAAGTCTTCCGTGTACCATAGCTCTGCTGAAGAGAATGGGGGTTTATAGCTGCCAGTATTGAACTCATTCTTTATAAGTGCAATCCTTTACTTTTATAAAGCCCTTACTCCCTGAAAGTAGAAAGAATATCCCCAAGAAAGAGTGCAACTTAGTTGTGGAGACGTCTTTGTGCAAGACATCAATCTACGCACTCAATCTTTTCATTGCGTGAACATTCCAAGTTCTCCAGTAGAGGCGGATACCAATATACAGTTAATTTGAGCCTAGAGGCATCAGGCTTACTTCTCATCACCTACAAATCTATTTCTGTCCAGCTCTGCTTCAGCATTTCTCCACCTCTATCAACATATGCAACACAAGTGCACAGCTTAAAACACATGGAGCACACCGGGGGAGACTCAAATGCCCCGCAACTCTGGCACACACCTGGCAGCTCCCTAGTAACTCTGATGCACGCTCAAACTGCTACTTTAACACAAATAAACAGGTATAGTCAGAAAGAACTGTCCACTAATTGAAGCAAGCAACGCACGTTTGGAAAAATATCCCGAGCCCAGGCATATGCCATATGCAACACAGATATAGCAATAAGCACGCAGATAACCAGCCAGCAAAAATGTAAGTACTAAGAAGCCATTTTCTATTTTACCAACAACAAAATGGTGGGGATCCAGCTCTGTCAACACGCCACTCAGACTTGTACACACTTGACATGCTATTAGTTAGGTGTCTCAAGTTTTCCAAATTCCAAACGAACTATCAAGTAACAGGGGCATTCAAATACTTCCCCAGATCTTTTGACAGTTTCCCTAGTCTTTTCTAGGGAGAAGTTGACCCTTACAATTACAAAAAAGCTTCTTCAACCTGCAGAATCAGTGGACATCAGAGGACGGGCAGGAAGTCAGAACAATTTGCACATACCTTCTCATCCGATTTGGGGTTCCTGCTTTGTTCTTAGTGAAGTTCAAACCCTGGTCCAGTACTTTCACTTCTTATACAGACCAGCAACCACAACACCCACCAGCACAATTAAAGCGAAATGTCCACATGTTTGTTCCCTGGCCTGCCATTGCAGAAGATTCTTTGAACATGGCATTTACCCTTCCTGCAGAAACCTCGGTCTCCACATCATTAGGGCTGCAATTCCATCTCAGCATGCAAGTCAGAAAATTTGTCTTAAGAGCAAAAAATTAACCTCTAAAGCAATCTCTGAAAATGCTGAGAGTAAAACACATACTTTGACCAACCCTTTCTAAATCACTACTATCCACCGCTTGGAAGTAGGAAATGCTGCCCAATAGCAAGTATGCCTAGAGTCTCCAGACTCAATCCATCTTAAGCAGAAAGCCATACATTTTTACAGCTGTAGATTTAAAAAGAAAAAAGCTCAAGTGGCAGAGAATCAATTCCCCACCCCCATGCCTGTTGTCCGGACTAAGTAAACATAAAACAGCCTTCAAAAGCAGCTCTCTGCAAACAATGCAGCTGTTTGCTTTCTTTTGGGGGCAAAAAAACCTTAACCCTAGAGAAGAAATCACTAGTTAGACAGGGAACAAAATGAACTTACCAAACCTTATGAGAATGCAACATTTCAGGATTCTGGCAATAGGTTACAGCCCTTTTGTGTCCTCAGCAATAGCTTAAACCCAGTCCTGGTCACCAGAGCTAACTTCAGTACCTGATTAAGTTTCCTCCATTTAAATCTGTTAGTGGCCTCTGTCCCATTATCTCGGTCAGATTTCCACATCACAAAACCTACCGTCACTGGCAGCTCTTCAAAGACCAAGCAGCCATGGACAGTACCAGTCCAATATCTAGAGGTGATGCCATTATGAGCGGAAAAAAGGCATTTGGTGGGCACAGTGAGCGTTTGAACTACTAGAGGCAGTGCTGTTCCTCTCCCACAAGCAGATATAGAACAGCACTTGACGCTTTCTGCCTCCGATAAAAAGCTGTACATCTATTAAACTCCAATAGCTTTTGCATATGTAGGAATCAAGTCAAACAAGAGTCACATTAGAGGAAAAGGGGCAGCTGAAGCACAAACAACAGATTTCAGGAGAAATTACCCCTCTTCGCGAATGCCAAGAAATGTCTTAACATTTCATTTCCCTTAGGCAGCATCAGGCTGCATTTTGTGGCGCAAACAATACCATGAGCCACATTAACACTACGAAGCCCAGATCCAAGGCCAAAGTCTCCCAGTTCCATCACCTGAGATTATCTCTCCATGAGCTCTGTGAACACTAAGGCAGGACAAAAGTGTCTGCCTCGTGAACTGACATTTTGACTCACACAAAACAAGCCATCACAGAATTAGTGGCCTAGGTGGTCATTTGGGCAACAGAGAAGCAGATTAAGCCAGAAGTCTAAAATTCAATTCACATCTCCCAAATTAAGGCCCTGTATCTTGGACACTTCCCTGCGGAGTACCAGAATTTCACTTCTTCCAGCACAGTAGTCACAACCAAGTGATTTACTGTAACACAACTACATCTATGGGCAACCTATGACTGTTCCAGGCTATAAGAAGTTCTCAAGGTCTAAGTATTTGGAGAATATCTTCACCATAATCTTCACAGTTCCTAGAAAGGAAAAAGCACTTTGCATCTGTGCAACTTCAAATGAGATGAAAGAAGGAGGAAAAACAACATTAATCCTAGTTCTGTTGATGTTAGGCTAGATCAAGAGCAGCTGCAGACAAATGCAATCATTTTTTTATCCTCCTGCTAAAGATCTAATTGAAGATAATATCAAATGCAGAAACAGCCAGAGCACAAAGAATCAGAAGTAATGTCCATTGGACTATCAAAACAACTCACACAAAGCCTGCAAAATCCATGGAAGCAAGTTTGACACCGCCATCTCTAGAATGTTCAAGAAGTCAAAAAAAAACTTTACATCTACTGGAGCCCTAGAAAAGAGTGGAAACTGACACCCAAACGATGATACTTTCATAGGAATAGCAGTATTGCTCTTTTAAAGTAAACTTTTAACCCAAAGAGCCTGACCTAAGTTACGAAAAGGTGCCATGAAACGTGTTAGCAGCACAGAGTTCAAGTAACTCACCTGAGACCACAAGCAAAGCAAACTTAAGAGATGAGATTACAACCACCAGATCCTACACGTCTGTCTCCTGGTTTAAGTACCACTAGACTGTGCGGCAACAAGCAATGCAGGATCAGCAGCAGATGCGTGAGCTTTGAACCTACAGCCTGCTGCCTGGGACAGAGGATAGTTATCAGTGGAGCCACACAAACACTAAAAGTAAGTCTTTCGTAATCTCCCTACAAAGGACTTCCATTTCTTTCCCACCTGCCAAACGAATACTGGACACCAAGTTTCATTCCACTACAAATGCTTTCTTCAACATCACCCAGCTCACACTGCAGAGCTTACACCAACTCCTTGTTACTAACCATGTGATCAGAGAGCATCTAGGTTAGCAGGCAAGAATTTAATTAGAACCCCAAACAACAATATTTGGGTGGTAGTTCTTGGCAAAATCCTCTAGCAGTGTCCATCACTTTACACACATCGACTACCTGGCCTTAGGTTTGTTAACAACCAGGTTCTGGCCTTCTTCTCCAGTGCTTACTAACAGTGAAAGCAACTGGCACAATGCTTGCAACATGGCCATTTGTCTGCCCTCTAAACAGCAATGATTCATACAACAGAAGCACTTTAAGATCCAGCTTCATAATAATCCTCAGTTTGACTCATTTTCCCTCCTTGAGAAGCATGAAGCTGATGAATCTTTCTCATGGAATCCCTATAGTGACCTGCCACCTCAGATTCAGACAAAACCAAAACACACCATCTCGCTCATTCACAGAGTCCTTAAGGCAGCACGCACACAGCTATAAAACACCAAATAAATTGCTTCCCTTTGTTGTCTAAGGGGGGCCGACCTCACAGAAGACTGGAGACAACTAGTGGAAAAGGACTTCTAGCAAAAGCTGACAAGAGAATATCTATTCACAACCTGCTTCAAATGCTGCTATTAAAGCAACTAGTGATGTAACCTGAGCCCAAATATTAGGCTGAGCCTGCTGTACAAGGTACAACACAGAGAATGGAGCCTGGACCTTGTTCTACCAAGTGCTGGAGCTAATAATAGTGGGATGTTAGGGGCAGAAATCTGGCCTCCCAACTATTTAGGCAAAATGGCAGGGGAGTTCTAAAGCTATCTACCCTCAGCAGCAGGACTGAAAAAATGGGTTTTTCAGAAGTCAGTATATTACATGCTGAGCCTTTCTGAGTGCTCCATTATGAACAGCTGAGTAGATGATTATTTTGAAAGATCTGGCCAAGAACTATCATCATGAGTACTAAAATGCCTGACTCTAAACTCTTCACACTATCCAATGCTCCTCCTCTAAGCCCAACACCTAAGACAAATCTCTGGATTACAGATGGGCCCATCCCCAACAATCAGAAATAAATCAGTTTGGGAAGAGCTTCCCAAAGAGTCAAGTGTTAGCTTACACAGTACTCTGTTATACATTTTCCAAAGCCCTCAGTACTTCCTTAGCCATTTATACAAAGCCACACTTGCAGGAATGGTTGCTGTTTTATAAGCTTCCCTCGTGACACAATATGCCAAGCTGTTTTGAAAACGTGTCCCAGGTGACATAATGACCAGAATGACCACAATGGTTCTTATTACTTCTAGCATGCTCACAGGGCTCATTGGTGAAAACAAGCACAGCTCCAGTGGAATGGTAGAAGTTGAGCTTGCATGCGCCACAGCTGGACCAACCCAAAGAAAAGGACTGATGTGCACTTCAGTAACAGGAATTGTTTAAATGTTAAGTATAATACTCAACATGAAATGCAGTCATCTATAAAAAAACACAGCTTCCACTGGGATGTTGTGAAATACGTGAAGCATTTCAGCTTTCAGCAACTGAACGTCCCCTACTTTCCTCATATAACAAAAAAGCCAAAATCTAGTCCATTCTCTGGTAAAAGCAAACAAAAGCCGATTTGCTTTATCACGGCCAATGTCCAAAAATCCATAGTCCATATTAGCATTTTTTTTTTCGGCTCTGAAAGAATGAGCTCTTCTCTAGTGGAATCTAGTAATAATAGAACATCCTGCTAATAATAATTGCGACATCTGAGCTCAATTCATGCTATTAAGCTTTGATCTCTGAGCACCTATAGTATCATCAGTACACAGTCTGCAAAAAAAGCTTGTTACACAGCCTCAGTTACTTTTCCCAGCTGATGATGTATCCTGTTTAAGGACATTATCTTTGCAACTGGGAAAAAAAGGTGAAGCGCTTCACGTTGCAAAAGGCACTTTCCTGCTTGGCTGCATCCTCCAGGGGAAGGAGGCAGGCAGGGCTCCCCAAAGAAAGCCATCAGCCTCATCAGCTTTAAGGAAGAGAAATCCACGAGCTCAGAGGGTGTTAAGCCAGAAACACTTTTGACCACAACCCCGTCCACAGCACACCCTGGTCATTGAATCACTTTAGACAAAGCAGCAATAGATCTAGTTCAACAAAGTGCAACACCAATAGGTACTCCATGGTCCAACTGCAGAGTGGTTGAAGCATTACTGGGGGGCTTGTACCTTCTGTTGAGCAAAGTTACCTAGCCTTGCAGCTTTGCCACCACATTGGTAAATGATTTTTTTGCAAGGGAATGTTTTCTCCTATGTCTTGTTTTTGTAGCATGCTCTTCGTCTTGGGAGAAGACATGGACACAAACTATGCCCAATACAAGATTAAAATTAAGTTTGAGGCGGATGCCTGCCCTATAACATCCAAAGAAAGTTTACTGTTACCTGCCTCTTGATCTTTGCCATTTGGGACCATAATGCCATAAACCAGTGCATGTACTCAGTAACAGAGCAGAACACAACGTGACTTATACTGTAGAATAACATCCACGTAGCGCTTTTGCATATTCTTTGTGCCAGTGAATTGCCAACTTTTAAGTTTGATATCTACACAACTGCACTAATATCTGTGGCATAGGTATAAGTAACAGCAGATGAAAAAAATATCCCTGAACTATGCAGAAAAACATCAGCCAAGAAAAAGCCTCTAGCACAATGGAAGGAAGTGACATTGTTGAAAAAAGCAAAAAGCTGGCAAAGGTAGTATTTGTCAGCAATTGTCAGCTTGAGCATAATTTGATCCTTTAAAGCCTACAACACACATACCCACAAGAAGATCTTGGCTCCCACAAGGCTACCATCTCCCCGAAAGGATTTGGAATCTAATCATTGACTAAAGTGATAAACAGATGTCCAAGTACTTTGATAACAGTGAGTGTCAGCTATGAAGATGAATGAATTTCTGATCAGTCTTGGCAACAGACACAGTTCAACAACCACTTACCTCTACAATTATTGATAGAAGAATATGAAAATAACTGGCCCAGGTGATAAGGAAGCATGGCAGGTGTGGCATAGGGCAGCTAGCAAGGAGTGCTGACAGACAGTCTGCGCCGATCTTTCTCATTTTGCCCAACACACAGAGGGAACAGTTGTTCCACATGCTGTACATTCTTTAGCTCCAGCTGCACAGTCCTTACAATGTTGCCAAAACTTCAATCCTTAGGGTCAGCATGACACACAAGCAAAGCAAGCTAAGATATTCCAATTTTAACATCACTCACAATCAAGACTAAAAGAGGTAAGGATGACAGAATTTATCCATGTCCTAAGCTGTGTCTCCTGATGCAGAAGGATTCAGGACACAGCTCTGCTAGTTTTCTCCAGTAGTTTTGAAGGACCAAGCACCGAAATGAAGAGCTGCAGTCTACTCGTTCAACCAAATGAACCAGACAGGAAACGCTTCAGGTACACACAGAAGAGGTATGAAATGCCAAGAGAAAAAGCAATTAGCTTGCAAGAGAGAAATTTGAACAAAAGTTTTACAAGTTTTTAATGGAGATAGGATTCAAAACATACATTTTTCTTGTTTAGGTTAGGATATCCTTACGGGTGCTCACTGAGAAAGTTCCCCTGGAGTCAAAGCATACTCCCACAAACAATTGACTGCAATTACATCTGGTTTTATATACAAATACAATTGGGAAGATAGATGTAGTGGTGTGGAATACTAAAAGCCTGTCACAAGAACTCAGAATGAAGCTCTAGAATACATAACAATTGGGAGAACAAAAAAAAAAAAATAACATAGGAAAAATAAGACCTGAAGAAATCTGAAAACAGATGATCTAAAGGTGATGGTATCAGTTTGCTAGAAGTGGATCCAAATATCTTCAAAGACAGTAGAAAAAGTCTTATTCCTTACTTTAGGAAGAAAATACAGGTTTGAGAGAGCTGGGGAAAAAAGCTGTAAGAATTGCAACTCTAATTTAATAAAGGTAAAGGGTAAAGAATAATTAACACATAAAATACAAAGAAATTGGATAAAAAACACATTCCCCATTTAGCTTATTAAACAGGAACATTTCATTTAAGGGAGTAAATTTTGAACTTTGACTGCACTACTGATACCAGAATGAAAGGTCTGTGTGTTTGCACTCAGAAAAAGTTGGTGCTGCTTTACTGCTTGCGTGAGGAGACCTTCGGGTTTTTTAACCCATTCAAATTTGGTGCCAATTCTGCTTTTACCAGCAGCCATAGCCAAACTCTTGCTAAGGGAACCGTTTGAGGAAGAGCGAAAAAAAGCCACCAACAGGTCCCTAGAATATCAGTATATTACCCATGAATATGTGTTAATTTGCTTGTTTCTTTTGAACGCACAAAAATTCACCTGGAAAAACGGAAGATACCACTGAAACCCTAGGACTTTGACCGAGGTTGCTGAAACTAGTAACACAGCCTATAGTCTTTAAAAGATTTGTTACCTGCTGCAGGTGAAAAAACATACCTTCACTACCGTCAAAAGTACCAGCTTTTGTCATCTCATTGTCGTGATGAGGATGAAAGGCAACAGGCACAAGTGCTAGGAGTCATGTTCTCCTGGTTCCTAGTCCTGATCTTGTCAACTATAACACCACCACTGCTGTTCCGAGATCTTCCATGGGGCTTAACTTTGGCTTTTACTAAGGTAACAACCAAGAATACTAATGAATATTAGTCATATAGGTTGCTCTCCTGTTCCCGGTCACAATCATTCACTTGGAAACAGGCTAGTGAAAACGCAGGTTGTTTCAGAGAGCCAAGCAAACAGGGTGGTAACAGGCTTTGGCCACTTCTACCTTCTACACAGCCGTGACTGCCATTTGTTAAAAGGAAACCAGACCTCCAGAATGATCTCTGAACTGTGTGGACAAAGGCTCTAACTGTTTATTCTTTCCTGGAGAATGACCTTGCTATCTAGCCCAAACCAAAACAGTCTTGGAAACGCTCTTTTGCTCTCCTTTTCCTGTCTAATGCCAACTGCTCCCTAACAAAGTTAGTGTAATGCAAACTGATCTCTTACCACATTAGATAACGCTCTGCTAAGCAACACTCCTCCAGAAAATAACTGAAGAGTAAAAAAGTCAGTTTGTATATGGATATTCATGCTATTAAAACCGATGTGCATTCTTGTAGTCTGTGATCAAGATTTTTCACTAATAACTCCATGAATAAAAATCTGAATGCTCCGATTTTTCCTACAGTGCTAGCCTGCTGTAGCAGGAAAGTTGCATCAACGTTTTTCCATCCTACTTTGTCTTGCTTTTGGTCCTTGAGGCAAGCTCACATGTTTTTCCCCAATGACAAATGCTAAAAAAGACAAGACTAGCTTTGCTGCTACCTATTTTAGGGAAATATATCAAAGAACAGAGAACAGCATACTCCAGTCAGTATTTCAAATCATGGCAATTCTTCAGTTGCTCCATATGAGTTCTGTATGACCAACAGAAAGAAAAGATATGCAGCTACATAATATGAAATATTATAACTTTGTGGTGATCATCTTCTGAATAGAAGTACAGCCTTACCATGCTAATTTTTTATTTATACTCTTAATATCAGTAGCTGCAGATATGCATGCTGCTTAACTACACAGCAAAACTTTCAAATGTTCAGAATTCGAATTGTCAGCTGGCATATATGTGAGACTACCTCAAAGAGAGCAAATTCCTACTGTGTTAGACCTAGAGAAAGCAGGTGGAGTCCTAGCTGCTTCAGATGAACAACAAAAATGTGTTATATGCATAGAACATGTTTTACGAAACAGTAGGTTCCAACTCTAGCCCCTCTCAAACAGGAGTCATCAAGAACAACCAGCCTAATGGAAACACACTGGGGTTTGGTCAGCCGTGGCCTCCAGACTTATTTCAGGATTTGGTGTGTTGCCCAACCTAGCCTAGGAAACCCATATAAACACCAAGGGTGCTTGCTCCATAGTTATTTAAACAAAGTGGTAGTCTGGTTCCCTTTCTGCTCTGCTCTTGTCATCATCTTTGTGCTGACACTAGTGCTCAAAGCCCTAAGAGGACTGTGAACACAGGATGCTGAACACAGAATCACCAAGCAAAAAGAGGAGAGTTTGTTCTCAATTACTCATGCTGGATTGGAGAACTCCAGCACAAGCAAGGAGGATGAAACAGGTAAGAGAAAATGAGAACAGGCATTTGGTAAAAACCAAGCAGGTCCATTCCTTGCTCATTAGCAACCTTCAATTACTTTGGATTAAAGTTCTGCAGAAACCACACCCTAAGAAATACTGTGCCTGCATGGTGCAATGCATGTGATAAACACTAGCAGAGCTGATCACATCTGGCCACAGATGGATGAGTTCAGGACTGCTCCTGCTCTGTCTGCAAGTCTACCGCTACTAGCTAAACTCATTGGTTTAGCAACAGGATTGTAGAGATGAAGGGAAAGAAAAATTTGCTTCCAGAATTCTGTATTTCAATCTGATTAATGCATGAGACATTGCATGCTCCAGCCCATAATCTGTCTAGAAGGTCCAAACCCATTTTCCTCAAGCCACTGAGCTTTATGCTTCCACCACTGAAGACTGTTTCACTCACACACAGGCAGAGAGAAGTTCAGCCCAAGGAATGTTGGAGAAAAGGCTAGTCCTTTTGGAAAGGGCCAAAACAGCTTTACTCACCTTCTTTAAAACTCACTGCATTTCATTTTCCGTAGTTCAGTATTTCACCAGGAGCCACTCTTATCTATGCTGTGACTGTAGATGTCAAATTAGGCGCTGACCTAGTCTCTGCTCACACCAATAGCAATGAGCTACTAATTTTTTAAAACAAATTTAGCATTACAAAAAAGTTTTGTCAGCAGATGCATCTAGCAAACCGATTAACTCAGATTAACTGCCTCAGTCTCACTGGGTGAAGAAATCTTTAAGAGACTTTAAATGTACCTGCTTGCACTGCTACGCAGTCACATACAGAGGAAATTTTGAGTTGATAACCAGAAGATTACCATGACTCCTGCAAATGCCAGCATCTTCAGCACAGCTGCACCCAAGCTGTTTGTTTCACGTAAATATTACGTGTCTAAGTGTACGTAAGCACCAATTTATCGGGGGAAAAGTTACTGTGAATGCTTGCAGCTAGCTGCTTTATTACCCTCTAGCCCCAGATGACAGCAATTGTGACCACTCACAACCCAGAGGCCAACAGGTATGTCCTCAGAACACCTACAGAGAGCATAAAATAGCATCAAAAGCATTAAAAAAAACTAATGTCTGTTACTTTTTTTAAAGCTAGGCATTCTCAATTTAAAAAGTTCAACTTAAATTCTACTATACACCTTGTGTTTCACATTACCAAACCTTAATCTGCTCTTAGTAAAGAGTTGACTTTTCTTACAATAATCCGCCCTACAAAATTATGACTGTATGAGAAACAAGGTGCTCCATGTCACGAGTAAAGCCTCTGGACTCCTACCCTTATTGGTCCAGACCATGCCATATACAGACTGCACCTCACCATCCTTACATACATCACAATTCAGATTTGCACAATGCATTGTGAAGACCCACTAACAGGATTGACGTGTTACATCGATTAACATACTGCAAGAGTCCCAGGCAGTACCCATGTAGCTTAACACACAGCAAGAGCCCACAGAATCACTCACTGATCACACAGGAAGTGTGTCCACACACACCACTGTTCCCACTTGTTAGGAAAGCAAGCTGTGCCATAAGGGCCAAGCACAAAGGACGTTTGCACTGAATATTTACTACCATGACCCCCTTTCAAAACTGAGTGAGATTGCTCAATTACAAAAGCCTTTCGACAGCACACTTGGCCATCTGTTGTTAATGGAACATCCCCAAGACTTGTCTGTTCTCTGCTGTACAAGCACCAACTGACTCTCCAAACTTGATTTTAATGTTAATCCCTATCAGCAACATTGAAGAAGTCCATCTCCTCTTTCGGATTCACTTTAACATATTTAAAAATACGTAAACAAGTGTTTACATCACTCTAGCTTCAGTAAGGTCTATTCCAACACACTGAAGATCAACTTCGGTCCTCTCTTATCTATAAGATATATATATATCTATAAGCAAGTTATCTGTACAACCCTAAAGTCTCCCAGCAGAACAGCTGGAGGGTGGAGAAGGAGGGAGGCGGAGAAGGGGGCACTCTTGCTTCATGTTTAAAACAGACAAAAACACTGCTTAACGTGAACTTTTTATTTATCATTGGAGTTGTCTTTCCTGATGCATTTTGAGCATCTGGGCACCCCCAGAAGTAGGCAGCAGTATCTTGTAGCGGGTTTAGCTTGCAACGCAGCAGCCCAGACTTATCCACCGACTGGAGCGCGCAAGCAAGATTCGTCGCGTGCAACCGAATCTCCCACCTAACACAAAAGCAGCTGATCCATCGCTTTATTTTCACATCCCCCGCCCCCCACCCTCCCTCAGCCCAAGGCCCTCCGCGACTTCATCGGATTCCCCACAGGGGCGAAGGGGATGAAAAAAACCCTCCCGTTTTCTTCTCGCACCCACCAGGACTGGAGCCGGCAGCGGCAAGGCGTGATGCTCTGCGAGCGCGCTGCCCGGCCAGGGGCGCCTCGCTCAGGGCAAACTAAAATGAACAGTTATTAAAAAGAAAAAATATTAAGCACACAGAAAAAAAAATAAAAAAAACCCACCAACACAAACCCAAACGCGCCACTATTATCCCGCGCTCCCGGCACGCACTCAGTTTGGTTTTGGATCCCCTCCGGCTTGCAGCCGGCGGCCGCTCCCAGCAGAGCAGGGAAGCCGCTCCTGGTGGACTGCGGGGAGCCTTTCCCGAAGCCGCCCGCCTACCTTCTTCTCCGCCGGGAGCCGACACCCCGCGATGCTGCGCCCGTCGCGCTCCGGCCCCAGCGCCGGCCCCGCTGCCCGCGCCGCGCCCGCACCGCCTCTTATAGGGCGGCAGCAGCGCCGCCCGCCCCTCCCCGCCCAGCGCACGCCTTCCCCTTAGCCTGCTCCCTTCTTTCTGCATTGTCTTGTTTTAAATCTTGCCCCTTTTTCCCCTCTTTACCTCTTTTTTGCTCCCTTTGCCCCTTTCCCCCTTTTCTTTCCTTTTATTCGTCTTTTTCCCCCTCTTTTCCCTCCGCAGCGGCGGCTGTCCGAGGGGAGGGCGGGGACGCGATGTGGGCGGGCACATTCACAGCCAAAAACAAGCTTCGTGGCGCGGACGCTGCAGCCAAAAAGCCGAACGCGCCGCCGGGAGACACGCGTGGCATCTCGGCTTTCTGCGGAATTCCGAGCTCCCCGGCGTGCGAGAAACCTCGCAGCCCCTCGCATCTGCCTCCTACGCCTGTCCACTGCCCGGCCCTTCCGAGGTTTGAGGGCAGAAGGAGCAGAAACACGGGCACCGACTCACCTGCGAGGTCACCGCGCTCCCAGCTGCTCCGCTGCCTGCGCCCTCCGAGCTGAGCTCGCAGAAGTTGGGCTCAAAACATCCCCATCTGCCCGGCTGCAGGGTGTACGGAGAGCACTGACCTGGCAGGAACCAACCCCTTGATAGCCAACTTCAGCAGGACCAGGATTTGTCCTCCGTGTCGCTTAGGCTAAGGAAAAGGCAAGGGACTTTGAAAGCCAGTCCTTTGATACTTCGCAGTAAATGAGGTTGAATTCAGTTGAGCCGTTTCTTGAAAAAATTGACAACTATTCGCAATCTTAAAAAATTCCAACCCTCTACTTATCTTTAAAGGTTTACAGTGCCTTTTCGCTCTGTTAAAATATCTGTAGGATGGTGGGAAAGCATCTTTGTGCGCCTCTGGATAGCGTTTCTCTGCTTTTACACTCTCCTGCAAAGGCAAAATCCATAAACAATGGTGTGTTTTAGCTGACTGAGAAATGGCTTGTGTTATTGATCTTGGCGATTATTAAATTCTCAGATGGCTGAGTGTCATAGTTTCTTGTCCTCTGAAAAGGGTTCCTTCCCTAGAAATATCACCCGTCACACAACCTCTTCCAAATTTTTTGCTTGGTACACAGCAGGGGCACTTAAAAACACTGCAGTGCAATCTCTGGAAGTATAAAAGTGCACTTTCAATGCATAAAATGCTCTGTGAATGAATACAAGTGAGGCACAATGGGCAATCCTAAATTATGGTTCTCCTACAGACGCTGCCATTGCTCTTCTGCTGTGAAGCGGCTGATGTTATGGTGCATGCTGTTAATGCTTTGCCTTATTATAAGCAATCTGGATGATACATGGTTACTGAAGGAACTGCATCTTCCAGTTTCCTGACCTGTGTTTCAGTGCTGAGCCTATCACCATTGTGTTTATTTGAGTGGCACAGGAATACAACTCCTGAAAGCAAACTCCAGAGGGCTCGGACTGATTGTGATCTGAAATAATACTATGCACTGGAATCTCACAGATAGCAGTAAATATTCAAATCAATAATGCAGACCCTTCTACACTGAATGAAAGCTGACACTTTCATTTCTGCAGTGACCCAAGCTCCTTCCCTTAGTCACCATTTCACGGCGAGGCTCAGATCTAGACAAAATGAAAAAGCTCTTGGTTCAGATCTTGGTTTCTGTAGTGTAGCTGCTACGTAACTTCACTGACTTAAACGCTGGTTGCACTCACAATTCACTCTGGTTGTACCTTCATTTGGTTGTGAAACTGAAATAAAAATTGTGTCTCTAATGTAGAAATGCAGCTGCATTTTTCACCATGTACAAGAGCTTTCCATGTTTACACATTTCCAGACATCTACTGGATCAGGATTTCAAATTGTATAAGAAATAACTTCAGCATGTTTACTCAGAGAAAGAGTACATTTAGTTTACTATCAGCAGAATGTTAGAGCTCATCCCACATAGTAAGGAGGTTGAAAGAGCACGGGGTGTACCTGGACAGGGTTTTCAAAAGAATTAGTGACCTGACATCAGTGGAAACAGCACTACATCAACACCAAAGAGCTGAGAATTTCCCTGCTACTGGTGCCTCTTTAAACCAAGTTCCTATAACAAAAGTTTAGGCTTTTTCAATATCATCGAAGGCTGTATTTTTTAAATTCTGGAGATTAGTATCTGTGCTAACTGTTAAAGCATTTTGACAACATTTTCCAATAAAGTAGTTAATATACAGCTGTCATGAGAAGCAAATGTAGTGTTGTTCACTCTGTTAAAATACTTGTAGGCTGGTGGGAAATCATCTTTGTGCACCTCTGGATAGCAATTCTCTGCTTTTGCATTCTCCAGGTTGCATGACAGTGGCATCGGGTCACTGAGAGACAAGCCCTGACAAGGAAGGATGACAAGGGAAGAGGGCGCAGTCAGATCCGAAGGCTGGTGGTACAAAGTCAATAGTCACACTGGGAATAGTTTATAAGACTAATGATCCCCTCCACTGACAATGCTTGTATTTGGGTGGCTTGAATTTTCAGATTGAATGAGCACCTGCAGCTCCCAAGTTAGATTTGTCAGAGATATTTGTACCTCCCAGGTCTTACATCCACAACAAAAAATATGTTGCCTTTTGTGTCCACTGGACTAGGAAACTCCTCCCTCCCCAAGTTCAGCTCCAGTTAAGCACCTTTCCTACTCCCTTCCTTGTCCAGTCTGTAACGGTTTCCATCTAATGTTGCTTGCTTCTTATTCATTTTCCTCCAGCCCTCCTCACCTCTTACTACTCCTGTGCTTCACAGTAGGTCCTCCATCAAGCACAATGCCCTCCAAGGTGTAATTGCTCTGGCATAGACTGCCTACTTCCCATACTGTGTCTCTCTCTTCCATGTGTATTCTCCATTTTCTCCTCCACCATCTCCCCACAGATCCTGCCCTAGAGGCTGCTGCTCTTTCTTTAATATGTTTGGGCAAAGATGCCATGTCCTGCACTCATTAGTTGAGATTTTGGGATACTGCGGGTTGTTTTCATCCCTTTCAAAGCTAGCTAAAAGCAGCTGTGACTGGCACAGAGTTCATGGCCTCCTCTCTTGCAGGCCTCTGCTACTAAAAGCCTGACAGTATGCCCAATACCTAGTTGACATGACATGCACTTTCAAACTAGACCTGATCCTTTCTTCTTTTCCAAAAGTTAGTCTTCTTAAACCTATTCCCTCACTACAATGTCCTTTACTAAGTATGAACAAACTACCCAAGCTGGGGCACACTAGGGCCCAAGCTGGGTGCAAAGTAAGAGCTACAGGGCTGCAAAGGGACCTTTAGCTGGTCCAGATATTCAGAGGGTAGAGAACATGTAAATTGCTGTTCACAGAATGAAAGGGTGGAACTGAAAATAGGAATACACGCTGTGTTCTTGTTGAGGAGGAAGTTGTTTCCTTGAACATGTAACTTCTGCACGGCAAAAAGCACCATTGTGGAGTCTGCTCCTAACATCAGGGTACTAGAGAAGACTGTGGACTTAGTCAATCACATCAAGAAGCGCCTTGCTATAAAATGAGGAGGTCTAAGACAGACTTCAGCAGTAAAGAAAGCCACAGGTTAACGGACCTTTTGCAGTCAGCTGTCAAGATATTTTGTCTGGAAAACCAAGCTCTTTTTAGACCTAGATGACCTAGTTTGGATTAAGTTCAAGAAGCAGGAAATATAGCAGATCAGTAACACTTCTATCCATAAAATTGTTTTCCTCTTTTCTATTACTTGACAGTTTAGTAGCACAACCATAGCTTCAAGATTCCTCACTGCTCTATCTTGGGGTATACACTGAAGATGCTTTTCAAGCATCTGCTCTGTCTTGCTTTACTCTCTCACTCGATTTGCAATATCTGAGTCAGGGGATGGTGGCAGCTTTCATAAGGTCTTCCTGGAAGGAGCTTCCTGACTTTTAGTAAGAAATAATTGCCTTGTTATTATTTTATAGCAACATAGGCTTTCACTGAGCATCCTAGCTTCTATTTCTATTTCCATTTCCTAACATGGGAGTTAGTCATTCCGGCCTGGTTTACAGCCCAGTGAGTACAAGAGACTGTATCATGCTGTTTACTGCGATCCGCCACAATCACTTTTCTTCCTATCCTTCTATTTACAAAAAAAACCCTAGCTAACAGGTAGTTGCTGTTTAGTTGTTCCACATGGAGAGAACCAGAAGCACTAGCTAAGGTTTAATGTCCCTTACATCCTCCACTGTGCCCTGCAGTGGGCAAGCTTTGAAGTGCTTATCTGTGCTACCCGAAGCAGTGATTCTGGGAACTTACTGTCCTCTGGACAAAGAACATTGCAGGCCTGTGCCATGCCTGGTGAGGGCAAAAGAGCTTGCTCTCATCCTTTCCATCTTCTAATATAAACAAAAGTTTCAAACTGCCTTCAGTCATTAATAAGATGCTTCTGAGTTGTTTAAATAAAATGTATATATCGAAGCTCAAATATGAACAAGCCATGATTTAAGCAGTTACATGTAACATTTCTTACATATCTCATTTTTAAGAACAGTAACTTAAAAGCTATCTCTGGTGAGAGACAGTTGCCAAATTACTGCAGTTATTTAAAGAAGAGCCCATTGCCACAAGGATAGCATTGACATTTCTCACAAACCCTTAACATTAAATATAAGCAAAATTGTACCTGCAATTATCTGTACACAGAAAGGTACTGTGGTGTTCACTGATAACAAAATTAAAACATTGTGTATGTAAAATACACATGCAACCAATTACTTAGCTGGTAAAAATTCTGTGACTTTGCCAGAAATAAGCTGATTTTCCCAACCACGGAACTAACCTATAGTTTGAAGAGCAAAGAAAATATGTAGTTTACAATTAAAATACTGGAAGCTTATGTGAGGTAGCAATTTTGTTTTTATACTTTCTTCCATTCTCAGATTCTCCAGATGTATACTGTATAATGGCATGAAGCATGTAGGTATTTTTGTGTTAACATTTCAACCTTCCTCTGTGCAATTATCTGTCTTTTAAAAATCAGCCCAAATCAGAATTCCTTCAGAAACATTCCCATCTGCATTACATGTGTATTGCCAGACAATTTTTATACAGATATACTGGCCTGCTTAAGCAGGGTTTCTGTGCAAGCAGTGTGATTGGACAGATAGATAGACAGAGTGTAAAAGCTCAGTGTAAACAAAGTCTATGCTTTAAAAATTCTGCACTTCATTTCCCATGAAAATTATTCATGCAAATAGGATCTCTAGGGCATGGAACAAGGGAGCAAAAAATCATCACAAAATAGAAGTGAATCCTAGCAGACACAAAATCCAATGAAATGCAGTAAGAGCCAAATAAAAGGACACAATGTGATTTTATCTAACCTCAGTTTAGGTACTGATGGACAAATCTTTATTGGTGTAAAATAGACCAACCAGGATGTAAACTTCACCAACTTAATCCCTGAGATGTAAGTTAAAACGTTCAATTCCTGAAATTTCCTTGTGGCCAGACAAAAGCCATTTCACATCACTTCACATCCAGTTTCTTAAACAATGATTTAAGAGAAATCAAAATGTGAGTGTTTTAAATCCTTATGTAATATAGTCATGAAACTCAACGGAACTGTTACCTGAATGAGAATTCCTACACTGGGCTTGTTACTAGTAAAGCTTCAGCCATTTACACAAGGAACATGCATTAGAGTAGCTCCATTAAATTAGTGGAGATGTGCACTTGGGAATTTGAATGAAGAGGCTGGCAGTGTCCCCTTTAAAGGTTAACTGTAGATAAAGTCAGTCCTCGATTTCAAATCTTCTTTCTTCTCTAGAGCTGTAGACAACAGCATTGAGAGCAAATCTCAGTGCCAAGGGGAGCAATTTTAGGAAGTGATGTTTTTTTCCTTCACTAGATAATGACACACAAGAAGGGAAGGAAATGCACTGTCAAGCGTTCAAAACCAGCCTGTGAACCAGGAAGAAAGGGAGGAGGGGACTGCTCCGTAACTGTAAAGATTGCTTCATCACCACTATGACCAGAGGCTGTGGAGGACAGTATACTGTCCGCCACCTCTGAGTGGTGGAGAGGTAGACTCAGAGCAAGTCATCCTCAGGCCCTGGTAGGTTTATTTACCTAGTCTCACTGCCTGTACAGGCCAGTGAGCCCTTTGGCCTCCACCCAAGCAAAGGTCTGCCTTTAGGCTCTTCAGCCTGACAGCATCTTCCTCCGGCTCACTATACCCATCAAACATCTAGGATGGAGCTAAAAAAGTATCTCATTCATTTTCCTGATAGCATCTCCACATCTATGACAAGGGATGATGTAGGAACCCTGTCTGCCATGAACTACATTGCCCTTAAAAAAAAGAGTTGCACTTTTTTTTTTTTCCTTTTTTTTTCTGTCAGAACCATTTCCTTCTCATTTCCTATCTGCAGCCTCTACTGAGCTCACGGGTATCCTGCATTACATAGCATTTGAAAGCTTATACCATCCTTGCTATCCACGAGCCCAGAAACACCTCTTTTACACCTCCTTCTCCAGGAGTGACTTTTTCCACTGAGGACTGAGACTAGGTTTTGCTTTTGTTCTCTTCATACAGCTGGAGAAGCACCTTCTGCAGCTGAGATTTAAAGATGTATCTTCAAATCTTGAGTTTTCCTCAAACTCATACTGCAGCATGAAGGATCTCTATTCAAACCAAAATCTTTCCAGAGCTGTCCAAAATTGCCAGCTGACTTCCACACTAACTTACACTCACTGCAGTCTGCTCTGTAGAGCCCGACTAGTTTTCGTGTCACTAGGTTGTTCAGTTTGGGGTTTGCTTTGCACTGTGCTTTTACATAAAGTCACAGGCAGCTTTTGCTGGCTGTTACATTTTGCCCTGTTGACATAGTTCTGCTTTCTGAATTTTTCCAGTTCTTTTATCAAGGCAGCATGTTTGACCTCTACATTCTCTATCTACTTGCAGGCATCCGGGGCTGGATCTAGGGTGTAGCCAGCTTGCTCGGCAGACACAGTCCCCTTCTTGGCTCTGAAATGGGACAGTTCCTGCTTCTGCTCATTTTGTCTTAATCAGAAGAAATCCCTGTGCCTGTTAATTATCTTCCCAGCATCTGCAGCAAGAGGACATGCTTCAGTTTAACCTTCTCTGGTGCCTCTCCATCTGTCCCATCCATTACTGTGTGATCCCATTAGGTAGTTGGAGAGATTAATCCCATTGCTGCAAATGTTCTCTTTAATTTGCCTCCAGTACAGGTGCCAGAGACTGAGGCCACTGGTCAGGATATCAACAATGTTCCTGGGTCAGGGGCTCCTCTACCTAAGCTACATCCTTTCTTATTGTTCCTGGACAATTTTCGTGTTTATTCCCACACAGCATGCCTAAGTGTGAGTTGCTTTCTCTTTATGGTCTAGCATCAAAACTTACTGACTTTAAGCATTTTTCCTCTTCTTTGAAAGAGGTTCTGTGTCTCTTCAGCTTAGAGGACCTCCTTCTCACTTTGACACTTCTGCTTCAGCACATTCCCACCTGTGCCTGCAGCAAGAATAACGCAACACTTACGGAAAACGACAAGACAATCAGCCTCCACTTCTCTGTCCCAAAGTCTTTACACACTCATTGGTCATGCTTGCCAGACTTCCCATAAAAACTAGTATTTGGGGTCTTCCCATTTCTCCAATTATCTGTCTCCTCCATTTTTTATGTCTCAGAACATCACACATAGTTGTACGGGAATTAGTTAGCTTTACTAACTCTACTATCTTGAAAGGAACAAAACACTCCTATAATTCTTTTGCTAAGTCAGAATCCACTAGCTCAGGCCTTTCCTTGGCAGCCAATAAAATATTTTCTTTTCCTTGGGAAAAGCAATATCTTCATCATTAGCCACATCAAAATGATAGAGCAATGAGATAACTGTCGGTGTTGTTTTTCTTGATAGCTGTAAAAAACTTTCTTATTGCACATTCTGGAAAGAATTTTATTACAATTGCCATATCTTGTGATCTCTGCCCAGGCTTCCTCCCTAAGCTGCTCCTCAGGGTTGACTTACATATCCTTCCAAAGGAAGTAATGGTCAGGGACAAGTTTTTGATCGAGATTTCCAGGACTCCTCTTTGGTGGTGTGTAGGCTCGTGCCATCAGTGCAGCCTACCAGAAAGAAATCTGCAGTGAAAATGATTCCTAGCAATCAGCCCTAAACTATTAGTTTCCAAAAGAGCTATATTAAGAAATGGAAGGCATGAGAAAACTGATAGGTATGTAACACTAAGAGGAGAGGATGCAAACCATACAGATAGATATAAGACAAGTTTAATTCCTGTGTTGTCATTAAAAGCTTTCCTAAGGTTAGCCACAAGATGAACACGCATTTTAGGTTTTGCTATACTCTATTTTCTTTATTAAAATCAATTAAATATAACCTTGACAAATTCTTGCAATCCAGGTACCAGAAACAGTGTTACCTCATAAAAGACTATGATCAAGAAAACTATAGAGGAATCCTATACAATCTCATTTCTGTAAAAACATTTTTTCCAGTAGAGCTTGTAGTAGTTTATACATAACATGTGCTAATCATAGGGAGTTAGGAGTTAAAATAGCTTCGTAGAGCTACTTCAGTGTTTACATGCCATTTTATAACACATCTGGCTTTTACTGCTTTTAGAGATTAATTAGATGGGCTTTGGGTCTCATCCATTCATACAGGATTGTATTCCCTCTAAACACAGACTAGGCTGATTAACTATTACTTCAGTAGCTCAGCTTCAGTTCCACAGTTTCTTCACAGAGTATATTTAATGGTGAACCAGGCCCATGTGGTCATTATTAACTTTTTTTTTCTCCATTCCATTACCACTTTTTTGTCTTAAAAAGACAAGATACTACATGGGTGCCTATTGATGTACAGCAGGGATCTTGCTTACGATATTTCATTATCCACAAGTTTCTTGCACAGATGAACTTTATTCATCTTCAGATTCAACCTGCTGCTTATCAGTTTTAGGGTGTTTCTCTCACAAACAGAAAGATTCTACACAGTCCATCTGCATGTTCTGCTGCCAAGGTAAAGCAGTTTACTGACTCTGAAAAGCAAATTAAGGCTACATTTTAAAAGCCGCCTGGTGATTTTGGACTTCAATTAAATGGGCAGTGGTTGTCCCAGTTTCTGAAGCCACTTTAAAGAATCTACTCAAAGCAACAGGTTCAGAAATTCACTCTTGATCTTTAACACTGCTTTTGAAATTTTTGAGTTTGGGCATTCAAGTTTAATTTTACTAAGTTGTCTTCATTTTCTTAGCCATGAGTACCTTCAAAACTGTCAACAACTGGTAGCATTTCTTTGGGACACTCTGGAGTAATAGCTCTGGCAATGTCTCTACCTGTTTCATCTTCTACTTCTAAACATTGTGCACAGTGATTAGGGTACTGTTGAAAGGTAATATTAATGATCTGTTTATACATGCTCCAGTATTCATGATAAATAAATCTCTGATGGGAGAAAACTTACGCAAAACTCCTCCCTATGCAATTACACTTCAGACATTTAAGCATGTAACACTGCGTAAATAAAGTAATACTGTGCCCCAAACTGATTCCTGCATACAAGATCATATGTAGCAATGTGAGCCGTAGGGTATTACAGCTGGGAAATCTTAGGCTGCAAAAATGGAACCAAGGTTGCAGAGCTAACTGGGAAATTCACTAAAGTGTTTTTGTCCCCAAAATTGGCCTCTAAAAATGGGAGATGGGTTTCCTAGCAAAGCAAGAATGAAAAAATATCTGCGGTTTACAGAATAAAAAAATATTTTCTAATCCTAAGCACAGGCATAAGAGGACTCCACCTTCCTTGTTCTTTCTTTCCCTTTCCCTTGTCCTTGCCACCCCCACTTTAACATAATTAAAAAAAAAAAAAAAAAAAAAAAAAAGAAGAGGAAGAAAAGCTAGGAAGAATAAGAGGGCAAACAAACAGGAAAAGCCTCTAAAAGTAACAAACTTTTTGGTTTCGCATTAACCACAAATCAGAGCTTTCAGAGAATTATTAAACTTGTTATCAGTTCTGTCTGATTAGTTTGTTCTTCATTAGCTTGTTGCATGTGGACAAATGAAAACAGCAGTGATTTGTGGATGCATTCCAATCCTGCCAACAAACCTCTTCCAGAGAGGAAAAAAAAAAAAAGAAATGCTCTTTCAGGGTTTTCTTTGGGTCAGTTTTCAAAGAGAACTGAGCATCCTCTATGCATTAAGCAGCTTAGCTGCTCTTGTCCTGGAGCAGGTGACCCTGAAGGCTACAGGTGGCTACTGTCACCACTAACAGAGCTTTATGCAAGCTTCTGCAATTCAGGTTTCAAAATTTTACTATCAGTACAGGAGTTATTGGCTCCCCGACCAACTGGAACTGACCCTGGAGACTTGAATTGCCCACCGCTGTCTATCTATGCTCTCCCTGTTTGATAGTTTACCTGCCATGCATTAAAAACTTTTTCAATGTATGGAGCTTACCCGCTTGGTATTGGCATGTAATAGAAGTCGAACACGCTCCCTTGACACTGATATTGCAATTTTAGAGGAGAACATCCTCACTGACCAATCTTCTAGCATTTGCCTAAAATTTGAGAACATGTAGGCCTGCACACCTAAATCATTTGTCGGAAAAAAAATCTGGTGGACATATTGAAAGGCTGATTTTTTTAAACAACAGCAACAAAACTCTGCTTTTGACCCGTGTCTTCAAAGATCAACAGTAATATACTTTGCACTACATGTTTCCTTACACGCAGTGAGTTATCACAACTGTTTGCAAACACTGCATGCATTTATTTTACCCAGACATTCCTAAGAATCTCAAAACTCTGTCTTTTCCAGGTTTTTATTCCCGGGACTGACTTGCAGTCATTTTTTTGTATTTGTAATTTTTTACCTGCATTCCCCTTTGCTTCCTAGATGCAGACTGCCAGCAGCTCAGCTTTGTCTTGCTGTTAGTATTCTGTGGAATTTTGGCAGCAGCAGTACGGAGCAGATGGTAGACCCCTCTCCCTCCTGTAAAATGCACCAACTGACCTGGAGCCGTGTGTGGCCATGAAGTAGAGACTGAATGCAACAGTACATACAGATAATGGTATAGGAGAAAGAGGCTGCAAAGCAATGCATGACATGACCCCTCTTCAGGCACTTCCACAAATCACTGTCACTCATCTTTGAGACAAGTTCCTCAAAGTCAGCCCTTATGTCTCCTACAAAATCAGTTCAAGTCTAGTTGATAAACTGCCACTAAACTTAACTTCAGCTTTTCATGTATTCATAGATCAAGATGGCAGTATTTTCTGCTAGTTAAAAATTGCAGTTTCATCATCTACACTACTGATTTATATGGAGCTGCATTAGAGAACTTGAGCCTTACGTGCACAAACTAAAGGGAAAATCTTTGCAAACTCTCTGTCAAACCAAATTATGTGAAGAGCTTCCTTCTGCCACATGCAAATGACATCCAAATCTTGCACGCCTCTAGCTAGCTACAAAAAACATTAGAGATGGCTAAAACAAAGTCCCTCAAAGTTTGTGCTTTTCTAATTCTAACAACCTTGAATAATTATTTATATGTTTAATGAGCTTTAAATAAGTGGATGAATGCTCATCTATTGGTGTTAATGCAACTACGTAAATTATACATGGATGAGAATCTACTTAGAGTACACTGTCTTATCTCTTTTCTCTTGACAAGACCTAAGAAATGCAGTAAGATCCAGTGATGATCTTAGAAAGAAAAACCACAGCTTTCCTGCAAAGTTGTGGTTATTGCCCACAGTAATCTATTCTTGATATGAATCTGTAGTTTGTGAAACAGATTGTAGGTTAACTACTGGAAGATTAACTCCTAAACAGGCTGGACAAAGCCCCTCACTGTACCACACACACACGTGCATACACAAGGTGTGTTCTCCTGTTAGTCAGATAGCTGTTAACAGAAATACTGCATTTTTCAAAGGGAAACTTTCCTGATGTTTCCTCTTCTGTGCTGCACTGCAAAATCCTCTGACCTTCTATCTTTCTCTTTCCTAAAACTCACCTCAAGAGTTCTTTATCAACCAACCCCTTCTTACTGGTCTGGCTCTTCTCCTATCTTCAGGTTAGCTGTTCTACACATCAGCACTTCTATGCCCCATTTGACAAGTTTTCTTCCTTTTCTGCTTCTTGTCATATCCTTTCTGAGTTAATACTGACTAAGGAAGGCAGTTAAACCTTCTCAAAACAAGGTTGCAATTCAAGACCTATACTCAATGGGAAGGTGATCATTTCAAGATATAACAGCATAGTCTGAAAAATATCCCTACTCCACTAGCATCAGTTACAGAGGAGTTTTCATTCTCACCAAGAGAAACGCACACAACACTAGGCCATGAATATGTTAAAACAGCATAAACTTTATCATCACTTGTTTAGTCATGCTGTGTGCCCTTCATAAGTGAAGAGTGCAGTTCCATTCCTAGTTAAGCTTCTGAGATGATCAACTTGAATTACATAAAACCCACTTCTAGTTAGCACTTTTCAGGATGGACATAGGCAAGCAAAGCAAGTTAATTGCTTTTGTTTGGTGTAGGTACGGAAAAAAAGCATTGAGCTATAAAATGCAAAACGTAACTGCCACCAAAGGCTTCAGCACCACTTAATTCAAAATGCCTCTGTGGCCTAAAACCGGGCAGAACTTCTCTTTCAAAATGTGCATGGCTACTATTAAAATAGAAATAAAATCTTCTGACAGTGAAGAATCATTCTGACAGACAACCTTTGTAATCAATATTACCTGTATCTCCAGCCAGAAGTCAATATCCTTCTTTCTTAGCAGGAATCACAGAAAAGGCATCAGTTTCTTCCTTTGGGCATGTTCAGGTGAGGCAAGTTTTGCTGGCTTTTTCTCCTAAGGAAAAGAATTTTGCTTTGCATTCTGGTGACCCTGAGGGGGACACAACTGGGAAGGCTTCTTATGTACTTCACTGTACACTCTTAGCATGTTAGAGGCCTATTCAAAGAACTGCTTAGGTAATAAGTCAGGAATGCCAAAAATTACTCGTAATTAGAGCATCTTTAAATTGTAGATTAAATAGGATCAGAAGCACGTGCAGCGAAGCAGCCAAACCCAGACTCCTTTCACCCATTTGCATTGGGGTTCATATCTTTGTTTTTGTTAGTATCAGATTTAGAAAAATGTACATACTGCACCTTTCTTTTAATGGCACTGACATTGGCACGTAGAACTGTCCTAGCCAAGACTCATGTCCTGCATCTGACTGTATCAAGCACCACACTTAGGATTAATATGCTTTATAATGAGATAATGTAACAGCGGGAACATTGTATATTCCCCCTCCCCAACAACAACTGAATAGAAATAAGAGAAAGATACATTAAACCCACAAATCTTAAACATTCACATTCTAGCTCCTCTCCACCTATCCAGTATTTCCTTTAGGAATAGCTGAACTGAAACAGTCCCTGGTACGACACAACAAGCTCTGATGACTTCAGACTAGTGCCATGATGACGGAAATCAGAGGAACAAAGGTCTGAGACTGTTCGATTCTGCCTGTATTGTACTGCAGACTCTGGGCTGAATTCAAAGAATAGCAATTCAGCCATATGACTTAAGAGTTTTATTCAGTTCAGTGCTAAAATGTCCAATTTGTATGTCTTAATGGCAATCGGAACAATTATCAAGACAATATTATCATTATAGAAAAGAAAAATCCCAGTGTTTTCAACTCCTAGATAGCTGCTTTTATTGTCTGTGTACTAATTAGTCTCTTTAATCAGCTGGGGTTGTAAAGCCTAGTTTCAGGTTGAGGCAGAGGCTTTAAGTCATTGCTCACAGGTAATTACATGTAAAAAGAACAGCGCTTCTTTTACATACATTGTTATTTACATAGTGCCCAGAGCATGCTACAGGCTCTGAAGGGAGAATATAATAACCAGCATATGATGTAAAGCAATAATCCTGCTCTTACTGTCATAAAAATGAACGTGCTTGCTTTCCTAGGTAGAGGGCTGGGCTCCACATTTGTTTCAATACTGAAATAAGGATGTGTTTTCAAATTGCCCTGTTGCAGAGATTTTGTTTGTTTGTCTTCTTTCAATATTAAACCTCTCAATTCATCAGCCATAAAACAGGAAGAGATTATTGAGTTCAGTGCAGTTCTTGAAGTCAAAGGGAGTTACTTTTCCCATAGGAAGGCTTTTGTTCAGAGCACAAGGCTGTTTAGACACAGGGCAGATCTGTAAGCTGTAAGGAACAGTTAGTGCCAGAGAATTTAGCTTGTTCATTGTGCTCATCTGTTCATGTTACCATTTTGGAATGAAAGAAAAAAAAAAAAAAAGCTGAACAGTATTAATAGAAGAATTATTTAAAAGGTAGAACGCTTTCATAGCCATGCTTCTGCAGTTTACTGTTATTTTAGATCTCCACCATGCTAACCACTGTGTTCACAAGCACCAAACAGCAGCCGTGCACAACAAAAACAGATTGTCTGAAAACTTTACTCCTGCAATCAAATGCAAACGGATGTATGCTTGTCAGTCTCACTACCTCATGCCTGTGTGTATACTGTAGGACGCAGTCTGAGCATTTGAAGAAATTATAAAGGGAGATCCATTGAGAAAGTACTCAGTTTCTCACACATACAGAGAAACAGTCACCACTTATCTTCACCGTATGTTGGACATCCATTTGGAAGCAAAGAAACTGAGAACTCCGTTTTTCTTGGAGACAAAAGCTTATGGTACAACAATTAACTTCCACTTATTCTCTTTTTTTACTTTGCATTCTTCATGATATTTATGATTTTACCGCCAGCCCGATGCAAAAGCATCATTATTATTATCCCTATTACATAAGATAGGTGCCACATTTTATTGTACTTACTGCAGTAATATAAAAGACTTCCAGACAGTAATCAGGTACTGTGTAAATACCAACTGTGAAGACAGTTATTGCAGCATATAAACATTCTTCGCATAACTGGAGCACTGCATTTGCAGACTGTGAACATCTGATAAAAAATTAAGTCACTTTAGTTCCATACTCAGCCTTATTTATCACACATATGATTTCATTAAATCATACTAGAAATCTGCCTATGAAATCCTAGTTACATGACTGAAGTCTTAACCTGGGCGTGAGGAGGCAGACAACATCCCCCCCTGCTAATGGTGGAAATATCTGACCAAAATACTCCCACATTCGAGGTAAGAGAGTGTCATTCTTGTTCCTAATCCTAAATTCCTAGTTCTAAAAGGGAACCCGAAAATGAACGCTTAAAGGATCTTAACTGCTGTCTTCACTGTTCAGGACTTTTGAGGTGTCACAACACGAAGTATAATCGGAGTTCTTGCCTTTGTAGGCCACATAATGAATATTCCATTACACAAGCCTCCAATTACACTTCCAAAGAAAATGAATTGGAAATCTGTGCTATTTTTAAAGACAATCCAGTTTACAGTAAAATTCCAGCTCAACTGGCTTAGTTTCCAAGCTGGGGAGACATGTCTGATCTTGTTAGAAATACTGTAAGAGCATGAGCTTTCTACCCCTGGGCAGAAAATACCCTTTTCAAGAGCAGTTCTTTTGCAGTTTAAGCTGTCTAGATTAAAATGTAAAACCATCTTAAAATACAGGAGGACAGGAATGCCATTTGAAAGTGTTGTCTATGTGTCTATCTGCTTTTCAAACACAAACACTTCGAGACAGATGAGGAGTGATGCTCTTGCCTGCAGCACAACATCTTCAGCTGCTGCAGTCTGAGATTTCTGGCTGCAACTCTGAGTCACTACTGAAGTCACAGTTGGAGAGACAAAGACCTGAAGAGTAATGACAGATGACAAGGAAGAAGGGAAAGGAAGCACAAGAACAGTTCCAGAAGGTAATCCACAGATGTCAGGGTCTTTTGGAAGGGACTGCAGTGCTAGCTCTGATATGCTAATCTTCAAAAGATCGCTGTATCTAGACCCATTTTAGCTCTTAATTTTGTCCTCTCAAGCACACTGACACTTCTCTTATCTTTAAGGTATAAAAACTGTTTCTTCTCTGGTATGTATGTAAGCCCACAAGCTCACAGCTACTACAAAATTCAGGAGACAAAACTGTGTGAGTAAATGTAAGTAAAATAGTCTCATTATCCCACTAGAGAAAGAAAAAATATAGCTTTGGTTAACTTTGTATTCATGAGGAAGTCAGAAGATTCACTGGTATGTATAATGGGCCCCCAGAGAGTTCAATACTCAGTAAACAGCGATTGTGCAGTTTCCCTTAAATATCTCTGAAGTGAAAGATAACAAATGCAGGTGGAAAATCTACATCAACAGGTGTGGGCAATGTAAATGGTGACGAGAGTGGAAAAGGTAACTTCAAAGGCTGTAAAAGTGATAAAATGGTTAATTCCCCCTCCCCTCCAATTTATCATAGCAAATCTAACTACTCCTTAATTTTTTTGTGCCTTCGTACAGCATAGAGAAGACCACTAAGCAATTTTACTCAGCAATCTGGTAACAACAGAGTACTAAGAGAGAGAGAATTCAACCAGTGCTTCAGAAGCAGAGAGAAGAAAGTCTGCACGGGGACAATGGGCAGGAATCCAGTGAAAAACACCAAAAATAACCAAAAGGGGGAGGAAAAACAATGGAAGCATTTAACTCTATAGCAAATCACAAAGCTGCTTCTAAGAGTAAAGAAACATTCTTCTTAAATTTGCTAATGCTTAACTTTACATCGCTGTGCAATATCATGTAGTTTGTGTAAGCGCATGCTACAGTTTAAGTAGCTAAACAGGAACAATCTGTAAGTCGTGAAAAAAAAATCATGCATCTCTTTTGTAGGTATTTATGAGAATTAAACTGTACTTAAGTTGCTTTTATGCAGTGGTATACAGACAATGGGAATGTGTATCATGTTACAAATTTTGGCAGCATTAAATTCCTTCAATTTTGGTCTCTTCTAGACCCAGGGAGGACTGCTGGGTTGTGCTCTGAGAGTCTATCCTGCTGTTAAGACAGTTAAAAAGGAAAAAGTAATTATGTTGAACAAAAAGTCGGATTTGTAACCCAGCAATCGAGGACAATGATCACAGAATCATCATAATCTACAAACATTCCTGAAACTGAGCTAAAAACCCCAAGGACAAACCAAGTATTCAGTCTGCAGGTGAGTTAGGGTCATCCTCACCATCATTTACAACAACGTCCTTGAAACGGAGAACGCTGGTGCTGTAACTACATATGACACAGAGGAACAAACTCCTCATCTGATTTTTCTAGTTAATGAGCACAAGGTAGTTATAGAATAAATGCAAGTGGCCCAACTGAGACCTACAAACAGTATGTACTTAGCCTTCCAAGCACAAAATTGAATGCAGCTGCAGGATGCACACGTCAGCTCTCAGTAGACGAACCTACAACATAACTTCTTTTCCCTCTTTTAAAGACTGCTGTGCATGCCTCTGTACTGCGGTTTTAGGGCTGTAGCAACACCCAGCTCTTCCAGTGTGAGTGATCATCTCAGTTTGCTTCTAGAAGAGACTGCATAAAATCGTGGGAGGAGGAATTTCTCCACAATAAGGGTGGCGAGGCACTGGAACGGGTGTCCCAGGGAAGCTGTGGATGCCCCATCCCTGAAGGTGTCCAAGGCCAGGCTGGATGGGGCATCCACATCTAATGGGGCGTGTCCCTGCTCATGGCAGGGGAGTTGGAATTGGGTGATGTTTAAGGTTCCTTCCAACCCAAACTATTCTATGATTCTATGATTCTGTGATTTTGTGATTCCATTCCTTTCTCCATCACACGCTGCCAGGTCAGAAAGAACGGTCTGGCGTTGCTCTAGAGGTTTCTTAAGTCTCTTTGAGCTCGATCCATGATCAAAATTCTTACTAGAGGTAATCCTTTCACGCTAAGATCCACACGGCTCTGGTACGACCTTTGCGGGCAACACAAGCCCCATTCACGCTGCGCAATCCCTGGGACTGCCGAAAATCACTCCGCAAGGTAATTGTGTGGAGCGGGCCGGGCTCAGGGCTACCCGAGCGTTTAGAAGAAAGCCAGAAGCCGCGATGTGCAGGATGTGAGGCGCCGAAATCCACCCCCCTCCCAGTTCCCTTCCCTTTCCTCTGCTCTGCCGCAGGGCCGGGGAGGCGGCGCGCACGCCCTGCGGCAGTGACCGGCAGTAACCCCGCACAGCCGCAATGAGCCAGCCGAGAAAACACGCTCCTCGCCTGCCAGCGCCGGGATGAGCAAGCGCTGGGGTATCTGCAGTGCGAGCCCTGCGAACGCCTAACCTTTCAGCTGCAAAATAAAGAGAGGCGGGGGCGGGGGCGCCCAAACAGCCAATATAGCCGAACAGCCAAACTCCCATCGGGTGTTTTGCGCAGCCTTCGCGACCCGTTTAAGCGACACCGCCACCTGCGTGTCGCCCCGATGCCCCTTCCCCGCGGGTCCCAGCGCCGGGGGCTGCGTTTCTGGGGCGGGGTACAGGCAGGGTTGGGGGGGCGGGTGTGGAACCTGGCGTCCCACGGGGGAGCATAGAAACCACCAGCTTCTTTTGTTGTTTTGTTTCTAATCCATCGCGCAGTGCTCTTGAGGGGGTTGGAACACTTTGTTTTTGCGAGCGAGGAGGAGGGCGGTTAACGTGAAGCGAGGCGCGGCGGACACTGCAATAGAGCCGCTCTCCGCGGAGCGCCGCGGGGGCTGCGTGCGGGGCGGGGGGGGAGCGCCCAGCGCCGAGCCTGACCGGCAGTGACCCCGCCGGCACGCGGCGCCGCCAACTGGGGGAGAGGTAACTCGGTGTCAGCGCCCGCGGCGGCCGCGGCGCAGGCGCGGGGGGGGCAGGATGCGGGGGGGGGGAATGCAGGGCGGGGGGAGTGGCCTGTCTGTACCCACTTCCCCTCGCAGGTCCCGTCCCGTCCCACACAGCCCCTCCCCAGGACTCTTCTCGTCCCCGTCATCCCCACCCGCAGGTCCCATCCCGACCCATCACTCCTATCCTCTCCGCAGGTCCAGTCTCGTCCCCTTCACCTCCCCGTCCCCCCCCGCAGGTCCCGTCCCATCACCCCCACGCTGGTCCCATCTTGTCCCATCACACGCGCGCGCGCGCACACACCCCCCCCCCCCACCCCCACCCCCCCACCCACACACCCCCCCCACCCCACCCCCCCCAGCCACCCAGCCACCCACCCCCCCCACCCCCGCAGGTCCCCTCTCGTCCCCATCACTCGCCCCCCGCAGGTCTCGTCCACCACCACCAGCCCTCCCGCCGCGGATCCCATCCCATCCCATCCCATTCCATTCCATCGCCGTTCCGTCCCGTTCTCCCCCCGCAGGTCGTTCCTGTCCCCTCTGCCCGTTCCCACGCTTGGGGCGATCGGTGGGTGGGTGCTGGGGTCCCTCCCCCCCCTTTCCTTTAGCTGTTAATTTCTGTAAGCCATTCTTACCAATGGCAAGGCTGTGTCATTTTAACGAATATATTGGGGTTTTAAGAGATTTTTGGTATCTAAGGTGACAAACGAGACAAATGGCTTTGCTCCAGGCTCACTGTTCATCCGTTGATGCTCTCCTTTGAGGTGTTTGGGTCATTCATGCTGGTACTGACCCAGAGAGGCTCTGACCTTCGCTTTACTGTTCCCAGCTCGTGACAGGGAGCCGTCAACTCTCATATACATATATATGAATTTTATAATGTATGCATTTGTGTCTATAGGAGTATACTCATATATGTATATACACATATATATAATAGTCAGCATGGTAGGTGCTAGAGTTCACATTCCTAAACAGCTTTAAGGACTGAAAACTGCTCCGGGGAGCTTGGTGCCCGGGGCCAGCTGGCGTGCCACAGCAGGGCCAGCCAGCGGAGGAGTGACGATGGGACTGGAGGGCTCCAGCTGGGAAGCAGCCTGTTCTGTAAACAGCTGCGCAAGAAACCTGACATCCCACGGGGAAGCCAAGAGATCTCCAGCTTCCTTGCTTTTTTTTCCCTTGCGCAGTGCTGTAGGGGGCCTTTGTTTTGCGAGAGAGGAGGAGGGTGGTTAATGTCAAGAATGGCAAGGCACAGATGCTGTAATAGAGGCTTGCAGCATCTCACAGTCTCCTCTCCCTCCTCTGGAATTTAATTCCCATAAACTGTGAATAATTTATTGCAGCTTTTGCAAGCTTCAAACTGTACAGAGCACAGGGAGCATTGGTTTAATATTTTTTTTTTTGAGCCTTGAGTATAACCAGAGATAGGGGATAGTGATTATTATAACCAAACAAAACTACAGTGCCAGGAACTCTGCAGGTGCTCTACACATGTACAGACAGCTACATGAGTGAAAACCCTGGTGGTTTTATCCTATGCCACCGCTTCTGCCTTCTGTAAACACAAGGTATAGGTTATCATTGGGCAGATTTCATCTCAAAACACATATCTGACTGAATATGGGGTCGTTGCGTGATTTAACTGCGTGTCTTAAACTGCAGTAGGTGTGAAGACAGTAACAACATGGAGAAAACATGATGCCATTGCTCACTTGGTCCCTATGTTTCAATTACATCTATATGAATTTCTTCCATTTTATGTTTTAAGTGTGGAGCGACGGTCTACATTTCTCAGACTGACATTGCCTTGTTGTTTCTTTAATGAAAACTCACCATGCACTTTGCTTTTCTTTTTTCCTAGGTCGACTAGTCTTCTCTGTGGATGCCTCACCCCAGAAACAATTGTTCCAGATACTTTGTGGCCCAGTCCTAGGGAAGATAAGTGTGTTTCACCTCACAGAACGCCCTGCTCTCCCATAATCTGAACATGCTGAAACAGCACAACTGACCCAGAGGACAGCACAGAGGCTGCAAGTATATTTCAATAGAGAAGAAAAGATAAAGTTGATATGAACCTTCAAAGTGTGCAGGGAAGAACGTATTCTTTCAAAACCTTTCATGTTTGTCCAGGCGGTCAGACAATAGCATTCCTAAAAGCATATCATTTCTGTTTAACAGCACCCTTAGAAATGTTGGATACCTCACAGTACAATTTGAAAATAAGCTCTGGCTTAAAGTGTTTACAATCCGTTTTCCTAACACTGGAGCAGCTGATGTTAAATCCAGTCCGAAGTGGTAAATGGCAGACATTTTATCATTTCATTTCAGGGCACTGATTCGGTGTTGGGTTTGTACAAAAGCTGGGCAGCCACTTCTGGAAGTGATCACCATGCTTTGCTCCCTGAATCCATGGTTAAATTGTCACCGAAGTCAGTAAGAGAGGAGATGATCTGGCTGAAATTACTGCTGAAAATCTCAAGTATTAGGAATTGCAGTTTACCTGTTATATACCTGTAAAGTTGCACCCTAACTTTACTAACTTTACTGTTTACCTCTTTATTACCCCATTATACGATGAAGGCCTGACCTGACCTTTCCCATTAAAATCAGACCCTTTATAAAGACAAGTTTAGTTTAAGCAGAATTTTGTTTCTGTCACCTTCAGATTGATCATACCTGACTGCAGCTATTTAAGCGTCATACTGCTGTTTTTGTCTTCTGACAAATCTCTTCCTGCTATGATCTCTCTCACTGTTAGAGGATTTCTACAAGTATTCAGGCAGGGACAAAATGGAGTTGGCACGTGTCTTTCCACTGCCAGGAACGGATGATGCAAGCAATACACTTGGAGAAATAACTTCTTTTTCAAGGGTTACACATTGCTCTTCTTTCTGCCTGCTTTTTGTGCCTCAAAGAGGACAACGGAGTGATATCTGCACTCAACAACCTGAATCCCTCAAAAACTAGCTTTCCTTTTGAGTGCACACACCTCTATCTAGTCTGTCCAGCCTAATCCGAAGAACCTGAAGGCCATTGTTTTCAGATGTATTGGCTAATTTTGGGCCTTTTCAAGTGAGATAGCCACAAGATAGTTCGCAAAGATTTTGTTTTTCAGTGGCTCTGTTCTTCAAGACAGAAGTCTTGATCTTTAAGTTAGATTTGAAGCCTGCTCACTTTGATACCTGAGGGTAAGACCTTGGAAACACTGGAGTCACTGAATACTACGGGCCGCCCACAGTTGTTGCAAGACCGTGTGCCTCACAGGCCACTAGTTTTTTCTGCTTTCTAGCCACATAGACAATAATCATCTGCTCGATTTAGCACATCAAACCCATAGTTCAGTTGGTTTCAGCATGTCCCAGTACTGCTTGATACTGCTTCACATGTACCCTGTGCCTTCAGAGAACCTCAGAAATCTTCCACCACTCTCCTGCTGCTCAGGAAACACCCCTTCTTGCCTCTTCCTTCCCAAGAGTCAATTTTTCCTGCCAGATGCAAGCAGCATTTTGTAGCATCCAGGAGATTAGGCCTCCCGGGTATAGAGGGCTGCAGACTTCCTGACTGCCCCATAGAGCTTTCTTCTTCCCCCAGCCTGCTCTTTCACAGTGCTTGCAAGTCTGTCATACCACAGGTCTTTATTTGCACAAAAGCCTCCTTCCAAGTTGTGGTACTTGGAAGACCACTGGGATACAAGAATGGCAACATCAACAATTGAGCCAGGCAATCACAGAAGAGTATTTGGAAAAGCATGACAAAGGGAGGTAAGTAAGTGTGCAAGAGAATACCTAATGGAAATTAAATTCAGGTCTCAGTTCTTATCTGGCAGCTAATAAGTGCTAGACTTAAGGGCTAGATCCTCATCCTTTCTTGAGCTCTGCTCACTGCATCATGAGGAGAGCACAAAGCAGAGCAGAGAGGGTGCAGTCTTTTACATATCCTCCCAAACGTGTGGCTGCCCATTGCTCAGTGAGCTCCAGAGCTTTTTAGCACCAAGCTGTTTAACAAATCCGCCCTACATAATGTAAATGTATTCTGCAACACAGCACATTATTCTTGATGAAGTCATATGGATGCTAATCTGAAAATTTCCCTCTAATTTACTCTGCGCACACAGCCTGCTTTCAAACATAAGGTGAATGACTTATTGTAACCCCAGATTGGTTTCAACACCAAGTGATTAAGCCATGACATCTAGACAAAGTAAATTAAGGAAGTGGTTTCACAGAACAGGCTGACACAAGACAGGCACAGAACTAATTCTGTAGCAAAAATGGGGTGAGTCATGCATCTGCTGCATGTGCTTTGGTTAAGTTCTTGCAGATTAGTATCTCTTGTACTTAGAGAAAACAGGAGGAAGGGGCTATAATCTCACATCCACCTATGAACATTTCTACCCCTTAACCTACTGGATGAAATTGAGCATCACTCTTACCTTAGGGAAGCAACACCCTTCCCCTCTACTGCTGTTTCTCACTCAATCTCCTTTTTACTTAGGGCACTGTATCTCCAAAGTCATGATGAGTTTTTAGGGGCTCAATAGGCCAACACGTCTGTGTAATAGGTCATCTGTCACACCCAAGAATTTACATGCGTTCTATGTCTTTTCAGGTTTCAAAAGAAATGTGAACCAGATTCCAAAACCACACTCAGCTCAGCATCAGACTCACTGTCACTAGTTTTCAGACTTAACCCACATCCCTACTGAGTGGCTGACAGAAGAAGAAAGATAGTTCCATTCTGGAGAGCTCCAAAACTGCTGTCTTGTTGTTTTTTTTAATTAATAGATGGAGTCTGGCCTATATATAAATAGGTGCAGTCTGGTGAGTACCCACACTTCATTTCCTTCAGCGTAGCCCCAGTCCATGTTTGCTGACACTATCATCCCGTTGCAGGTGAGTTCCACGTAGAAGTGGCTTATGATGCCCATTGATTAAATATCTCTTGGAGGCATCAGCTTTTTCAAAAGTTCTACAGTGTTCCTGGTCCTACAGCTGCAAGAACACCGACCATGGTACTTGATGGGGAGGAGACTGCAATGCAAGTAGCCAAGCTGAAGTGTATGCCAGTGGGGATGGCAATAAAAATGTCTCTTTTGCCCTGGTTTTGCTCCTCCCAAATGCCTGCTCACTTTAGCATGGCCCAGGAAACAAGAAAAGGAAGCAAGTCTGTACCTTTTCCCTGAAGTATTTGTACCATAATTACAGCTGCTCTGTTAGATTATCTTCAGCTCTTACCAGAAGGCCCTGTCAGACAGTTACAAAGTGTGTTATATTGAGGATCAGTGCACGCTGAGAATTTTCCAGTTTCCTGAGCTTCACATACCTGCTCTGTTTGAAGCAGCTGTACTTTCATGCTTTTCCTCATTGATCTAACGTGCAGGTATCTGCTCTGCTGGAACTGCTTCTCACATTTTGCATCTCTGATCTTTCCAGTTTTTCCTAGAAGACTGGGAGCTCCGATTTGCGTCGAGAGTGCTTGTTGTTATTTGAACTTACTTGGCCCTTCCTGATCCTTCTTTAGCAAAACCCCCAAATGCTATCTGCATTTACATAAATCACCATGGAGGTACTATTGGTTCTGGCTGTAGCTACTGCTGGCAGACTGCTGCTCAAGGTACATGCTACCCTCATACACACTTAGGCTATTTCTCTTTTTTTTTTTTTTTTAACTCAGATGTCTTCTCAGGTATCCTCTGTGCTCTGCTGTTAAAACACTCCCTCCATTTCAACCTAGAAGTGGCTGCATTTTGCTGGGCGATAAGGCAGCGCGCTGCACTTGTGTAATGGCTGTGAACTGAAGTAACCTCACTGGAGAACTCTTTTATTATTACAAGTGCGGGAAGAGACCACACAGCAGAACTAGATCTTCCTGCCTTGAGTCACAGAAATAAGGAAATGCAAAATTCTGTCTTCAGCATTAGACAACCAAAAAAGGCATCTGGTTTGCGAGGTAATATATATTAGAGGCAGCAGTGGACAAATGGGTTCTGAAACATGCTGGCATCATCTTGGAACTACGACCTACTTGTTAGGTACAAATTTGAGTTTTCCTGGGATTGAAAAGCCAAATTTTAAAAGCTAGTTCAGTGTTCTAGAATATCTCCCTAAAATCTTTTCGACCTCCTCATTCTCCTAAACGCTTTGTGCTTTTACCCAAAGGTAAACATGGTTCTCCAGCCTGGGTATGGAGATATTGTAGAGTGTGTTCCTGTAGTTCTCCTAAGTTTATTAGCAGGATCACTTTGTGATCTGCATCTGGAGAGTGCTTTCAGCGAACTGTGGTGGGACCATACAAGGTTTGCAGTGGGTGGACGAACAGGACTTACTGACACAACTGCTTGTGGGTTTTCATCTGCCTCTGTCAGTATCTTAAAGGCTGTCCTCTACAATGAAGTCTAAAAGTAGTTTAGTAGCCCAGGGCTTTTAAAGTGCCTCTTTTTCAGCAGTAACACTCCAAGCAGTGTGGAAAAAGAGAAGCTTTTAAATCTCTCTGTTTGCCTGATCTCAACTTAGGCAAGATTTTAGCCTTACATTTACTGATGACATTTTCTAATAGCAACCCTGGTGCACTCAAGAGACCTACCAAATCAGGGCAACAGCTGTTTCCTGTAGGGGTTTTTTTTTTTTCTCACAGTGTGATTTTCCAAGCAAACCAAAAGGACAACCTTTTGAAATCTAAACACGATTGGACAACCTCTTGAAATCTAAACACGATTCATGGAAAGAACTGTTTAGAGAGGCTCGGTTGCTTTGCTGGGCAGAGTGATTCCAAACACTAAAGGCACCTTTAGAACTAAAAGCTGTTTTCTCCAAGAAGTTCAGGAGTGCCACAGTCACAGGTATTGTCTTTTAAATATGTTGTGGTTGAGGCTAATCTTTAGCTCAAAGAGTCTGAACTCACAGTGGAAGGAGGTGTTGATTCCAAACAGACACAGCACACTGTCTCCAGAAGATGATTAGACTGGTTATACTTGTTGGACTCATATGTGGCATCCCACAGTCACTTGATGTATATCCTTGCCTTCACCTCAGCCAAACACTGTCCTTCGGGGCTCCAAACCTCCTTGCTTTGAATGGTGCTGTCAAACTTCACTGCAAAGACAATATCCAGTTATTCAAACAGGGGAGTGCTTCCTCTAGTGCCTTCACAAACGTGGTGAATGGTGGAAGGCTGAGTGGCAATGAAGGTTGTGCAGTGGTAGTTTTGTTGCAACATGGCTATGGAGGACTCCTCTGTGCCCTTTGGCTCGTTACTGCAGTTTCATTGATACACCTGACCACTGCTGCTGGTTTATTAAATTAAATTGGCAATTGAATCAGTGGCAGGGAATCAGGAGGCTGGAACAAGGAGACTGGAACAAGGAGAATGGTGCAAACACCTCTTGTATTGTCCTTATGCTGAGGTGAGTAATTAGTCTCTTTTTATTCCAAACTAAAACAAACAAACAAACAAACAAAAACCTGCTAGCAAAGACAATTGGGAATATGTGGCCTTTGCTGCAGCCCCTTAATACTTTTTTATTTCATATACATACATTTTGGGATTACCTGCATACACCATAACATTCTTTTCTCCAACATAATCCTTCACATCTGCCAGCACAGAAGCATGCCAAAACAGGGCCAGGGCCTCTGGCTGCATATTAAGGTGGGCAGAAAAAGAGCTGCTTAACCATAAACTCCAGAGTTCCTGTGAGCGACAAGTTCCCATGAATTTGTGTTTTTTTTCTTCTTCTGACCCATCCTGTGTTTGGGTTTATTTCTCAAGTCTTAAGCATATAAGCAGGTTAGCCCTATACACATATAAGTCTGGAAAAGTCTATGGATACTAAACAAAAAAATAGATTAGTCTAATTTCCTTCTCGTGAATAAATGAGTCAATCCCTTAAAGCACATTCCTATCACTCTTCACGTCCAGTTGCATTTAGTGAAATGTAATCCTTTCTGCTGCATTTACCACAGATGAACCATTATTCAGGGAGTTCTGTTAAAGAAAAAAAAATCTCCATCTGCCAGTGTCAGCATCACTGACCCTGATATGTGTCTATCATGGCTCATTAATCATACATTAAGGACATGTGTGGGTGCGGTCAAGTTTAGTCTTGGAACAGGTTCTGCTTCAACAGGTTTGATTGTCACCTCCTGTTGGAATAATTTATCTCCAAGGGAAAAATAACACCTTTGGCTTTTCAGGAAGTTTTGTTATCTTTCACATTTTGCCCTTCACTTCATCTAAATTTCAGTTATTCTCCCTTTTCCAGTTACAAACGTGTTTCCCCTGATGCCACAGTTCCTGGTATCAAACAGAGGGAGCACTAGAGAACAACTCATGGTGCTTTTTTTCAGTCTGAAAGTGTTGCTTCTGTAACAAATAACAGGCTCATGAACTTAGCTTCTGCATATTATCTGTCTTTAACGCTCAGAGTTAATTTTCATATTTCAAAGTTTTATTCACACTCTCCTGAATATTTAGGGTTCAGGTGGCACAATGCCAAGGATTAGTTTGGCAAATATTCAGTTTTTATAGTCATGTTCATTGGAGTCACATGTTCTGTTCTCTATTGGAGAACTTCTGTAACTAAGCAACAAGAACGTGTCTCAGACCTTCTATGTGTCTAAAACGTGCTTTTGGCTATCGTAGATTTGTGTTTATGGTATAACAGAGTCTTGATTTTGTACACATGTAGAACATTGTAGTAATTTTACCCCTGTCTATCCGGAGCAAGTAGGCCCACTAATGTTCTATGAGAACAATCAGGATTTTAATTTTCCATTGTGGGAAATAAGTGAATCACAGATTTTGCAGGTACTTGTACTGTGGAAATCTAACTGCAAGCATGTTTCTGGGAAGTGATGAAGTGATGAAGTTAGTTTTCCTTAGACTTTGAAGATATACTGTTGGAGTTCCCCTTTGCCATGGCTATTCATTCAGCTCTGGTATTTCAGGAGGAAAGATTTAGGAATGTGGAGGCTCTTTCAGGTAAGACAGTACATACAGCACAGAACTGCATGTCTTGAGAACCCAAAAGATCTGCAGATTATTATTTCAGTGCCTTATCTTTCCTCACACGTACTTTTTATATCCAACTAATACCTTTTAGCAGGGCCAGGGCTGTCTTACTATTCTATACAGCAGCTAGCACCATAAGGGCTTGATTTAATGGGCCTCATGGTCCTATGAGAATATATATAATTGTACAGAAAGTTATTTCCCAAGTTCTGTATAAATGGTTTTATTATTGGTTCTGATCCGCATCAGTCTGGAAATAGCAGGAAGACCAACTTTTTTAAGATGTTGCACAGAAACAGATGCCATTAAGGTAAACCACAAGTATTAAAAGCCTCGCTATATTACTAGTAACTCATAAAGAAAGAGAAATACTCGGTCTCTTTCTAGCTGTGTATAAATGCATTTTATAAAAAAAAAAAAAGATAAATGGAATGTTTAAGATGACAGACATATTTTCATTTTTCCATATTTCTTATGCAGGGTTTTAGTCCCACAACAACCATTAATTTTAATGGAAATCAAAGCACTGAATCCCTGTGATGCTTCAAAAACTCATCCAAGAACACGTAGTACCTGGAAAACAATTCAGAATTTACTGGAAGCTAAATGGAGAACTGAGGAAGCTCAGGTAGGTAGAGACAGTGCGAAACAGAAGCATAGTATGTATTTCTACTCTGATCTATACCTTGTGTGCCACAGGAAGTCCTCCTGCATAACACTTTATAGGAAAAAAGCTATAATGAAAATCAAGCAGAATCATATGAGGAGGTTCACTGCCATAATTTTGAACCAATGTAAAATTATCTCCCCTGATGTCTCACCAAAAAATTCTAATTGCATTTGTCATCCATCAGCAGACTAAAAATCTCCTCCCTGTATCTAAGAGGTTTATTTTGGAGTTCCATGCACAGGGAGTCTCTACAAAGCTTTTCCTTGCCAGATAGCCGAGGTCACCAATAGGTAAGTCCGGGCAGGATGTGATTAAGTTCTGTTAAGTGGTCACGCTTAAGATAAGCTATGCTCAAAATCTTATGTGAAAAAAGTAAATACATTTTAAATGTAAATATAAGGATTTATGTATAGGATAAATGAAACCTTAATAGTCTAATCAAAAAACTATTATCAGCCCAAATCTAATTACTACAAAAAGAAAAAAAAAAAGAAGAGAGTCTCCTTAATAATATAGTTTAAAATGTAAAACACATAGTTCTTAGTTTCTAGGCTTCTTCCTGGTGTTACACTCACTGTTACTGTTCCTCTGGGTCCTGATGTCAATGTTTTCCACTTAGTTGGAGAGGAAGGGGTGGAGTAAATCATCAGCATCCAAATTCCTTTGCCAGGAGGCATATGATGTTGATTTCTCTTTCCTATTCTCCTTCCCTTTTTCTGTCACCCTGTCACCTACATGATCTCTATTATGCTTTCACACCTTGATCTTTCTTCGCTGGTCTGCAAGTTAATATTACATCTGAGTTTACTATACATTACTATTTTTATATATGTGAAATACTTGTAATTTTTCTCTTTCCTACTTCTACAAAGAACTTTGCCCAGCTGCAGGTCTGAGTTTCTTTCCCTGGTCATTGGTGGGCTGGAAGCCTCAGAACCAGCACATGTCTCAGCTCTTATCATTCTGTGCCCATACTCCTCCACACTGTATCTGTGTACCCGCTTCTCGAGGCCTCTGCTATCACACCAGGCCTCTTATTCCTCTCTACTATATTACTACAAATAAAGTTATCTCTTGCTTTGCACAGAACAACTATTTGTTACTGCTACCAATACAGAAACCATGTCTGTACCGTACAATACTAAGCAAAAATGAAAAAAAATTAGACATAAGCACAAAGTCATTAGAAAAAATGCTAAATAAAGTAAAAATAAAACTCCAGTCAGGTCAAGAAAGTTTCTAGCAAAGCAAGTCTGATGACCTTCAGTCCAGAAGCCTTGCAAACTCCATACAAAACCTGTTATGTATTCCTATCAATGGCACTACTGCATTATGAGGCTGCAAGGCTACAAAAGCTGCCACAGCTGCGAGGTGAGACTTGTTCATGAAACCATTCTGTCCATTCAGGAAGTGTTAGCAGAGGTATTCCCTGTCACCTACGGAAAGTAAAAGCAAGTTTTCAGCACAGCAAAGTAATCTCCCAACACTGATTGTATTTCAAAGACAGTACAATCCCCACGAAAGGAAGAGTTTGAATCTCCCTGTAAGAGTTATTCCAACCCTATCCCTAAAGCAAACAGGACACTTGTAGTGAGACCCAAACCCCTGAACTCAGGTCATCTGCAGAAGTACTCTGTGTCAGACATTTCTTAAACTAGCAGTCAGGCCTCTAAAACCATGTAGAATTCTGCAGACAGATGTGACATCTTCTCCAGCCTTTGAAAATCAGGACCCTGCAAGAGATTCTGTATTGGTTGTCCAGACATAGAAAACTTTGGAGTCATAATGAGTGATAACTACTGAATGATTGAATAGCTCTAAATGACTCAGCTAGAAATCCATTCTCACACCATAAATACCAGGAAAGGTCTACAGTAATTTTGGTGCAGGATTCCATACTCACAGCTGAAGAGGGACTGCCACATATTCGAACCCAAAATTTAAACCTGTAAACACTCAATGTGTATGTGGTGGTGTGCACACCGCTCCTCCAAGCCACAACCACGAGTAGGGGTTCACAATGGCTGCATCTACCCAATGCTGGACTTTGAGGGGATGACAACACGGTGTTCAAGTGCTGTCTGGAACAGTGACACAGACATCTTGCTGATATAAGTCAACCATCTTACTCTGTAAATAGTGGACAATCCGAGGCATGCTGAGCTCTCCTGAACAACAACGAGCTGTGTACCAGGACCTCCCCTTGAGCATGGATGGCTCTAAAGGTTACTCCTTGAGGCTGAGAGATTCCTTGCTGGAACAGATCCTCAGTAAGTGTCTAACAGCATGCTAAACTTGGAAAATTGTAACTGCGATATAAATGATTGATTGCACATCTGTAATACGTTAGACATAAACTGTTGACAAAGTCTGAGGCTAGGTCTGGATCCAGCTGCACCTAGACTCTTCTCTGAGAAGGAGTTTAGAGAGCAAAGGGTCTTTTCTAAACCTCATGATGCAACAAGAGGGTCTCCCTGACAGTTCTCTTGACCCTGTCCTCTATGCAGTAAACAATCAAGTGCAACTTGCTGTCAAATCTTTGTAACCATTGTCACATTTCTCATTGTAAGTTGTTAGCTCACTGTTTCATACCAATAAAGTGTATTGTTGCTTCTCCCTTATAAGTTAAGTGCTTCCTTCTCACTCCATCTGTGACAACGTAGGCATTTTGGCATACTGCTCTTTAGAATGTCTGAAGCCATGTATTAGGTTGATGAGATTTTTTACAGCTTCTTTGGGAAAAATGTGTTTTTTTCACACATACACACAAACACACACACACACAAACACACACACCAGCCATCACAAAACTCAGAATCTTCCATTTAGGTGGTTTAGTATTAATATTCCTATATAAATCATTATACTTGAAGCATTATGTGAAGCTCTGAATTGGAGGTGGTTCTTTTAATTTACAAAATGGATGTATATAAGGAAAATATATTAGAAATAGAGACAGAGCTTAGTTAGGAACAATCTTCCTTGTTGAGCTTTTCTTTTTGGCTATTAGTCATTCATATTCCCATTATGACTTTCATTCTTTATTATCTAAGGAGATTTTGGTCCATCTCTAAAAAGCAAACATTTAGTCTGAATGTATGCCAAAGTCTAGCAGCTGTCTTCTGTTTAACATAATCAATACAAACACTGCCTTACTCTTCGCATTTAATTCTATTTATCAATTCTTCCACTTTTTCAGTTTTAGGAGTGCTGCATATTCAAGCTGCTTTAATATCTCTAAATTAAAAACTGAAAATGAATACATCTATAGCATATAGCAAACTCACAGGCTTATAAAAACAGTATTAGCTGGAGAGAACAAAGAATTTATCAAAAAATAACTGGAGATTTGTAATAACTAAATACAGTATAGAAGCTGATATATACTGACAGGAAATTTTGTTTATCATAGGTTTGGAATTTTTTTACCACAGTTTTCCACTAAATTATGTGACCAGCTGTATTAAGAGACAATCATGTAATGACAGAAACATACAATTATCTGTAATCACCTGATTTGTTCATTTTACTGAGATCAGCAAGATCACAGAATCACAGAATCACAGAATCACAAGGTTGGAAAGGACCCATTGGATCATCGAGTCCAACCATTCCTAACACTCCCTAAACCATGTCCCTAAGCACTTCATCCACCTGTTCCTTGAACACCTCCAGGGAAGGCAACTCGACCACCTCCCTGGGCAGCCTGTTCCAGGAGCCAATGACTCTTACTGTGAAGAATTTTTTTCTGATATCCAACCTGAACCTCCCCTGACGGAGCTTCAGGCCATTCCCTCTAGTCCTGTCCCCTGTCACTTGGGAGAAGATCAGCTCAATAGTCAGTTTCTGTCTACATGTCAAAGATAAATGATTCTGCAAGTAATAATGGTGGTTACTATATTAAAAAATAAAAGACAAATTCCCCTCTCCTCCCAAGACAGACTCTATTTGGTTCTTACTCTCTTACAATTAAATCCAAGTTTTTATCTTGTCTTAAACTCTTCACAGGGATGAGTCTGTCTTGAGAAGGTAATTTTGGTAAAACCTGCAAGTTTAATAATTTCTATACCTTCCATTTAAAAAGCTGAATTAATTCCACTGCAGTTACTTCCTAAGAAGGAGAAAATCTAGGTTCCCTATACCACAAAGGCTTTAAACAAGGTGTTACCAAACTAAGTCTTTAAACAGACTGCCCATTCTAGGTGCAGTTCCTGTACCACAGATAGTAATACTTCACACAGGTGAGGACTGCTGAGTATCTGGGCCTCCACGCAAAGGATGAAATGAGCCAAAAAGTGTCTGACTGTGTCTTGGGTTGCCTTGAGGTCCATAGGCTAACCTGTCCTAACTCCACCTGTAATGGCATAATCCAATGCTGGTGATCACTATTATCTCCTGCCTGTGAACAACCCTGGAAAGCCCTGCCTTCTTGATCTTCCATGGTGTCTGGCATGTTACTTCTGGTTCTCTGCCAAGGAAGACGACTGATACGTGTCTCATGCTGTCAGGAGGTATATTACCATTGCTTTCAACCTTACATAAATTGGAATAACTGCAATGTTTTTATACCTACAAATCACCCCATGAGAAAGTCTGTTCATCTAGTAACTATTCCTTTGTTTTCTTTTTCCATAAAATTATATGGAATAACTCTCTGATAGTACACATCTACACTGAACTACCTAGCTCCCTAGTCCATCCTCTCTCCCAGTTCACTGACATCTCCATTCGGTGAATGTTACTTTCTGTAATCCTTTAGGCTTTGGTATGGTTTTGGTGGAGGTTTTATTGGTGAGTTGGTTGGTTTTGTCATTGAGGTTTTGCGTTTCGTTGTTTTTTATTCTTTCTCCCTGAGATAGCAAATAATTCCCTTTTATGTAAGACCTAAGTATAATTTTGGAGGTAGGTCACTCTGGTCAAAAGGCAGCCTGGATAATACAGCATCAGGTCTGCCATATATAATCTTCTAGTCATATCACAGAAGGGTTTGCACCCTCAAAACACCTCTACATGCCCTCATGCTGCAGTGGAAGGCACATAACATACCATTTAAGTTTCATGCTAAAAAAACACGCTGCCAGGCTGGAAAAATGCTGACCACTGTAGAAAACCTTATACCTACAGGGCATCACTACACCAAGTGGTTACACAGTATGGATGTGAACCCTTCAGCCTAGGGGCCCCAACAACTGTGGCTGGAACTCTACATCACTTGAGCTGAAGGCCAGGAAGTGGATGCAGCTAGCCAGGATATACAGCCGAAAACTCTTCCCATTATCAACTGACTTGACATTTCATCAAGCCTATCTTAAGTACTGAACTTGGGCAGTAGCCTCAAATGCTTTTGTAATAAAGTCAGGGAAAGACTCAGCTATGTATTGTGGTGTAGCATCTGCTTGAAGAAGAAGTAGAAGTCTCAGAGAATTTGAACTGCATCCTGGATAAGACAGTATTTAAATAAGCCTTAAATTAATGTTCTAAAAGCAGAAGATCCTTGCTGGCATGATGGCTGAGTTTGAAACCTCCCCAGGTCTGTACTACTGACTGCATACACTGCGGTAATAATTCCTACCAATCTATTTTGGCTCCTGCAGGAGGAAATGCATCTTCTTCTGTGGGAATTTATGGGCTACAGTTGTAGTATTAGGAAGAATAAGCTGGCCTTGGAGTGGAGTTTAGTAGTTATAAAGAGTGTTAAAATAAAGCGTGTTTACATGAAGATGAAAGAGTATGTCAGGTCTGGTTTGAGCTAAAGGCCTGGGATGTATCTTTATCAGCTCTCTGATAACTTATTTGCAAATTAGGAGGCTGGCTTACAGATGGCTGCCTTCCAGGACTCTGGCTCATGCATTGGTCTACAATAAGGATTGTGAAGTACGATTGAATGAGAGTGACAGTCTAGAGGGCCAGATCCTGCTCTGAGGTGCAGGGTGACAAAATGAGACCTAACAGGCACAAGCTGCAACTTGAGCAACTCTAATATAGTATTAGAAAAACTTTTCACATGAAAGCAGTCAGTCCCTGGAAGAAGTGCCCAGAGAGTCCTGTTGAGAATCTCCATTCTTCAAAACTCAGCTGGGTAAAACCCTGAGCACCTTGATATAACTGGCCTGTTTTAAGTGAGCAATGAGGCCAGGGGTGACATCACAGAGACAGATGCTAAAAGATAAGCTTTAACTTCTGTCCCTGTAAAAGTACAAAATACTAGGTATTAAAATAACACAATAAATAATCTGATAAACAGAGTGTTATTTTCTTTTGCCTAGAGTAGTTACTGAGCTACAAAAGGAAAGTGGAGTAGAACTTCCATCTATGCAGGAAAGGGCAGAAGAACAAGAAAGAGGCCAAAAGAGCACAATGTATTCAAAGATATTGTCTAAAGAAACCATGAAAATCGCACCATTACAAGATATGTGAGATGTCCTCAACAACTGGACCCTGTTGTATATTAACTTCTAGGTACAGCTAGAAATATGAGCTATATCAGATCAAATGTCCATTAATCCAGTATCTTGTCTCAGACAGTAGCACAAAGGAAAGAAAATACAATAATAGGATGATAATGTGAAAATACTTTTGTTGATATACTGTTCTTTCAGTGTTTTGAGGTTTAGGGAAAAACTGTATCCTTAACTTCGTGTTTTGTGTTTATTAGCCCATGATGGACTTCAATGAATTAATCTAATAAAATGTAGACAAAATACTTAGGGGTGATGCAGCTGATCATCATGTGTAATGCAAGAACACACACTGCACTGGCAAACATCCATATGGAGAAGGGCTGACACTACTACAACCCCATGTAAATCTGGACCTGGTGCATCACCCATTTTGCTGATAGTGTTCCAAAGCTGGGTTTTGGCTGGTTGTTCTTGTTTCTAAAACAACACTCCAACACAGTGACCTACCTTTGTGACCTATGTTTTGAATAATACAGGAGGAGTATTGAAAGAGTATTATCCTGTGGGTTGTTTGAAGCTACTGATCTGTGCCGACAGCCTTTTGCTGTGAACAATTCCTCTCTCTCAGCTCTGTCCCAACAGAAGATGGCTGTCATCTCCTCAACTTAAAGGGGAAATGTTATTTACCATTCATTTGGGTGTTGCCTTAGTCATCTGTGGTATTGGATTCATGTTTTTACAATCAAGCCTTTGCAGGCAATAGTTAATAAACAAGAGTTAATAATAAGTGATTATTAACAAGAATTAATAAAGTCTTTAAAAAAAATTGTCCAAAACAATTAAAACAAGGAACAAATACTTATCAGCTCAGTAATTAACTTTCATTCCTTCAACAACCTGTCTTTCCATGGGAAACACTGTTCACAATTGCAGGGACACTACCCTGTCCTTGGGCAATGCAAATGTGGGAAAAAAAGATTAGCCCAATCTCCTGTACACAAGACTCTTGTTTAATCCAGGATGCGGCTGATACCATTCACACTGAATCTGCACAGTGCTTGAAGCAAAGGGTGAGCAAATCCAAATGCCGTGTTTTCTCTCTCCTGCTTGTACGTAAGTTGTTACACGCGATGACTTACCAAAATTTTAATTTCTTTAAAGGACTTAAGGTGCCCCGTACTTTTTTTGTTATTACTATAAATTTTAAATGTAAGACATTTCAAACAACAAATATTTTGACACAAATTGCTCATGTTCCTAATTCAGCACTTTAGACAATGTTTCATTGGAGGAGAGAAGCATGAAGGGGGCAGGATTTCAGCCAGATGCACCATTAAATTTAGATGCTAGTGACCCAAATTCGAAGACATTGAAGGCTGCAAAAACATAACAGATTTGTGTGTTTAAGGACACAAATATAGCATAAATATAAAGTCCTTTTTTAAAACTCTGAATGTAGGACAGGTTTCCAGAGCTGTTGATCACACATAACTCTCAATAGCCTCCGTGGGATATGTACATACTCAGTATCTAGATTTTAGTCTACTTCCATTAATTCCAGCTTCAGGTCCCGGACACTAGAGTTTTGCTTGTTGTTCTATAGATATTAGGAACACAGAATGGTAAAGCTAAGAAAGAGAAAAAGAAACCAAAAAGCCAACCTATCACTGTGAGATTTTTTTTTAACTCAAATAATTTCTAGTCAATCATAATGTCCATTTTCTTTTGTTCAGCTTTGGTAATGTTGTTATGTTTTAATTTACCAGGAAAACACAAAAACTTCTGTGTTCATTGAAATACACACCAATGAGTAAGAGAACTGAGATTTTGAACAACACACTCATTATAATGAAAGGGTTTGGAATCTTAAAAGGGTGGAAGAATATCAGCAAGGAGGCGTCTCTTTTGTATGTCAATTATTTTATTCTAAGCAGAATGACTCAGGGCTTGAGCCCAATAAAAGCTGACAATACAAAGGAAGAAGTTCTACTTCCCTGTTGGCTACTGGCGATCTTTCAGCGCCTAGACGGAGCTTTCATCTTGAGCCATTTGCTGTTTTTATCAATGTTGTCTTTGGAGAATGACTTCCCACATCTGCTACTGCTTCAGAGTGTGTAAAATTCCCATCCCACAAATATAGCAAGCAGCAGCAGTATTTGTTGCTTGCCTGCCTGCTGATAACAAGCAGGTCTGGGTCAGCCTTACTTCAAACATAATCATCCATTTGCCATTCAATAATTTGTATTCAAAAATCAGTGTCAAGGGCTCTGTGCAGATGTATGCTAGTAAAGCTGTTTTAAAAATAAAAGTGTGAATTTCCAGAGTTCTGCATGACATTTGAAAATTGTGTGGTCAGAGCTGTGTACCTGTGATGGTTCCATCTTACCATGGTTAAATGGGGCTATCATCTTGCTGGGGTGATAGCTGTGGGTGTATTCTGATTATTGCTAATACTACAAGCCATAAGGACATCACAAACTGAGTTCTGAAGGAGTTTGAACATACAAAGTAACAGGGAAATCCTGGCTCATCCAAAGCAAAGGAGTGGGGAGGAGGCCTGTTGGCACCTCTGGTTTTCATCCTCAGCTTTTCCTATGTATTACTAGTCTGCAGATTTCAGCCAGGTAACTTGTGGAATAATTTTTATCCGCAGAAATGACTCTTGAAGAAATTATCTACATCACTCTGCTCTCACTTTGCACCAACATAAGATATCCTTACAGAAGGCTTCTTCTGAGAACCATCCCATTTCTGCTTTAAGCCAGAAGGTAATGCATAGGTTGCCTTTACTGCTGCTTGGTCACTATCCTTCTAGCCTTAGTCACAGCTTGTCTGCTTCATTTATATTTGGGTTTTCCTGCTGGAGTATCTTTCTCTTTTTGTAATGAGCCAAGTCAATTCATAAAGGTTATATGGCTCCTTGTGCTGGCCAAAGGGGAAATTGAGGAGTGTGCAGTCAGCAGTAGAAAGGGGAAAGTGGGAAGGACAAGTAATATTACAGTATATTATTACCTGGCCTTTCTAGAACTTTCTTCCTCTCCCTAGTCTTGGTTACCTTAATTAATTCTCTGTTCTCAGCATGTTTTGCTGCTTTATTGAGAACGGGACTTATATTTTTTAGCTAGTAACCGATTTCTAATCCTTTTCAAAGATTTCTCAGCCTCTGGATTTCAGCCTTTCTTAATAGCTTCTAACAAGGCACTTCAAAAAAAGCTGTTTAGAAAATGTCAGTTCTTTACCACAAATGTTTTGTTTAATCTCCCCTTAGCCTACGTAGCTCAGCCCTACATCACTGAAGTCAGGGGACTCTGCTCTTTTATATTGGTTGTGAACTTTGCAGCCAAAAGTCTGCTCCACTAGTCTTTCTAAGAAATTTACTTCAGAAGCATGATTTATAAAGGCAGGACTACTTCAACCCCTATTATACTGTTCACCTCACAATGCTGTGTACTTCCATCTCTAATGATTTGCCTCAGAGTATTTCTTCCTAACAGTTCTTCTCAGAATAGTATTGTAACATGGGCGACTCTCGGGCCTGGCAGCTATTCTAATGATAACGAGCATAATTTTTGTCACCAGCAGAGCTATTTTATTTTTGGCTCCTTAGGAACTCCCAGGCAAATGTCATCCAATCCTGGCAAACATTCACCCATTCCTACAGGTTTTGTACGACATTTTTTAACGCCTCTCCCTATAACAATGCTCCATCAGCAGACAAACATCAGCATATCTTTTCCCTTGTTGCGAGGAGTACAGTAAAATGCTGCCTTTTGATGTTCTCCCTTGACAGAAAATGTGTGCTTTGTCTGGATTGTGTTTATTTTTCTTTATAGGCTACAGAAAAGAAATAACAAATGTAACATCCAGAGAAAGAGTCCCTCTCCCTATTTCCGTACTTTGAGGACAGTGCCAAGGAGAGAGGGAACTACAGCCCTGGCTATGGATACACAACAAATGCCAATAGTTCAGATTATTTTTTAATGTAATTTATAATTAGGCAGCCTCTGTTTATTCCCACTCAGAATCAAAGCCTTTTTAAGTTAACAGAGAAGAAAAGTAAATGCTTACATAGAGCTTATTCATACCTAGAGAACTTATGTAATTTGTGGCATTTCCTGTTTCCCGCTGGACTATAAACAATGTTAAACATTTACATCTTCAAAGTTTTAATTGCTCTGCATAAGAAACCCAGTGATATGAGATATGTGTGACACCTATTATTATCAGTGTCTACAAGGAGCAGGAGACAGGAATGGTGAGTTGTCTAAATACTGATGAGAAGTTCCTGGCATCTACCTGTAAAAGAAGCCACTGTACCTTCTCTCAGCATATGCCTTCTCCCAGCTGCATCACCTATTCCACTTGAACCAGGAAATTAATGAAGGAGATAGTCACATTTTCAGGGTGTAAATATTCATTCACATGTGGGCTAAAGAAACACCTTCCATGAAAAAATTATCTGGAATCTCAGTACAACCAAATATGTTCAAGAAGCCTTTCTCTTTCCTTAAATTCCTGCCCAGTATCTTTGACAACATACCTGCTGCATTGGCATGACAACTTTGTGAGGAGAAGGGAAAGGGAAAGGGAAAGGGAAAGGGAAAGGGAAAGGGAAAGGGAAAGGGAAAGGGAAAGGGAAAGGGAAAGGGAAAGTAGGAGAGGGGAGGGAGTTGGAAGTGTGCCTAAATGCAAAGCCAGCCACTTTATGGTAGAGAACCTTGTTTGCCTATCTGTTGGTCTACATATCGTGGTGGTGTCCTATGGAAAACCAAGTTTCAGCAGTTGTATGCTTCAGATGTGTGCGTTTTCATTAATAACTTCTGAACCCATAGTCCAGTTATGGTCAAATTTGATAGCCACAGCTATCACAGTGATACAGAATTCTTTTGTACTTTAGGAACATAGGTGAAAAAGTGGCAGAGTGGTTCTACCAGCATGGTTACAAAGGGAAAAGCTGCACTAAACACTGAAGAATGGCAAAGAATGCACATGGGACAGAGACGCTACATGAGACTCACGTGAACATAACAAGGCCTGTGTTGTACCCCTTGCCTGGAGCCATGGAATTTACAGGGCTAAGATAAAATATTATCCAAACAATAAACATGACTCCAGAGTCTTTGATGAACTTTCCAGAAGTTAGTTAACAAGACAGTGCTATTCTCATTCCATTCCCATTCCCATTCCCATTCCCCTCTAGTATGATTTCTCAGGGTAACATTGACCCTGAAGTTCCTGACAGAACTGTGCTGGCTATCAAGTACTTCCAGAAGTTTTCAAAAATATCTAGATTTGTCCTGATCTGGAGTGTATTGTTTTCATCAAGGCAGTCAACATACAATCTTTGCTATGGATTCTCTTATTTGTTATCACTTCAATACTTCATAAATGCAAAACATCACAGTATCTCTCAATCTCCACATTATTATGATCCGAATTTCATTTTACATTTAGCAATCCTCAGAAAGTGGCTGTTCTGGTTTTAATCTGCTTTTCCCTAAGAGAATTCCAAAACTGGACAGAAATAGAGAAAGAGCATCTCTGAATTCTCAGCCTGATAAACCAATGTTTAGTGAGTTAGACTTCCAATGTTTAGCGAGTTAGACTTTTAAAACAAGTATCTTCCTAAGGCAATATTGAAAATACGTAAATACAGATTAAAATGAATTCAGCAAATATTTTTCAAATCTTTTTTCTGAACAGAAACCCAAACCCCATAGACTACCATGGCAGAACTTTTCAAAATAGTTGTATTTCTCTGCCCAGTCGGCAAGGGAATCCTTTGGTTGGACCTTTCCCTGGTGCTGTATGGCATCTAAGGCAGCCAGAAAAGAAGAAATCTTGCCTGGGTCTTTGGTGGTCCACAGATGTGACTCAATGCAGGTAAGGTACCCCTGATGCATAGTCCTTCTGGAGCAGGATATTCTCCTTTCGAGGCATTTCCCCTGACCTTTGTCCCTGTCCAGAGCGCTGTGGATAAATGGTAGAACCTGAGACAATTCATGAGAAAAAGTAATTGGGATTTGCGAGTCAACACATGCTGACCATTTTAATCCACCTATTTCTGTAATGTTTGTGCCATCCTACTGCTCTGCCCCATGATATGAGAGGAAAAAATGTGCAAGATAATAAAGGCCTTAAGGAAACTTTCCCTATTTTAAGTCTGATTTCCTAAGAAAATCCAGCTAATATGAAGCCACTGGATATCCACCTGCTTATTTCTACTGGAATGAAACTCTAAAGATACTGCTAGCCTAAGTCCCTAAATATAAAATCTATAGAATGGCAAGGATAACACTATGGTCTGCCCATAAGATGTTCTTACTCCTTTTTCACAAAGCAGACTTATTTACTACTTACACATTCACAGTGAGGAAGGAGAGGAGGGTGTGGACTCTTTTGTTGTGCAGATGCTGACTGTGTTGAGTTGAAAATAGCTTGTGATGGAGGTCTGGAATCACCACTGAGGCTTATGGAACAGGTGTGCAAGGCAGAGGCAGTGAAGATCAAAGGTAAGGGCTTGAGTGGCTGGCCCTTAGACTTACTACCTCATAAACAGGTACCTGCAGCACCAGCAAACAAATTTGCCTGCCTCTTCTTACACCTGAAGAAAGTCAAAAGGGAAGTTGCAAACAAGATTGAGCAACACTCCTGACTCCTTTGAACGCAGATACAGCTCCCCTTCTGTACAAGACTTGTGCTATCCACCTATAAGATATTTACACTACTTCGCATTTTGAAAGTTGTGTGCCAAGCAGCTGAATCTTTCCAGTCTCTTACTTTGGACAGTTTGTGGGTGAGCTTTCCATATGCTAGTGACAAGTCAGGCAGGATGCAGTCACAAGGAAGCTAGAGGAGAGGGAGAGAGCTCTCTCAGAAAGCTGACTTTTGTACTTTTTAGATTCAGATTGAGCAGATAGTGGACACTTTACTACATGCAGTGATGCTGACACTGCCAAACTGAAATAATGATAAGGAGGCCAAAGAACTGCCGTGGATCGTGACCATGATATCCTCCACACTGTCTTCAGGTTTTTAATTTCCCAATGGAGACATAAGAGGCATAAAAATGTAACTTGTCCTATGGACATCTAAGTACTATAAAAAATCTGCAAGTTCTGCAAAAGAAGCTGTGTAGTCCTAAACATCCTCATACAGGTTCTCAATAACACACGTTCTTTACTCTGTTTGAGCAACCTGAAAAAGTAAAAAACATTCAGCTATAAACTGCCAGCCAAGAGTTGCCAAACTTCATTTGCTAGGTCATCAGTGATGGCCTGAACTACAGAGAGAACTAGTGAGGAAGCGTTAACCTGTGTGTGAGACAAGTCAGCTTAAAAGAAGGATTTTCAACCCCTCTAATGCTGCAGTTCAAATATAAAATTTATTTTTGTTTTCTTATTTGACCCTTTAAATTGACTGCCTTTGATAAAATACTTTAGTCAGGATTTTGGAGTCACAAGACTCTTCCTTTAATTCCTTCCTGGGATTAAAGGAAGCGAGTCAAGGCATTGTAGGCACTTGGTAGAAGGCATCCGTGATTTCATGTAAAAGCCTTACCAGCAGCTTTGATTAGTCTCAGGATCTTACTCTTGTCTTTTTTAAAAAAGCTAGTTGTGTCATTAATGCCTATAATTAAGACAAAATAACTCCAAAGAAATTATTTAGTATCCAAAAATAACAACTAGCTGTGCTGTGCAGCTCCCTGTGATTACACCACTGCCAGAGGGTAGGGAAAAAAAGACATATTCTTCCTAGGCAAACGCAAAGCTTCAGAGCCAATAAGAGCCCGTGAACCTGCTAATCTCAAGTACCAGAACTGGAATTGTCAAGAAGCCCTAAATACTTCGCTAAGAAATGTTTTTCCACAGTAGACACAATACTATTTAAAACACAGAATATTCCACATTAGAAAAAAAAACCAACTAGCCAACACAAAACAAAACCAGCCAATGGCACTATTATTCAGTACAGTGCAAACTAAATTCCATGCTTGCCATGCTTTTTATCTCACTCTTCTTTTACCTATGTTAGTGATTATATTCCAATATACGGTGGGCACAAAAGGAAGATTATCTGTTGGAAGTGTGATGATATCTTTCAGTCAATATCACTTAATCATAGAATTCAATTATTCATAGAATAATTCAGGTTGGAAGGGACCTCAGGAGCTCTTGAAACCAACCACATTCAGAATAGGGTCAATCAAGAAAGCAAACCAGATTATGTGACAGTGGGAGGGAAAATTGCCCCTAGTCACGGCTGAATTAATCTGCCTTTTAATGTCAACATAGCAGTGCAAATATTATGGTAGAGTAATGGGTAGTAATTAGGTAGAGGGCTTTCTTTAACTATGACAGCAGCACACAGCAAGCATGAGCTGTACCAGTCTTGTAGCAGAGGGTTACATGTGGAAGGCATTGGAAAGGGGAAGGGGAAGGAAGTATTCTCCTTCACTTGATGGAAAGCAACAGAGTTTGCTGGGTTGCATGGTGTGGCCTATGAAAGGACATGTGGTGACCTGGTAAAACGGGAAGCAATGAAATCTGCTGAGCTTTGGTTACTGAGGTGATACATTACAGAGAAGGGGCAAAGAAGTTTTGTGCCATTCCTGCCTCAGACTTAGTAAGAGAAGTTCACTGAAGAAAGTCTCGCTGCAATGAGTTATCCCAAAATCTCACCTGTGGGATATGCTTTTTCCATCCAACTGAGAAGAAGTTAAATTGAAGACAACTTCTAAATTCTTGTTTCCCCCTTAGCTCTTCCCAATGAAAGGTTTACAAAAAAAAGCAAGATGGATTTAGGACAGAGTAACATAGAGAATGAAAGTTAAGGCCTAGGAAGGTATGCTCTAAAGCAACAAATGTATACAATAACAATAGATAAAGACAGATGGGTAAGTCATGTTGGTGCTTTTGTGGATGCCATAGTTTTCATCATTATCTTCTCTGCCACTTCTGTCATACTCCACCCCACAATAATTAGCGCTGAAACTACAAAGGAGCATAGAAGCTATCCAAGTGTACATTGACTGAATATCTGAGCCAAAAGTCAAATATTTGACACCAACTTTGGTAAACTGTTATTTCCCATCAGGTTGGGTCTAGTGTTGTTTACCACCAGGAACAGCCAACATATATTGTTTGTGTTAGGATATTTTCAAGAAGAGGAGAGAAACCATGTCAGAGTCTCAATCTCTGTGATTATTCTTACTATAAATAGAATAGAAAGTTTCACAGTAGAGAGCAACAGATATTCCGTGTACAACATTGCAAACTAGATTTAGTTAGAATCAGGAGACTTCAGTTTCTTTCAAAACTTTCTTTCAGTGAACCTAAATAATATGTGACTCTAAATAAATAAAGGTTTTGGGTAAGACCCCTGCTTTCTTCTACAGAGCCACAGAAATGGTGCCTGTAACTTTATGAAACCATCCTAGCACATATGTTGACAGCCCATGTTTTATAACAACCAGAGCATGGCGGTTTCACGTGACAGGATCAACAGCCAGATAATCCTGTAAGGCAGAACACCTTCCATCTCACTTGGAAGGCATCTTCTAAATGCAGATAACAGCTACTTATCCTACAATGTTCTCCTGTTCATTTGGCAGCAACAGCTCTCTGAGAATTGAGTAATCCATGCCTCCTGCAGGCCTTTGGTGAACTCTAGTAACCCTTCCGGCTGGCACGACTCACTTGTCATGGACTATACAGGCAAGTTTAAAAATTCCTTTGTGGGTTGGTACTGCTCAGAGCCACAGTTTTGCAAACAGTTGTTGATCTGGGTCTTACATTGCACTAGAATAACCCCAGGACTGGGACAAAAACACCCATTGATAAAGGCCCTCCCAGAGAAGCTACACACACAACAAAAGCCTGTTCTGAAGTTAATTATGATTTTGCAAACATACATTGGTAGCAAACACATCAGCTAAGCAATAACTGTACATGCAAGCATAGGCAACGCAGGAGTTCTTTTAAAGAAAGAACATCTACTGAAAATTGTACCTACTATTTGCTTGCAGCTATTTAGAATAACTTCCAGGTGATGCTGAGACACGTTAAATCAGTGTCTTCCGTTTGGTTTTTTTTAGTTGCCATTATTCAAATACAATCTACAAGAAATAACATGTATATCTTTTTGGGTCAAATATGCAAACTGAGCACAATAAGAGACAACAGGCACCAACAGTATAACCTAGATTCAACTCCAGTGCCCCTAGTAATTAGACAATGTATCATAATTACAATTACAGTAGGAAATGTTTCAGCTGGATCTACTGTTGTGATTAGAGCAGCCAATGCATCAAACAGCTGAAAGGTTTAAATTAGTGTGACCCTTGTAAAAAAAATTAATATAATATGTATACATATACATATATATCTGTATATTTAACTGTAGTTTTGAACACAGAAATATCAACAAAATACTAAAAGCAGCTGAAAAGGAATTCCTACAAAAGTCATGGGATCATGGAATAATCTAATTTGGAAGGGACCACAGGAGATATCTAGTCCAACCTCCTGCTCAATGCAGGGTCAGCCATGAGATCAGACGAGGATGCTCAGTGCCTTGCACAGTCACACTCTGAAATCCCCCAAGGATGGAGATGGCATAACTTCCTCGAGAAGCCTGCTCCACTGCCTCGCTGTTCTCAGGGTTTCTCGTTATATCAATCTGGACTTATCACGATTCAAATTATGCTTGTTTCCTGCCCTCCTGCCATGCATCACTGTCATCTCATTCAAGGGGCAAAAGCCAGGACCTGGGACTCTGACATTAAACCTTTATCAATTTGCAGACTATTTTTCCAGTGAAAGTACAGACCCCTCTATGGTAAATCTAAGCCTCCTGAACATGTAATGATCTTCTGTAGTCCCCTGACAAGTTGTTGAGTACCACCAGCTGGAAAGCACTGTCAAGATGAGACTTGGCAACAGATGGATAGCAATGGAGAAACCTAAACATAGCAGATTAAGTAATTTTATTAAGATGGAGAGGAAAATGATATAATAGAGAACATAATCTCTCTTCACCAATGAGAAAGAGCTGACACCCAGAGTGCTGTAAATCAGTTGAGCTCCAGATCATTCAGTGGAGACGTATGCCTCTTACACCACCTCAGGATTAGGCCTGAAGTACGTTATTCCCTAAGGAGGTATTCCTTGTCTCATTCTGTACATCATCTTCTATATGCTGGCACATTATACACCAGCAGGGAGTTGCTTGTTGTGTCTTTACAGTGCTGTACTGCATGGTAATTCATTGCTCCCTGACATGACAGAAATTTTTTTAATGATGTGCCTCTGCTGCCCCAAAGTAGGGTAAACTCTGAATATTAAATTTTATTTACATTCAGCATTCATTTATATCAAGTGGCAAATCAAACATCCTCATAGCATTCCTCAGACTCTTTTTGCTACATTGCTGCTATTTGAATAAATAATCATTATTCATTTTTCCTTCTTTAGCACAAGCCAAAAGTGGAAAAGTCATAACAAGGACAAACAATTCCAACAAAAAGTTTGTAGGATGCTAGAACGAGCACAGGCAGTCTACTGGTACCGCTGTTTAGTGAAATTGAATGAGGGCTACATTAAACAGCTCTTACTAGTCTGCTGAATGGAAGGAAAAAGTGGAAAGATTACATTCAGGTTTAAAATAAGAGCTATCCCAGGGATATGGTGGTGCGAATTTACATTCTAAGTCAAGCTGAATATGTAATCTGATGCAATTCTGGTATCGGTCATTGAATCAAAAGTCATTCCATGATACCTCTCTAGATCTTTAATTACATCCTCTACCTAAGCAGGTACTTAAGCACCTGCTAAACTCTCACTTCAACCGTATCACTCACATGCTTCTAAGTTAAGACACATGCTTGACTGAGTGTCTTGCTTAACTGTGGTGGAGCTTGATTAATTTCTAAGACAAACTAAATAAAGATTGTCATAGATCAAAAGGAATGTATAGTGGCCTCTCAAACTAGATGGAATATCCCACACCGGGGCAAAGAAGTCATAAGGGTTAAATAGAAACATGACACAACATGATTCATATCATGTTGATTTTCAATGAGTACTGTAGGTAGATCATTCACTGATGTAAATTAGCATAGTACCATCAAAGCTGACAAAACAATGCTGATGGCAATTTTTCAGATTTTACTAGCAGAACAGCTGGATGGCAAAGTGAGGAGTGCAGAGGTCCAGTATCCCAAGGCTGCAAACCAGCTCCTAGCTCTGCTACCTCAGACCAATGCGGTGCAATTGCAATTCAGTCTTCAATACTATAATAGCTATTCACGAATTCTCTGCATAGTAAATAACAAAGATGAACTACATTTACTGTTATACTAGTGGTCCTGCTGTAGCATTTCCTCATTCACAAGTTTAAAGTCCAATCTATCTGCTGGACACCAAATGAGACACAGGTTTCCTAGTGATGTCACAATTAATAGACAGTCAAGCAATTGTCAAGAAACACAATTTAAATCTCTATTAGATCTCACTAAACCAAACTGGATTTTAGAGACAACCTGAAGTTCAGCCCAACAAGTACAGGATAGACAGGATCTAAACCCTGAGGGCCAGTGGTTTGGCATCATTGTCACAAATGGATGACTTGACCTTCTAAGAGCGGAGAGGTGGCAATGTCCAAGTATTAAAGCTTGAGATGAATGTGTGTCTGTCTGAAAAGAGACTATCCTGACTGGCAGGAAACAGAATCAGTATGTCCCAGGCACAAGCAGTTCCCACTCTCCCACCTGCACATATTCAGACACCCTATTTTAACTTGCAATAGCCAAGCAATGGCACTTGCCTGAGACAAAGAGAAGCAACAACCCAAGGAGAAGCAGCTGGAAAGCTCTATCAATGCAGTACTGATTTACAAGAAGGAAAAGTTAAATACTTCTGTCTCTGGGAATTAAAATGACCACTTTGTCTTACTGTGTAAGGAGCAGTACGTTGGAAAGCTGCAGGTCCCAGCAACAGAGCTGCCCCACAAGCTTCCAGATGATGGCTGGAGCTGCAAATAAAGGAGCTGCAGCTTAGCAAGAGAATAAGCTGTCTTCAGCTGCTTTTGTAGTCTACAACATCCTTCTCTATCTGCAAAAATAGGAGGCAAATCCTCAAGTGGTGTAAATCTGCACAGCCTCCAAAGGACTGGTGCAAGCTTATATAAAAGGAGGAATAATCTCAGTTTTGGCAGGCACCCATAAAGGTCTTAGTGGAGTAATGATCACTTTGTCCTCTACTTGTACGACTCCAACCACAGTGGTGCTTTGGCCCACATGTGGCTACTAAGCTGCTAAGACAAGTAGCAACAGTAGTATTGAACAGTTCTCACCAAACACTACACAACACAAAAACATGCAAAAGGAAAATGAAATTAAGAATATGGTTTACTTGTACAAGACCATGTCCTAGGCTAGGACCATTGGTAAAGCTACTAATACTTCAGCCACAAAATGCTATATTGATAGTTGTTCAGCTTTTACTTCATATTAGTTTTCCTCTCACTTTACACAGGATGGTTGCTGTAGCTTAGATGGCTTCAGTCAAGTTCTATGCTCTCTGGAAATCTGAGTTCATTTGGAAAATGAAGAAAGATAAGCCAGACTCTCTTTTAAATGGTGTTTTAAATTCAGGATAGAAAAGGTTAATAATCTCTTGACATACGTGTACATATATGTGACTTTCATACCTTTTTTTTCTTCCTTAAGTTTTACACAGTGCAGATTTCTGATTTATTTAAGACATTTATGTCTTAAACTAAGGCTTTAGCACAAAAGAGGGTCAAATAGAAAACAGAAAACAGGGAGAGGATGGAGAATACCAGAATTTAGGCCTGGGAAGGGGGGTTGGAATCTTGCACTATCACAGAAATCAAGCTGCTTATGGAATAGCTTTTGGGGTTTTTTGTTGGTACAAGTCTAATAGTCTTTGTGATATAGCCTAAGACGCAGCATACCAATTTCTATACCATGAACAGCAGTGAAAATGAAGAAATGCAGTGCCACTCACAGAAAATTCTGATATTTCAGAATTCTTTTCTACCCAAACAGCAACAGTAATGGTGGACCGTTTTCTGTAAAAAAAAATCTGAAAAAAATTCTTTCTGGAATTACCCAAATCCGACTAGATTGAAGTGCTTTATTTAATCTCTGTCATCTGACACATTGCAGCACGACATGGCATAACACGTTAAACAAAATTTAAAATCTAAAAAAATTAAATGAAAGAGCCTTAGGTTACCTAAACCCCCGATCATTTCCTATCTTGCTCCCAATAAAAACAGTTAAATGCTTCTGATTTCGCTGAACCGAGACAAAATTGCCAATAAAATTCTACTAAGAAATATTTATTCTGATTTGCCTTCTACTTTTCCTAACTATTCTCAAATGTGTAAAGAGGTGACAAGCACATTTGATATGCTCTGAAACTGGAATAGAAGCATTTTATGCCCTGTTCATCCAGGTGTGAAGGACACCACATGGTACAAGTAGAAAGGCTGGTAAGCTAGACCTTTGGTGAGCTAATTGTGCTTAAAAAGAAAGGACCAGGAGGCAGCACACTGTTGCAACGTGCCTCTGCTACAGCAGCAGTTAGTCTGATGAAAACTGAAATGGCACAGTGGTAGAAAAAGCAAATTTGCAGCATGCTTAGGCAATGGGTTTTGACCCTCCGTTTGCAAGTGTGATTTAATAAAAGTTTGATGTCTTATTATATCTGGATAGGTTAGAATTATGTTTTTAAAGCAGGTGTAGGATGTTACATTGCTTTGATTCCTTCTGGCTCATTTTTTAGCTAGTATTAATAGCTGTTAGTTTTTGACAGCTAAGAGTAAATTTGGGCTCAAAAAAGCAGTCAGTGGTATGGACTGGACCTGTGAAAAGAAGTGAATTAATTTTGTCACAGATGAAGCTGGCAGTATTACAAAAGTCAAACTTCTTATGCCATAGCCTTGAGCTGAGATACTTTCTGTGCTTCTTTTCACAATGTTCTCCAAAATGAATGAGTAGTCCAGCCTGCAGAATTGATATTCAGCTTTAGTCGCTTAGTGCCATATCTTTTTTCTTACCACAGATGAACATCCTCATATATTTTCACATTGAATTAGTTCACGTTTCTTTTCATCTGCTATTAATTCAAAGGCTTTGTTACAATAGTCACTTTCATTCTCTTTCTCTTTCATCACTTGTCGCTTCCTTTCTCTCTCTGTGTCAGTCTTTACCATGTCTCCTAAACTGCAGGAAAAAGAAAACAAATCTACTCCATACCCAAGAAGAACACTCTTTGAATGACCTACATATTTCCACGTTATCTTCCAATATCTGTTTCTACTGTGACAGCAGTGAATACACACACAAATCAAGCAACCTAATTTTTTTCACATGTTGGTTTTCTGGAGGTGACAAATTTTAAAGTCTGTGGCTCTAAAAGACTCACAACAATGTCAGGCCATAGCATGGGATCAGAAGAGAAGAATGCTATACAGTTGCTCTACTTACTGAAGTCCTTTCTATATCAGAAGCTGAGCCTTGAAGGCTGGGAGTAGTGCTCTTTGGTATTGAGGCTTTGACTAGGACTTAACTGTTCCCACACATTAAAAGGTTTCAGTCTCGAACCCTGACATCAGTTTCCTCTGTTATCTTGGGAAGTCACCAAACCTCTCTATGCCTTTGTAATGGCAAGTGTTAATTCCTGCTTGTCTGCTGCAGGATCTTTGACAAGGCAATAATTTTTTATTATTAATCTCTACAATGCCAAACATAACAGAACACTTATCTACATCTGTAGGAATGACCATATCACAAACATTGGAAATAATTACAAATAGCCAGTAATATTGTTTTGTGGTATGGCTCATCTCAAGTAGTTGCTATTGCTTTATCGGGACTACACAAAGATGGACCACATTGGGGTTAGGAAGTGGATATCCAAATCTGTAAGTACAGTCAGAAGTCCTCAGTGAGGTTTTTAATTTATGGAAACATTAAGCACAAACCTCGGGCATACTAGGGAGTGAGTTTATAGTGCATTCTATGCTCTGCTGTTAACAGTTCTTTGCGTGGAGCCATACCTACACAGTGCAAATTCAAACAGCGAAGACTGACTGGGACTGTTGATTTACTAGGCTAGTAGTTCTGCTGAGGAAAGCTGTGTAAATCAACTTAGCAGCTACTTAGCTAAGCAAAAGCAGGAAATTTCCCTAATATAACCCAGTGACCAGGTAAGGATGCAAGTATTCCACATAGCCTTGTAGTGTGGAGACTGGTTGCACAATGCAAGCTGTAGACAGCGAGAGAAAATTTCTCACTTAGTCCCTCACAGCAGCCATCACATCATCAAAGATTAACCCGCAGCTACCTACATCTTCTAGCAGCTACCTTTCTTTCAGAAGCAAATAACTCACTGAACAAATTCCCATGAAGCATAGCTGCTAGAAATAGTCCTTTAAAGACAACCTTTAAAAGAAAATGAGCCAACAAACAAGCAGTCCAAAATATCACAGTAGATATTTCATGAAGAGTGGGGTACTTCCCAGACTGGGGATCTAGTTCTGCAAATTCCACTCAACCTTTTCAAGATATAGAGTACACGAAGTCACAGTGGCAGATGATAAAAGCAGTGGTCAAGTTGACATGTCGGCAACAGCCTCCTCCCATTGATGCTGCAAACTGTGCAAATAATTCTACCACTCAGATCTCTGAGAGTTCAGCTGACTTGAAAGAGCAGATGGCTTCTGTTGGGAAATACTAAGGCTACTAAGGCATCCCTCAGAAGGAAGCACTTTGAATAATTGACTATTCATGATCTACTTCCTCAGGAGTTGTACAGTCTGTGTTATCCAAGCACCATGTAGTCTGCCTGTTCCAGTGAAGCAGGAGCCTGAGACTCTGCTTAGTTTATCAGTTTACCTATCAAATATCAAGAAAAATATTATTTGCTAAAGTCACACGGTAAAACTGGTACTTAGCTAGCTGAATGCTTCCTCTTCCTCACTATTGCAAGGTGCCACGATGAGGCACTCTCTCCTGTTGAAAGGCTGACATATTGTTTCTCTCATTCCTTCCTCAAATGGCCATTCCTTGATGACTACCAAGGAGCCACATCCATACTGACAAAATCAGGCTGACCTACACTGATCCAGCACTCTTGACTGCCAAGTCTCAGTATCATCAACAGTTATGCCTAAGTACAGAACAGATGCTCCCTAAAACATTCACAGCTGGTTTACTATGCAGCAAGCCATCTGCTCATGCAACACAGATGGCTGAGAACAGGGAAGCTCTGGGCTTTGCTCTTTTCCCTGGCTCCAGGTCAAAATAAGATGAAAGATTTGATCTTCGTATCATCAGAGTGATGACCCGAATTTAACTTAACAACACGTGGGACAGTGGCACAGCCAGCAGGGAGAACAGGCAGAGCACTGCGGAATGCTCCGGGGAGGGTGTTCCAGCTACCTGGGATGTTCCCCCTGGGAAAATAAAGATGTCCACGCAGCACATGCACTCCTATAAGCACATACACAGATACAGAAACAAAGAGTTTCTGGGGACCCTCATGTCGGGAGAAAGACATTTTTGAGGAGCAGCTGAAGGAACTGGGGTTAGACCTTATTGCCCTCTATAAATACCTGAAAGGAGGTTGTGGAGAAGTGGTTGTTGGTCTCTTCTCCCAAGAAATAAGTGATAGTATGAGACGAAATGGCCTCAAGTTGTGCCAGGAGAGGTTTAGGCTAGATATTAGGAAACATTACTTCATCAAAAGGGTTGTCAAGTCCTGGAGCAGGAAAGTGGTCTAGTCACCATTCCTAGAGGTACTTAAAAGACGTGTATACACGGTTCTTAGGGACACGGTTTGGTGGTGGACTTGGCAGTGTTAGTTTGGATTCAATGATCTTTTTCAGCCTTAAGGATTCTGTGATCTTTTTTGTGATCACACTTCACAAAACTGTGAAACACTCAGATACCACAGCAGTGTCTAAGAAGAGAAAGAGATTTTTGAGAAGGAGCACACTGTGGAAATAACGAAAAACATATGGCTTGAAAAAGAGTACCGATTAGGCCTAAATCTAGGACTTACAGCTATACCTCTCCTCTAAATCATCTGGGATGTGTTTAGCTGACTGCGTTGCACTGTTTTATATTCTGAGGCTCCTATTCAGAAAACCAGAAAGTTTGAGCAAGCCTGAAATCTGGTTTAAAGTACATGGATAATATAAATGAAGTAAAAAATATTACTTATATGCCTAAAGTCAAGCACTTCCATAAATGCCTTGCTGAATAGGCATTAAAGTAATCAAGATAATTTCTACAGGTTAAAGTTCTGCCACTGATAGACATGCATAGTGTTCCTGAAGCATGCAGCAGCATATGAATGTTACTGCCAGCTTTACAAAAAGAGAAACTGACAATGACATAGAACAGGGATATATGCAAGAGAGCTAGCTGTTCAGTGGCTAGAAAAAAAGTGACATGAAAATTTTTACAATTCTCATTTAAAAATAACCTCATTGTTGCAATGAGATAATTACAGACCAAATTGAAAGTGTACACTTTGCTCAGTTCCTTGTGTTGATGTACGAGACCTACTGAGATCCTATATAAAGAGCAAAAATTCAAGTAGTGGCAGGAAAAATGATCCTTTAAAAAAAAAAAACTGGTGTCTGACTTGGGCCTGAGTCTTAAAGAGTTTCCTGGAGCTCAAGATGAACTGGGATAAAACTGCATGAACAAGAATTTGAAGGGTATAGGAAGGTTAGGGATACAGCAAAAACTACACTTCCAATTCCTGTGTAAACGCCAAGTAGCTCTGAGTCATCGTCTCATGAACACCATTTCCTATGATTGTCATTTCACATAAATGGTTAAGCTATATAATTCACTAGTAACAAATGACTTCATCTTAGACTTCAAAAATGCACCCACAGAGCAGCATTGAGCAAACTTGGAATTTACTTTCCGACTTTCATTTCTTAAATCTCAGCACGACGCGGGGTTATGAGCTGCAGACTGAGAGTTTGCCATTAGTTTATGAATGGATTTCTTTTTCCATTCCTGTGAATTTGGGGTCTGGATTGTTAATTCACAGCATCCTCCATGTTCTGCATATCTTCACAAGTGTCCCTCAGCTTACTTTCAATTAATTTTAATTTTTCCCAGACCATTTTCAGCTTCTGGCCTTAGCTGTAGCAAACCAAATAGTTCTGATTCAAAGCTAAAGACACACTGCAGGTGGAATGAGTAGAAAGGTTCTGCAGAACGTACACATGGAGAACACCATTCTGCCTGTGAACTGTTTTCTACAGCTAAAGCAAAAAATTGCACTTCTGTTGGCTTTCACTAAGCGAAGACAATAAGCTCCTTGAGAAATGGCTGAAAAAGTCCTCAAGTAGTCTAGAAAGCATCTTTTTGGGTTTTTTTTACACAGTATATCAGCATTTCCCATACTTGAACACATGTCACTCCTTAGGAGGTCCATATGCGTTCTGGAAATTGAGAATTTTCTTGGAACACAGGCATTTTTAAGATTTAAAATCACCTGCAGCACTTCCATGTTTTGGCTGATCCTGCCTCTCACTTCCTTTTCAGTTTCTGATAAGCTGGTTTAAGTCCTTCCACTCTCAAGTCATGCTCGTGGTTTCACAGCAGAGGGTAACACAGCTCAGACAGTGAGATCGACCAGTAAGTAATCTCCCTCTCTGATGGCCAACAAAGATCTCATCATTCATTCTGCACTTATCGCATATAGCATTCTTATTGGTGTCATTTTATTCTGTATCTAAACTTTCCTGGAAGAATCACTAGAATGGGAAACAGGCAAAGACAGCAAAATCCAAGTTACAATTACATGTCAAAACACAGACGCCGAAGCCCAAACTTGCTTACTCTTTTGTCATGGAGCATATCTGGTTTTGTCCCATAGAATCAAGAGCAATGTCTGGACAAATAAGACAGTGACTAGAAAAAAGAACCAGCACAATGGGGTGAGGGGACTCACACCTGTGAATTTCAGCCTAATTTTCAAGCAATACTGTATAGTTGTTGCAGTACACACATGTAATGCTACATTCAGCTTACACAGAAGTACAAACACTGTGACACACTCCAGTGAAATTCACTTATCTAATGGAGTTGTCATTGTCACAGTATTCTGGGAACAAGGAGGAAGGTAAGTGAGATTTACATCTCCCCAGCAGGATATCTAATAACATATCAAAAAGTTGATTGGCTAGTGTACTTCCGTAGCAGCTCTCTGCCACTGGCTATTGATCATTCTTTGGCTGACTTGGATTCATGACATTTCTAGTCATTGTGCTTTGTTACATAGCTTGCAGCTCCTGAGAACAAGCTGTTCTCCAGCTGCAAGTCCTTGTGCTTTGGACCTCTAATTGCAGCTGTTTAAATTTGCACAAAGGCCATAACTGATGGGACAATGAAGTTGTGCTGCACCTCCTGACCAGCATTATGCACATGAATATCGTCAAATAAACCCCATCCAGTACCTAAAGGCCCCTGTACATCTAAACCGCTGATTTTCAATAGCACTTCTAATAAAAATCTAATTTACAGATTTTATACTTCCCAGATTCAGGAATTTGCTCTTTCTTAAAAATAAAAATGAGACTAGGTCTAGGATGCCTTTTCTACACATAGAGTCACAAAAATGTTTCTTTTGCTGTCTAGAAGTTAATACATATTATTTTGAATTAAAAGTTCTTCAGGAAACAAATGGAGACTCAAGATTGCACTATTAGGAAATGTTACGGTCCTATGAGAAATGCAGGGACAAGACCACCAGTTGAGTCTCCAGCTTGAGACTAAACTTGTTCTGTTGTCTCAGATCAGTGACCTAATCAAAAGCAGCAAGAATTAACGCCCTGGTGCCTTTCAATGCCATTCTTCAAAGAGAAGACAGTCCCCATTCCTCCTTGCTTGCTAGACAAAGCTGTATGTTTGCAATGGAAAGAGATAGTTGTTGCTGTTGTGCTCTTACTGTCTTTGTTTGGTACTCCGGTCCTGAACACAGAGCTAATTCCTATTCTCTGAGGGTGTTTCTCAAAGAATCTTTCTTCCAAAACTTCCAAGTACTTCATGTACTAAATTATTTGCTCCAGCCAAATATATAATGAAAACTCAAAGTTTTGGACATGAAGAAAACAAGTTCACATTCAACTCTAACATGGTGGGATGAGAGAAAAATACTCACAGATACTACACACATAATAACATTTGACTGTCTACTGACAAGAAAAAGCAGGATCCAGAGCATGCAGCACTTCAAAGGCAGGATTGTACCTCTGAAGACTGCAAAAGAGAAGCTATGTGTTACAAAAGTATGTTGACTCAATGGACAAGTGGGTATATTTGGCACTAGCAGAAGCTTGCAAGTGCTCATCAAAGTTAGTTCTGAAGTACAGTTTCAAGTCTACAGCCAAGACAGAGCATAAAACAAAAGATGTAATAACTGCCATTTTCACATTATAGAAGAAGTTACACTGTGGTGCTGTTGCATAAAAATCCAGATGTCTTAACTTCATAAGGTATTACACAATGAGATTCATTATTTTTAAGGATAACATCTTGCAGATATTCCTACTGAATTCATGATGACAATTCTTGGTACAGCCAAAGACTGTAGTAGATACAGGCAGAAACAAGCAGAAATAGGTATTAAAAGAAAATGTGGAAACAGCTACCCCAAACATGGACACACACCCTTTGACCATCCAGAAGAAATGTTGCTCTCCTACTAACTGACCAATCAGCCTCCATCAAGTCATTGGTCAATGACAGGCTTATATTGCTTTGCAAAAGGCTGGGAAAGCACCTGAAGGTGAATGCTTATAAAATGAAATGCCTAGATGGATGCTCTAATCCATCTCTTGTATAGGTGTTAGTGGCTGCATTGTTCCCAGGTGGCTACCGTCTGTTGGAGAGTTTATGAGAGAGTCTTATTTCTTCATTTTCATGAAGGCATTGGGCAGGATGCAGGAGGCCTTCAGCTGTGTTATGCCACATTGGTCTATGTAGAGATTTATGACCAAAAAGAGCAAAGGAGTCAAGCATGATTCAAGGCTAAGAAAAAATAGTCTTTTTTTTTCTTTTTTTTCTTTTTTTGTACTTCTTCTTTTCCTGATCAACAGCTCTGAAGAAATTAATGTTTTCTGCAGTATGGTCATTTCATATTGGCCAGTCGAGCCTAGCTGTCACTTGTACTCCATCCCTTGTCTTCATGGGGTATAAGTAATTTGCTACTTACCTACCTGTTGCAGCTGAAAAGCCAGAACTATATACTCAAAAGCAAGTCTGATCTTAGTTTTAGCATTGCAGTCCCAAGCCAAAGCCAACGTCCCTCTACTGTCTCCCCAGCAATAGTTTGCAGTTCTTTCTTTGCAGTGTTATCATTAGCTCTTCGCATTTTCGTATTCATTTCTTCCTTCAGCTCTCCACTGCCAACTGCATGTCAGACTTCTTAGTACAAGGTCATGAATGCTTTATTGGCCTTATTGTCTCATTGTTTTTGAAACTGTGCAGCAAGCAGGATATGCTTCTCTTTCAATAAAGTGAACTGTCAATCTTGGTCTAAATGCCAGCAAAGTGAACTAGGGAAAAGAACAATAAACCAAAACACCTAGACACAATAAAGTTCAAAGTAGGCTGTCAAGTTCAGGTCTTTGTTGCATTCTTCTCTTCATCAAGAACGTTGAATCATTAATCTTAAGCAGGGCAGGGGATGTGTCTGGCATTATTTTCATGGCACTGATGCATGAACTCATTCAATAAGAGGAAAAGTAAATATTATGATGCTTGGCAGTGGATCCCTATAGCTTTGATGTTCTTTGAAGTTTCATACAGCTTCAAAGCAGGAGGAGTAGTTACTTCTGCTGTTCAGATCACAAAGGCCTGCCAACACGGGTGTAGCTCACATACTGGTCTATTGAGGCTCTGAGTGGCACTGTCACCTGGCAATCAAGATTCTGCTTAATTTGTTCTCATGCTTATGCTAATAAAAAAAAGTGCTATTGACACATTTGGAGTCCTGTTCATCCAAAGACTGCAAAATGCTTTGCAAAAGGTCAGTAAAAATACTGACAACATGTTAGTGAATGCAGAAATCATCCACAATCCAGGTATTCATTGTATACATTGAGTCCACTTAATCCTCATTAGTCAACTGCTACTGGCAATAATAGATCACTTTTGCATTGTTATAATATGCTGACAGCTCAATAGAATAGCCTAGCCATAAAAATACCATCTTCCAAAATTTAGAGACTGTGTCACAGAACTGCCCTCAAAACAATCTGAGACACTGCTAGTTTACTCTCACTTGAGCTGTTAATCGACTATTGTGAAATGCTTCTGCTTCCTAGTATTTTGTTGGCTTCTTACTTTACCAGTGAACTATGTAGACTGCATATTGAGACATACTGGGAAAGTCTTTGATTTGATCAGAGATACCTTTATATAGCTAAAGACACTGTTTGGTACTGAGCAAATCTTTCTAGAATGACACACATTAAACCTCAGGCGAATATTATGCAAGTAGCATTTCATTGACAGGCAGGTGAGCTGATAAGATCTTTGTCCTCGCTGTAGAAATGAGTTTGGGTACATGTGGACAGAAGGAAAAAAAAAGTGGCTACAAAACCAGAGGAAATAAAGTTTGGTGATGATGATGATAATGATGATGACAATAATAATAATAGGAAACGATGCTTTTTCATCTGAAACAGTAAAAAATACTGAGCAAAGCTCTTGAGGTAAGTTGTTTAGAGAAAGACAGACTATTTAACATGAACTGAAATACCACATATGTAAACTGCAGGAAAACAGTTAAATGTGAAGACCTCTACTAACTCCACACTTCAATGGATCAAACTGATTCATGACTTTTTGAAACCAGTGTAATAATAACAAAGTCAAACCTGACCCACTGAGTTTAACCTCACCTGTCAATTTTAAACAGCGAAACACGAGATTAAAAGTATGCAAAAATCTCAAAGTCAGAGCTATTGAAATATGTATCTGCCTGCTGCAATTGCCTCTAGACACCATGTCTGAGCCCCTCAGACGCAAGCATTATGTAAAAACATTTCCTTTACTGTAGAGCTAACAGTCAAACTCAAGGAAGAGAAAAGATTGGGAATAGAGTGAGGAGAAGCATATTTCTGAATTCCAAATCTTCTTCACAGCCACTATGCTGTATTGTCTTCTTTGTGTATTGTTGTGTGGTTAGAATCAGATTTATTGGAAGACAGAAAATCTCGTAACACATCATCTTCAATCTGAATAGCACTACATGAAAAGTCAGTGTTGCTTGAAAAAAAGAATCATATATCCCATCTTCAGCTTTTGCTGATGAAATATCCCTGACACAGGCTGCCAGAAATAACTGTATCTAATAAACTGAGTGAAAACACACTGAAATGTATTACAATTGGGCCTTCTTATGCAATTTCAGTTTGATGACTCTATGCAAATAATCCCTACCTCCTGATCCATGAAACAAACTCCCCAAAACAGAACTAAATGCAGTGTTGTGCCAGCTAATTTCCTTGGTGCTGAGAAAGACCAGTCATGCTGATGGATTTTAAGTAGCACTCTGATGAGTTGCAAGACTCTGAGGCTTGCAGACGGTGGGTAAGCAAAAAGATGGGGAAATCTTACCCTCTTTTGGAATCTTTCCAACACTGTCTTCAGAGCGGGAGCTTTTACAAGTACTCTCACTGGCACAGGAGCTGTATCATCTGAATACACTACAGAAGGACCTGCACAATTTGTATGCAAGTGAAAGGAGGGAGGAGAGAAATTCCCCCAAGCCCCTGTCACTGTGACCTTTAGACATAGCCTACAAAAGCACCATAAGCCCACAGTTCTGCACTGCACGGAAGCAGTTACTCTCTTAAAAGTGCACACCCTGTCCACAGCATCCTTTGCAGAAGGAAATAAAGGAAAGATGTGTCTTTGGTGCTCCCCTTTTTCACACAGGTTGTCCTCAATGCTTCTGGTTGTTTCTGGAAGAGGTAAATGCTACATGTGCTGTGAAATGGGATAATTAGGACTCAAAAATGCCTGCAAGCTCTCTACCCAACTATCTACTGACATCAGTGGAGCAAGCTTAGTTCCAGAGTGGCTCTTTTCCCACTTTAAAAGCAGAGAAAAGGCAAGTCTGTTGTGTGCTGACAGCCCGTTTCTCCATTATAGTATGGTGTCTGCAGCCAATAATTTGATCCATTATTTATGGGTAGTATATAATCTGGTATCCTAAAATAATTCAAGAGTACAGCTGTACACATGGTAAAATTCAACAAACCTATAACTGAAAGATTGATTTGCCTTTGAAATTTGACCTTTATTTTACATTTCCCCAGCTTTTACTGCTTGACTATTCTTCAGGCTTTTTGAACATATCCACATTTCCTTTCAAATGTAACAAATTCCAAGCCAAATTATACTTCAAGACAAAAAGGTAGAGCTTACTAATGGGAACAGGTTGCAAGGTTAAAGGCAAAGAAGTTACTGTTTAGCCATTAAGCTTTATGTAGGTAATTTTATGATATTTATCATGTAATGGGAACCTTTCACAAATATTCAGTATTTCCAATTCCAAATATCCAAAAATCACCTTGACTCAAATATCATGACATTTTTTAAATGATGGTTCTATTAATCTGCCTTGTAGTTTTAAGGTTTCAGGTGTTTTCTTTTTCTTCCACTAGGGCTAGAAGTACTTTTACATTCAAAATATAGGTAATCACTCCTGAAACTCTTTTCTTGACTCCTACAGGGAAGACATCTCAATTCAGAGGAGTTTTTGAGTCACATCATAGGATCATAGAATCATAGAACCATAGAATCATAGAGTAGTTAGGGTTGGAAGGGACCTTAAAGATCATCTAGTCCCAACCACCCTGCAATGGGCAGGGACACCTTCCAATAGATCAGGCTGCCCAAGGCCCCATCCAATCTGTCCTTGGACACGTCCAAGGATGGGGCAGCCACAACCTCCCTGGGCAACCTGTGCCAGTGTCTCACCACTCTCATCATGAAGAAATTCTTCCTTATGTCTAATCTAAATCTGCACCTCTTCAGTTTATACCAATTTCCACCTGTCCTACCACTGCGCGTGTTTGTAACCTGTCCCTCCCCAGCTTTCTTGTAGCCCCTTCATGTACTGGAAGGTCGCTGTAAGGTCTTGGAGCCTTCTCTTCTCCAGGCTGAAGAAACCCAACTGTCTCAGCCTGTCCTCATATGGGAGGTGCTCCAATCCTCTGATCATCCTTGTAGCCTCCTCTGGACCCATTCCAACAGTTCCATACCCTTCTTGAGGATTCCAGAACTGGATACCACACTCCAGATGAGGTCTCACAAGAGAGGAATAGAGGGGCAGAATCACCTCCCTCGACCTGCTGGCCCGGATATGGTTGTCCTTCTAGGCTGCGAGTGCACACTGCCAGCTCATGTCAAGCTTCTCATCAAGTCCCTCTCTGCAAGGCTGCTCTCAATCATGTTGTCCCCCATTCCGTACTGAAACTGTGGATTGCCCCGACCCAGGTGTAGGACCTTGCACTTGGCCTTGTTGAATCTCATTAGGTTCACCCAGGCCCATTTCTCCAGCTTGTCCAGGTCCCTCTGGATGACATCCCATCCCTCTGGTGTGACAACTGCACCACTCAGCTTGGTGTCATCAGCAGCAGCCTCCTTGCATTCCTTGAAACTCAGGTAGTCTAACTTCTGCTTTTTCTCCTCTCTGCTGCGATGAGGCAAAAGCTGTTAGCTAGTTCCACTGCAGCAGAAATAACCCAGGACTCACAGAAAACACAGAATAGTTAAAGATCTGTAGGAAAGAAATCTCAGTGGCCACACCAAGTCCCTTCAGTAGAATCTGGGGGACTGCTTAAAGATGTTACTGTATCCGTGCTCTGCTTAAACTTTTCCCTGAGCACTGTGTTTTGGCATATGTTGCAGAAAGAAACCTACAGACTGACCAAATATGCCTGTTCTTGTGCTCTTACAGAATAGGGTGGGGAAGAGAGAAATGCTGTGGTTCCTCTTTGTGAAAGGGCAGATCTGTCACTGGTTTAAAACACCCACTGTTAGACCCACTTGCACAAAGTGCTGTATTCATGCAGGGGCATGGAGTGCTGCTTTTTTCTTCCATAATGGCTTGGAGACATGTCTCATTTCTTTAGCACACTGTTATCTACTTACATGTTTTGGTCAGTAGCTCAGCAATCCACCCACTACAGACAAAGAGATTGCTTGGAGAGATGATTCTCCTTGTTGCTAACTGCTCCTTGCCAATCCAGCACTGCTCCACTTAACCAAACACATGCAAATGGTTTCTATGTGCTGACTTGCAAAAGCATTGCAGAACACAGGAAGGAAGAGAAAAGCAACATTATTTTGCTGACTGGACAGAAAAGGCAGAGAGCCAACAGTCCTGTTCGTGAAAGCTACACTAACATGCATGCCAACTGGATGGTCACAATGCAGTAAAACTGTTCTTGTTGAACTGCTCATCTACCAATCCTGTCATGTGAGCAGTGTTATTTTCAGAGAAAATAATGGCAACTACCAAGAAGCAAGGGTTCTGACAAAGAGTTCAGCGCCTATCCACAACAGGGTCCTTCCAAAGACAATTCCCTTTTCAGGGAAGGCAGACTTGAGTTGTCTCTTTCACTGATATTACAAGGTTAACTCTTTGCCCTAGGTGGTATCAACTCTACTCAAGCATTCTGAGATTATCTATTTGACATGATGCTTCAACTCAAAAACAACCATTGGGCCCATACTTGGTCCTCAAAACCACCAACACATAAGCAGACAGTTAACCTAACATGTGCTTGAAGTTCATCATCATTCAGTCAATCACTTAAGCATGCGGTGGAAATCAACTGCCTGTGTAAATTCTTATATCCATCAAGATCTGAGATTGAGTTCTCCTATTAAGATGCCAGACAGGCTTGCAGGAAGGTATAGTGGGAAGCCTTTCTCCTAAAGTTATTTATCTACATATTAGATATAGTTACCACTCGTGGAAAGAAAGAAAGAAAAAACAAAAAAAAAAAAACAAAAAAAGCCTGCAGGCATTAATTTTTTGGCCACGCTCATCTCTGAGAAGTCATCAAAAGTTCTGAAACATCCTATAGTCTTCAAAAGCCCAGCAATCAAACAAACCGAGTTTTATATTACTATAACCTAAACCGGAAAACATCCTGCCCTGCAAGAACAATCAAAATTATATGAAAACTTTGTCGTTGCAAAACTATTTTTAAGACAGTAGTTAGTGACATTTTTTCTGACATCCAAATGCTGGATACTAAAAATACTTCCTGTCTTCATTCTAGAGCAGAATTTTGGTATAAATAAAGAAATAGCTGCTATCTTTTTCAAACACAGAACAAGTCTGACTTCTAAGGCTAGACACTGAAAAAAGCAGAATCCCAATGCTGTGAGTTTACTCTTTTATTCTACACTAGATATGCATTTACTGCAGCTGTGTGGCAAATCAGGTCTTGGAATGTACAAACTGGCAAGATGGCCATCCCACAGCAAATTCTGAACTAAGGCAAGTAGTACTTTTATAAACTTTTATTTATAAATAAATTATTTTGTATTTACAAATACATTGACCACAGTGTGATAAGAAAGGTTTTCTTTCTGTAACTGTCTCTCTCCTTCTGTACAATTAATAATCAGCAGTGCTGGCCAAGAATACAAACACAGAATCTTTGCCTTTGGCTACCTGAACATGTAGAAGTCTAACTGTTAGTACACAGTGCAAGACTCAGGTTTCCCACTGTGGAAGGCTGATGTCTGATGTGATTAGAGTTTGGATTTCATTTTTGCTGTGCATATTTTGAATTTGAGAGAGAAACAATGCTGAAATTTTCTAGTGACTTTTCTCAATACATGCAAAAAAAGTCACTTTCATAGAATCACAGAATTGTTTAGGTTGGAAAAGACCCTTATGGAGTCCAACCATAAACCCACGACTGCCAACTCCATCCCTAAACCATATCTTGAATTGCCAGATCTACAAGTCTTTTAAATACCTAAAGGGGTGGCCACCTCTCTGGGCAGCCTGTTGCAATGCTGGATAACCCTTTCAGTGAAGACATTTCTCCTAATATCTAATCTGAACTTCCTCTGGTGCAACTTGAGGCCATTTCCTCCTGTCCTATTGGTAGTCAATTTGGAGAAAAGACTGACACCTACTTCACTACAACCTCATTCAGGTAGTTGCAGAGAGCGATAAGGTCTCCCCTCAGCCTCTTTTTCTCCAGACAAAATAACCCCAGTTCCCTCATCTGCTCCTTATAAGACTTGTGCTCCAGACCCTTCACCAGCTTCATTGCCTTCCCTTACACACACTACAGCACCTCAATGTCTTTCTGGTAGCGAGGGGCCCAAAAGTGAACACAGGATTTGAGGTGTGGTCTCACCAGTGTCAAGTACAGGGGGACAATCGCTTCCCTATCCCCTACTGGCCACACCATTTCTAGTAGAAGCCAGGACGCTGTTGGCCTTGGCCACCTGTGCACACTGCTGCCTCATATTCAGCCAGCTGCTGACCAACATCCCTAGGTCCTTCTGCGACGAGCAGCCTTCTAGCCACTCTTCCACAGTCCCATAGTGTTGCATGAGGTTGTTGTGACCCAACTGCAGGACCAGACACTTTGCCTTGTTGAATCCCATACTGTCGGCCTTGGTCCATTGATCCAGCCTGTCCAGATTCCTCTGTTGAGCCTTTCTATCCTCAAGCAGATTGACAATCCCGCCCAACTTGATGTCATCTGCAAACTCCAGATAATTGGTAAAGGTATTGAACAGAACTGGCTCCAACACTGAGCCTAGAGGAACACCACTTGTGACTGGCCACCAACTGGATTTAATTCCATCCATCACACTCTCTAGGCCTGGCCACCCAGACAGTCTTTTACTAAGTGAAGAGTGCACCTATTCAAGCCATGACAAGCCAGTTTCTCCAGGACAATGCTGTGGGAAACAGTGTCAAAGGCTCTACTCAAGTGTAGGTAGACAACATCCACAGCCTTTCCCTTATCCACTGAGCGAGTAATCTTGTTATAGAAGGAGACCAGGTTACTCAGGCAGGACCTGCCTTTCCTCAACTCATGTTGGCTGGGCCTGATCACCTGGTTATCGTCTAAGTGCCATGTGATGGCACTCACAATGATTTGCTCCATAAGCTTCCCTGGCACCAAGGTGAGGCTGAGAGGCTTGTAGTTCCCCAGATTCTCCTTTCAGCCCTTCTTGTAGATTCTCCTATTAACTGGGAACAACTCGGTCAGCCAGGACTGCTGATAAATGATGGAAAGTGGCTTGGTGAGCAATTCTGCCAGCTCCCTCAGTACCCTTGCGTGGATCCCATATGGTGCCATAGACTTGTGTGTATCTTATTAGTGTAACAGGTCACTAACCGTTTCCCCTTCAACTGTGGGGGCTTCATTCTGCTCCCTATCTCTGTCTTCCAGCTCAGCAGGCTGCGTACCTAGTCATCAACTGATCTTACTCCTAAAGCCTGAAGCAAAGAAGGCATTAAATACCAAAGCACAATACTTACACATATAAGAAATCCCCTTTCTTTTTGCTAAGAAAAATGAGAGAAAAACCTCCCTAGAGAAGTATGGTAACAACACATTCAAGCATAAAGATCCAAGAGAAGCAGCAAGAAAATATAAAATTACTTGAATCACTACAGCAAACCAGTGTCCTTCAGGGGCTTCAATACTCCTAGCCAAGGGGAATACAGTTGATGAAAGTTAAGAGCATTGAATTGTGCAGGCAGAATAATTCTCTGTGGGCTCAAGGCACAGAGTTGGAATGGGGTTTCAAGTCTGAAGACATTGAGATCTGGGAACGTTGCTCAGGATTATGAAGCCTGTGAAATGCAAAACTAGAGCTAGTTAATGCCATAACTCTTTATTGCCATAACTCTTTATTGAATTGCTTTCAAGGTCCAAAGATTTTCATTTAAAATCTTGAAATCTCAATTTCTGTGAAGACTTGAAAGGAGTTCTCATACTAGCAAGCCCTCCTCAAACGTTGCTACTAGTTTAACAGCTATTTACTTTAAATGAAATGCAAGTGGAGATAGATATTCCTTCAATATCCTGAAATATTATGCTTCCTTGTGTATAGCCAGAAACTGAACCGAATGGACAAGTTGTACTCATTCCTTCTCCATTCTTTTGGGAGAATTATAGAAGTCTTTGTCTCCCAAGTGTATAGGACAGAAAAAAATGCCCATTACAGGATTAAGGAAGGTGACAAGCGTGTTTTTTACCCTATGCTGCATGATAGATCTAGTGCAGATCAGTTCTTTGTCCTGTTCTTCAGTCATTTCTGTATTTCCACATCTAGCAGGACAGGAAATGTCAGTCTTATTCCAGACTGGTAGACATTTTTCTCCCCATCTGCTGCTCATTTTGACCAACCCTTACTATGTCAAGCACAGAAGATACAGCAACTTCAAGATTAATTTATCAAACAAGAAGCTGATTTGGAGATGCTTCATGTATCATTATGTTTACCTTTTCTGCCACATATCTAGATTTTCTAAGTTAAAATCTCTCTGTAAAAACACATTCCTGCTTCTCCGTTTATGAGAAAGGTGGTTGGAATAAAAGTATTACCTAAATGTTCTTGCTATATTATGTGGCCTAAAGATTCAAAACAACCTAAAACACTTTGGCAGAAAGAGGTTAAAGTGAAAAAAGCCCCACAACCCTGAATTTTCCAAGGGCTTTAGCTTAGCTCAAAGCATATATATCCCATGTGATCCTTTTGGCATGTAGCATGAGCTTAGATTTCCACTACTGTTAGCCAAAAGCCCCATGTGTCTCAGAGACAGATTCCTCTTGATAAAAAGCACAAATATTATGTAGCAAATAGAAGAGTCCCTGGGAATCAGGGTCGAACCTCTGTTTACACCAGACCAATAAATCAAAGCCTGAAAGACTGTATTAACAGGAGAACCTGTCAAATTTACCTATGTCTTGAATCCGGCATAACACAAAGGACCCATCAGCTGCAGGACTGACCATAACTTTGCGAGGGAGTCTTGCTTGTTCCTTTCACAAAGCTCCTTCTATCAGGATTTAGCAACTCATTTACAAGGACAGAGCTAAAGTAGTTTGTAAGCATTGAAAAAAAAAAACCCACCAATTCTGCATGGTTTAATAACGCAAATTCTGCCATCTAGTGACCAAGGAAAATTAGCCTACAGTTTATGAACGAGCTGAAGGAGGATTGGCTCAAACGGCTGCAACTGTGCCATAACTGCCAGATGGGCACTGTTGTAACACTGCTGGTTCCCATAGTTTGTCCAGACAGTCTGCCTGCACCCTCAGAGTATAAAAGGTACTGAGTCTATGCTGCTCAGCAATGGATGAGAAGGACGATCAATCCAGTATGTAGAAGCCCAGTCTCAAGGTGCATTCATCAGCACACGCTGGCACTGCTGATGACTCCAGTAAACCTTGTCTTCAGGCAGCTCAGTAACCAGGTTCAGCTGTTGCCTGCACAGAAGCACAACACTGTCAGAGGGAAAGGCAGCAGCCACTGACCTTCTTTCACTGTCCTTTGGCTTACTGGACAGGGAGCCTTATTTGGGCCCCAGATCTCCATCCAGTCTGTGAGCAATGGTCTAGGAGGACCTTCCTGCATTCAGAATTCACCACTGTTCTCCAGATGAACTGACAGCAACGAGCACTCGGCCTGTGAAGCAGGTTGGCCACAGAGCAATTCAGTGCAATTTCCTAGAAGTTTTATGGAGTCCTCTGAGTCGAGCAATACATGAAAAGGATGTCATCTGGATACAGAGGAAATGTATATGCTCTCCTCTGCCCAGGATCTCGTGACCTTGTTTTCATTGTCCTCTGCCATGTGCACAGGTTCTGGGAGGAGACAAAGCTTTTAGGATGGAAAGGTTGCCATGCCTGCTCTTATGAGGGGAAATGGCAAATGGCATGGCGTTTAGAAAAGTGTTTTCAGAGCAAAATCCTGCAGGTTAAAACAACTAGCTTCTGCTCATCTGCCTTGGAAGCATTCCTAGAATTAGATAAGTGTAAATGCATTACTACTTGTTGCATTTCTCAGTGCTTACCCATAGCAAAACACTTCTCAAGCTTTTGTAAAGGGGATGGCAAATGGATAGAACACCATAGATGGAAGACTATAGATGCAAAAAGCAGAGCTGTTGTATTACTAATTAATGAAGTCTGCAAATAATCATTAAATACTTGGCAGGGCCAGAGCTGCAAAGAGAATCCAGATTTGCCATCTCCATTTTCCTTGCTCAATTTGAAAATCCTTTGTCTCTAGGTAGTTGTCCAACTGTTATACATCCTTAGTAACAGTGCTGTAAAAAAAAGCTACTGGACCTAAAGCTAGCTATAGGGCTTTGGTTTTGAGCAGCCGCTTTGTTCTTCCTTATACATCAGTAACTCAGAAAACCTAATCAGAATCTATGGTGAGAGAAGAGTCTAGTCCAGCATCTTTAGAACCCTGTACCTCATACAACTATTCAACCCTATCCAAGGAAAATAAAGGTAGCTGTTCAAGAAGGCATTTCTATAGCACTCCAGTATAAACTTTAGCTAGTTTCCTGGTTGATGCTATAGCATTTAAACTGAGCTTTTTCAGATGGAAAATAAAAAAGGAAGTAAAGCAAAAAGTATTCATTCTCTCTAATGTTTGACAGACTGTGCCATGCAGCTACTGCTAAAACCTTTTGGAAGGCATACTCTCCTTCTGTACAGCATGCATTTGCCACATGGAATTGAAGGCACTTGGGATTATCACAGCAATACAGCAAAATATACATAAATCAACAGCCAGGTTTTTTTTTTTCTGCCCCCCCTACTATCATGCTAAATAGAAATCCTACCTTCTTGGTGATTAAACCATGTATTAGTACAACTGAAAAAGCAAGATTCTGTTAGGAGAGAGAAAGATGCCAAATTCTTGTGCCACTACATACATATTTTTTCCTCCAGCTTCATCTGGTTTCTCAGCCTTTCCTGTTTTGTTCAGGAAATTCTAGCTGTTATTTGAAAGCAGAATCACTAAGCAGTGTTTATTTCAATAAAAAACTGGATTCAGAAAATAAGGGTGAGGGAAAGGTAGCACACTACATAGATACCAAAGGAGATCCAGAAAATGTTTTGATTTTTATTTTCTTCTAAGGAACTCAAAGGTGTACACACTACTCAAGACAGCAGCTATTTCTTAGGAATACAGTGGGGCAGGGTGTAGAGATCTCTTAAGTGGTCCACCTAAAATGTTCAGTTCAGGGAAGATGTCCTCCTATATGTCCCTACTGTTTCCTGATATGAATGGGTACACAGCTCTGGGTGGGGTTTTTTCAGACCATATTGTCCTAAATGTTCAACTGAAGGATTAAAAAATCCATAGTTAGCCTGGATAAATATTCCTGGATTTATACAGCAAATGATCCCAAAATGTCACATGACTTTGATTCTCCATCCTCAGACATTGTTAAGAGAACTGGTTTTCAGAGCTACTACTAGATCTTACATGCATGTGCATGGCGGTGGTGGTGACGGTTCTTCATTTCAAATAGAAGTGACCCAAAGCACAGATGTCTCTCGAAAAATTGCAGTGAAAAGTCTTGCACACACACAATCAGTTTGACATTCATTATGCATCAGTTAAAGTGTCAGAAGAGCCACTAGGCCACAACTTAAGCCTGGGTATAAGTTTCCTGCTCTAGAGCAGTGAGGCACACTAGAATAGACTGACAAAGAGTTAAAAAATTATTTCTGCACAGATTGCTCTTTTTTTTTTTACCTCATAGAAAGGAGACAAAACAATTCACAAGTGCTAATGATTGATACTTCATGCCCACCTAGAAACTCATAGGGAGAAACAACTGCTGCAAGAGGTATTCAGTCAGATCTAGGTAAAAGAAAACACAAAACCAGCAGGAACCAACATCCTCTCTACTTAGACTGAAGGTAGCTCATCTGCCTCTCTTTACAAATGTGCCATACACACTGTTTGACACCTGCTTAATGACTACTATGATGACTCACAGAACAAACCCTCCTCACAACAGAATGAATCTGTGCTATAAAACAAACCTGGTCCCTCCTGCAAGCTCAAGAGCTGAGGTGGAGGTTATTGCTTTAAGCCTGAGAAGATGGGGAACTGTCACAGGAATATAGTCCACAGGCAATCCACTACAAAAGAATGCCAGATACAGTAAAGCCTCCTAATTCTTTCATAGGTTACCCACCTCCATTGAAAAAGGTAGATCCACTCATTACAGGGGTGGAAGAAGTCCCCTCTTCTCATATCCAGTCACCAGCACTAAGCAGAACGCATCCTTTGGAGACATTGTGGACAACTGTTCAAGGAGTGAGGCATTCATTTGAAAAGCAAGTGAATGGTAGCATAATACTCCCAACAGCATTTGCAGTATCTTAGTAATTAGCTGTTCAACTCAAAACCAGCTTTTTAATGTTTTAAAAAAGAAAAAACATTAATTCCTTTTTTTCATATGGTAGAACAAACAGCTACTGAAATCTGGTTTTGTGGGATGGTCATTGTTTACACCTGATAAGGAGTTTTTATTGTGTAAAGTCCCTGTTTAACATAAGTAATCTGAGAGCCAGAGGAACCTGTGTTTTCTTTGTCTCCTCACAAATCTTCCTGCCTTTCACTGTTTCCATGCTTTCATTGCTCCTAGTTTGCAAACACAGACTTGCCATAACCTCAACCCATCTCAAATGCACAGTGCATCAAGAAACAGTGAGGGCAGGCAACTGCTCCACAAGGGATGTGAGCTTGTAGCTGGGAGCCTTGTTATACAGGGACCTCACAAAAAAGGCACGAAGATGCAGAGCTGCAAGTCTGGGTCAGGACCGGGGCAAGATGCAGTGATTAGGATCAGACAGACCAGAAATGAAGCAGTCTGATGCCAGTCAGGCAGCCGAGCCAGTGAGTCTGGATCCAGGTGAAGACCAGGTGCTGACACATCTGCTTACACGGCTGTGATGTGGAATACCAGTAGAGCCTCAGCATAAGAACAGCTCCCTGGGAAAGGAGGGGTAGGTCCTTTGCTCTGGCCTTCTCTACAACAGCCCTTACCAGTGAAGGAGCTGACTGTCAGCTCAGATAGCTAACCTTAACTCAGCCAACTGAAATCCTTAAAGGCAGATGCAATCTGAAGCAAGATCTGAAGCAAGAAGGGAGAGCTTCCTCATCTACTTCTAAAACTTGCAAGAGGCTTTCTGGTAATGAGCTATTACAAGCATCTACCTCAGAAAGACTTGGTGGAGTACTTATATAACATTTCCACAGTACTGTTAAAAATATTCCATATCAAATGTATTCCATCTTTAAGTCTGAAAACTATCTCACCAAATCTGCTGAATTCCAAAGTGACACACTTTTCACCCTTCCTCATCCCTGCCAGATGAGGCAGGGATGCACCCTATCCTAGGGTTCTTCCAGTGTGCCATGGAAACTGATAAAGCTGCACTATTTGTAGGCAGGGTCTGTCAGAGGTTCTCTGGACAATGCCTAGCTAGCTGCCTTGGTTAGGTTTTTTTAATCTATTCAACAAAGTAACAGGGACATTGACAGGACGAATAAAGATAACCTCTTCAGTCAATTATTAGCAATCATCCCACCTTCCCCCAAGTCCTTAGCCTGGTGCCTGAGTCCGTCACCCCAATATCTCAGGTCTGTGTCATTAACCGTGTGCTCATTGTTCCCACAACAGAAGTTAAACGCTCATCTGCCACAGCTGTGATGATGTGACAACAGAGAGCTGTTTCTCAGTGTGACCTGCCAATAGTGATGTGCCTTCAAGTGAAGCAACAACATGTGGGTCCCTTCCAAAGTAGTGATCCTATGATTCTATGGGAGTGTTAGGAATGGTTGGACTCAATGATCCAGTGGGTCCCTTCCAACCTAGTGATTCTATGATTCTATGTTTGGCAAGTCAGCCTAGTATCTACAGGCAAACTGATTCTGCTTTTATTTTGGAAGTATTCTCCTAATTTGGGAACTTAAAACTGTCAATGGAAACACTAATAGTAGGAAAAACTGGTGCAGATGACTAGCAGTTGGAGTTTAAATGCTGTTAGAAAGAAGCAAAGTGCAACCAGAACATTCTGGAGTACTATTGAGTTAATGCCTACGGCAAGAGACAGAGTTTCCACAGACAAATCCTGGCTTTCTACACATTATAAAACAATCTACTTGGTAGAGTTTATTCCAGTATTTAGGGGAATACTTTGCCAAATTAAACAGATGTAGCCAGAACAAACCAAACCGAACCTAAAGAAACATTGACTGATTGTATTCCTGTAAAATACCTCTGCATTTGAATGAACAATCAGAAGCAACTGTATCTCTGTAAATTTTGCAGGTGAGGCATAGCCTGCAGGTAATAAAAAAAATGGCAATCAAAGATAAAGTATTGACAAGAAAAAAAGCTTGAAGAAGCTAATAGGCCCTATTCTACTCAAGAATACCATCTGCCAATGTTTTCTCTTTGGTGTTTATACCACAGTGAGTATTGCACATGTGCAAGGATTTATTTTTTATCCCATTCAAGGTTTTTGTGGCCTTGGCTCCACAGCTGTTAGTATGAGGCTGTGTCAGCCAGGACAAGCCTAGTTCAAGTGACACAGGCGGCTTGATATCTGATACTGCTAAGCAGAGGCAATTTGCATATACTGCAGCAAAAACACTGTTCACAGTACCATCCAGCTGTCCAGGACCAGAAAGAATGGAAGCTTTCCAAATAGACTAGCTGGGTCACATAAGTTCTAACACTTGCAAAGTTTAAATGATTTGCTTAAAAAAGCAATGTGCTTTGTTTTTAAAAAAAAAAAAAAAAGAAAGTGAAGATTAACAAGAGTTGATGGATGCAGAGAACTTCTGAAAGTTTCCATCTTTTCTGCAAGCCAGAAAAATTAATGTAACACCAGATTTTCAGCCATTCTTACAATAAATTACAGGCTTTCGTTAAGCAAAGTACTGGTTAAGAGTTTAAAGTTAAGCATGTCTCCATTTGTAAGAAACATGCAAACTGAGATCCTCTATTCCAAATAAATCTTGATGCCTGTATCTACTTATTTTTTGTAACCGGAGTGGTGGGCATTGCTTTCCAAATTTTTAACACCCTCATTTTAAAGGTGAACATGGCTCAAAGAACAACCATGCAGTGAGACTGGGACCTTTAAAACACAACTCAGAAGCAAAATACCCAGCAAAATTCAGTGTGAAGGCCTTCATATCTTCTGCAGCTGCACTGGCAGTATGTATACTGCCAACTGCAGCATGGAGCCAAAATATGCTTTGCCCTGTGACAGTCCTGTCTCTTTGTCTACCTTGCTGGTTTGATTCAGCCTTAAAGCTTCAAAAGAGTACTTTTAAGGACTTATGCACAGTATACCCATCACTAGTTTAAGCTGTATCTGTGTCTATTCACCTACACTGAGTATATGAGTGGAGCTTGCGTCCATGATAAAGCATTATTTGGTCTTAAACCTGAACTTGAGTTGAATTCTGAGCCCACTGCAGATGTTCTCCACAACCAACAATTGAGACCTGAGTCAACTGAGCAACCTCTAGTTGACCTTTACTATAATTAAGCTAGAAAACAGTTACAACATAAGTCAGTCTCTGGAGAGTGATGTTTATATGCTCCTTCTCTCTCATATAAAATACTATGCAGAAATCCAGAGCAACACAACAAAATGAATATTGCCATGTCTCCTTTCTTGTTTTCCTCTAAGAAAAAGTTCAATCTTCCTTGACAAATGCTTCCTTGCATAACATTAAGGAGTGCAGAAGGTAAGAGTACCTCCCTCCATAGCCCCTCTTCCTATCTTCCCTAAGAAAACACACAGCAGGCCGCTTCAGAATAGTGGGTTTTAGGCAATGACTTTTCTCCAAGAGATTTACTGCAGCAGCCTTACAAGATTTGTAGCAGGCAGTCTTCCATCTGTAGTCTAACATCATCAGTGTAAGAGCGATAATGCTTCTATGGTGCAATGACAGGAGATTATAATGGCTAATCATGTATTATGATGACACTGTCTTGACAGGAAGGATTGCATTTGGCTTTGTCTGTCTCCTCTGGGCAACACAAAACTTTCTTACAAAGCTGCAACAAATTACATTTTCCTCCTTGCTACCCTGACATCAGCTGATCTCTCTCTCTGGGATTTCTCAGAGGTTTGGATATTGGACATTTCACCTACAAATTCCTAGCGCAATTCTGGCTCACTTGCATGAAATGATCTGTTCATACAGTTCTTCATGCACAGGTGCCCAGCATCAGAATACGGTCCAATAAGTATTAAATAATGCAAATCAACATGTTTTAATATAAAAGGATATCTATTTTATTTTCATTACGGCATAAATGGGCTACTGTAGGCACAAAATATATGCACAGAAAGCCATATTGCCAACATAATATTATTTTCGTAATCAGTCTTGCACATTGTTGATAGCCACAAATGGATAAGTCCTCCACTGTACACCTCTGTCCTCTCACCAGTTCATCTCTAAGAGTACAACAGACCAGAACTTCAAGACTGGGCAAAGAGTTCCACCTTTCTAATTAACTGAAAAAACTCTCTGCTGCTTTCTCTTTTCTCTTCTCTTGGGAGCCTCACTCAACATATCTAATGTGACTGATTTATGGGGCTGCAGCGCAAAGTAAAATCACAACAGGTTTTCTGACTTTGCCAGTAAGTTCACTGAATTGACCCGTTCCTCTGTGGTCAGATCTGCAGCAAGAAGAAAATCCTAGCTTTAAGTTGTGAGAGCTCAGACTTACTGAGCAATATGCAACTCTCCTTACTCAGAGATGAAAAAGTCTGCAAGAGTTCTGCCACTCTGATTGCAAAGCAGGATCACTTCAATGCTTTTGCTGTGTCTGACATGACCTTTGGTAAAGAAGCTGGACTTTGTAAGCTTCAGTTCTCTGCTTTGTGACTGGTATCCTAGCATTATACGTGTAGATGTCTTGGTAGCCATCAGCAGTCTTTAGAATGATAATAAGCTGAGTTTGTCTACTAGACGAGAGAGGCAAACACACGAGTGTAACGCCTTGCTGGTGCAATACTCAATTTTCAGTCTGCACAATGCAACCCTTCCCTCTCATTAATAGCAAGGCCAGGTTTGGACTGTCTCTTGATCGAGCCGTTAGCCTAGTACAGACGCTATTTGAAAACACCATGCCAAAACTCATACTTAAGAACATACCCAAATGATCAGAATTTTATCTACTGCCATTTTAAAGGTATTTCTCTCGTTAACATGGAGGAAAAGCTATAGACTGTTTTGTACCTTGGAAAATCTTTAGGTGTTTAAATATGGGTGCCTAAGCATCCTACATCTGGTGAAAAAAAGGTAAAAAATATCACGCAGTTCCTGCTTCGTGGAATATTTCCTTGTCTTATTTTTTTCACCTCCCCTGAACTTCCCACAGTGGAAGCAGTCTGGATATAACTTACAATTTATTAAAGTACTAAGGGCATTTCATGATTTCAGGGCCTTCCCTCTGTCGCCATCTTAATTTCTTGGTATCAGATGGTATTTCAAAAACCCTAACCTGTCATTCTGAGTCTAGAAACAAAATGAAAATATAAAGGTCGTCCTCCTTGGCTAAGGGGTGAAGGGCAGACTCAAATATATTATAGCAACAAGCTACATTCCTATTAACACTAAATCTGGGCAGCCAGATTTGCACTTTAGTAGCTTGTGATGTCACCATGCCTTAGAGCAGATTACAATCAGCTTCAGAGAGAAATCCACAAAGCACAATTCAAAAAATGCACTTAAGTATGTCCCTAAAGTAAGATTCAGCATTTCCCATTTCAATCCCATCCAGTTTCTTCCCAAAATACTAATCTGAATAAATATAAATACAGGTACAATCATGAATAAGCAAGAACCTTTTAACTTTTCCTCTCCTTTGTGTGTGGCCAAACAAAGCATGCTTAAACTAATGAAAGCCAGACGTACTACTGCTACTATTACCATATCCCTGTCAAAAACATAACCCTAGTTTCTTTGGGCCAGAAGCAGAGATAAGGGCAATTACTCTGGTGGTTATTTCTAACTCACAGATTTGTCCAAATACTTTGTACAGCTCTCGCATACTTACACTAAAACTCAGCTACCTATGCTACTGCTGGTCTTTCCATAAAGGCTCCCCCAGCCAACAAAGGCCTGGCATTTTTTAATCACTATAAAGCCACCATTCCACCTACACAGCCATGCAAAGCTTTTGATTATCAGCTAGAATGCCCTTTTTCTTTTTTTTTTTGAAGAGTCCAAAACTTTGGAGGGCAGAGACTATACTTTAATACATTACTATCTTTAGATGCTTACGCTGAATGTGTTTAGTCTACATGCAAGAAGTAGGAGGCAGTATTTCATTACCATGACAACACTTGGAGGTCTTAAATGAAACTATTGAAATTCAAGTCCTAAATGAAAGGGCTATTTAGAAAAATTGAACATGGTCTATTTAACAGACTGACTAAGTCACATCTATAGCACAGACATCATGCTGTTGTTACCAAAGCAAAAGAAAAAGACAAACACTGGGACAAAAGTCATTTCTGTAAGTGGCAAAAACTGAGGAACAGAGAAACTGTAGTAACATGTCCAAAGTTACATAAGAATTGACTATCGATTTTTTATTATCTATTCCTGTGTCAATCACTAAAGAAAAATGCCTCCTAGAGAATGTTCCCCCAAAACAGGTCTTTGATGGTCACACCTTCGAATACGGCAGAAATATTTGGATAGAATGAGGTGGAACAATGAGAAATAAAAGCAATATATGTACAAGTGGTAAAAAAGGATTTTAACCAGGCGTTAGAAAAAAAGGAAAATTGAGAGAACTGATGTTACTTGACATTAAACTGAGAAAAGCTAAAAAAAGGGTATGATTCACAATTCACCCACATGCCAGTTTTTGTTCTATTTTGGAAGCCTAACGAGACTCCTCCTACAGTATCAAGGCCTCTTTTGCCTCATCCTGCCTGTCAAAGGATCACTTTAAACTCAAGTCAATGTTAATCACAGTTATTCTACTATATTGATAACATTAAACCTGCTACAGAGTTAAGATTCAGGAAAAAAAAAAAAAAATCACTTTAGAGTATCAGCTCATATGTTTATGCTAAGCTCAAACAAAAATGATGGGCCAGTAAACTTACCATAACAGGGACTGCCAGTTTCCAAAGAGAACACTGTTTCATTCTGAGAAACACTATCATCTTTACTGATAAAATGCAGCCATGCAGTGACTTCCCTGGCTCAGAACATCTGAGGTATTTGTCACTACCTGCATGGCTTAGGAATATGGTCCAGCCTACGGTTCCAAGACTGAACCTGTATCAGTTAACAACGCAGCAGCATCCTGATGTAGTTCACAAAACGAGTTTTTTTTTTGCGTTGCTGAGGCATACCCTCAAAAGAATGACACCTGCATTTGCACCTCTGGGAAGGCTACCTCTTAAGGAAAATAAGATGGTATAATGAATATACTGATGTAAAACTCAGATATTATTGCTAGTGGATTGTGATAAATTGAGTATTGTGTTAAGAGTATAGTCAGAACCGGTTTTGGGAAAGCAACCTTTAGGACAGTTATAAGAACACTGTTCAGTTATATAGCCCTTTCTATGGCTGGTTTAAAGCCCGGTCCAGTGGAATCAATAGGTTGTGCAAGAAATGTCAGATCTAGAATAGGTATTTGATTTAATGATAACTAATGATTAAAAGGTTGAACTACTCTCAGTATAGACATAGATTAGATATAGGAATAAGCTACTGGAACTGCTTGAGGTTTTCTTTACAAGTTTTAAAGAATAAACAGAAATATCTCAAGAAAGAAGATAAGCGATTTTTATGATTGGTAGAGAAACATGAAGCATTGCTTCTGAGGGAGAACCAAAACAAGACAGCAGAGATGAATTATCAAGGTAGACTTTAAAGAATACTGAACAATAGAGAACAGAGAGCCCATGGAAAAACAAAAAGAACTTTTCAAAGAAATAACACATCAAGAACTTTTCAAAGAAAGAATACCTATTGTATAATACATATAAATATCTGATGATTTTGTGTGGGCTTTTGCCACTTACTGAGGTGATGACCCAACTCTGAGTTGTTAATACAGCAAGCCTAGAGTTACCCAGATTCTGGTGAAAATCCTTTAACACTAGCAAACTTGCTAAAACCAGCTGCAAAAAAAAAAAATGGCAGTCAGCCCTGAGCCGAGGGAACAGATTCACTTCTTTTGCAGTCACTTAGGGCTACCATTTCAGATGACTGCAATACAGTGCATGTTTGCACCAAAAGAAAGAGCTAGTTGGGAGAATGGGATAAACTGCACTAAAAGCAGTATAAAGAACAGGCCTGCCAGTTTGTTGATTTCTCATCTTTCCTATCAGCAAGCAGCACCTCAAGTCTCCTCTCACACCTGCAAATACAGGTACCACAGAGCCACTCAAGCAGCTCTCATCTCCTCAACACAGGAAAGACACAGATCTGTTGGAAAGAGTGCAGAGGAGGACTGTGAAGATGACCAGAGAGCTGAAGCCACTCCCATACCAAGGCACACCTAGACAGCTGGGCTTGTTTAGCTTAGAAGAGGTTCCAGGATGACTTTATAGCAGCATTTCAGTAATTAAAGGGGGCCTACAAGAAAGCTGGGGAGCGGCTGTTTATCAATGAGCAAGAGGATGACAGGTAATGATTTTGAGCTCAGAGGAGATTTAGATTAGATCTGAGGAAGAGAATTTTTACTGCAAGGGTAGCAAAACATTGGAACAGATTGCCCAGAGAACCTGTGGATGCCCCATCCCTGTTAAAGGCCGGTTGGATGGGGCCTTGAGCAGCGTGGTCTGGTGGGAGGTGCCCCTGCGCACAGCAGGGAAGTTGTAACTGGGGAGATCTCAAGAGGTGTCAATAATAAGAAGAAGCTTTATGTGCTTTGGAGGAAAGGACAGGCATCTTGGGTGGACTACAGGGACGAAGTGAGATCGTGCAGGGAAAAAATCAGGAGGGCCAAGGCCCAACTAGAATTAAAACTCGCTAAGTCTGTGAAAGACAACAAAAAGTCTTTCTACAAGTACATTAACAGGAAAAGGAGGACGAGGGAGAATATCCAGTCTCTATTGGATGCAGAAGGAATAACAGTGACAGGGGATAAGGACAAGGCCGAGGTACTTAATGCCTTCTTCGCCTCAGTCTTTAATAGCAAAGAAAGTTGTTCCTTCTGTTTACAAATCCAAGAGTTAGAGGGGCAGATTGAGGCTCCCATGATCCAAGAGGAGGCGGTTAGAGACTTGCTTGCCCAGCTAGACTCCCACAAGTCTATGGGGCTGGATGGGATCCACCCAAGAGTATTGAAGGAGCTGGCGGATGTCCTTTCCAAACCCCTATCCATCATCTTCCAGAGGTCCTGGCTGACTGGGGAAGTTCCACTGGACTGGAGGCTGGCTGATGTTGTGCCCATATACAAGAAGGGTTGCAGAGAGGATCCGGGGAACTACAGGCCTGTCAGTCTCACCTCAGTGCCAGGGAAAGTCATGGAACGGGTAATCTTGAGTGCTATCATGAAGCACATGCAAGAGAACTGGGTGATCAGGCCCAGTCAGCATGGGTTTACAAAAGGCAGATCTTGCCAAACTAACCTGATCACCTTCTATGACAAAATCACTCCATTACTGGATGGGGGAAAGGCTGTGGATATAGTCTTCTTGGACTTCAGTAAAGCCTTTGACACAGTTTCTCACAGCATTCTGCTTCAGAAACTGTCAGCCTCTGGCCTGGACAGGCGCACACTCTCATGGGTTGAAAACTGGTTGGATGGCCGGGCCCAGAGAGTGGTGGTCAATGGAGTTAACTCCAGCTGGAGGCAGTCACAAGTGGAGTTCCTCAGGGCTCAGTACTGGGTCCAGCTCTGTTCAATGTCTTTATCAATGACCTGGATGAAGGCATTGAGTGCACCCTCAGCAAGTTTGCAGATGACGCTAAGCTGGGAGGAAGTGTCGATCTGCTGTAGGGTAGGGAGGCTCTGCAAAGGGATCTAAACAGGCTGGACCGCTGGGCCGAGACCAATGGCATGAGGTTTAACAAGGCCAAAAGTGCCGGGTCCTGCACTTGGGGCACAACAACCCTATGCAGCGCTATAGACTGGGGGAAGAATGGCTGGAGAGCTGCACGGAAGAGAAGGACCTGGGGGTGCTGGTTGACAGCCGACTGAACGTGAGCCAGCAGTGTGCCCAGGTGGCCAAGAAGGCCAACGGCATCTTGGCTTGTATCAGAAATGGGGTCACCAACAGGTCCAGGGAGGTTATTCTCCCTCTGTACTCGGCACTGGTGAGACCGCACCTCGAATACTGTGTTCAGTTCTGGGCCCCTCACCACAAGAAGGATGTTGAGGCTCTGGAGTGTGTCCAGAGAAGAGCAACAAAGCTGGTGAAGGGGCTGGAGAACAAGTCTTACGAGGAGTGGCTGAGAGAGCTGGGGTTGTTTAGCCTGGAGGAGGCTGAGGGGAGACCTTATTACTCTCTACAACTACCTGAAAGGAGGTTGTGGAGAGGAGGGAGCTGGCCTCTTCTCCCAAGTGACAGGGGACAGGACAAGAGGGAATGGCCTCAAGCTCCGTCAGGGGAGGTTCAGGTTGGATATCAGAAAAAAATTCTTCACAGAAAGAGTCATCGGGCACTGGAACAGGCTGCCCAGGGAGGTGGTCGAGTCGACTTCCCTGGAGGTGTTTAAGGAACGGGTGGATGAAGTGCTGAGGGACATGGTTTAGGGAGTGTTAGGAATGGTTGGACTCGATGATCCAATGGGTCCTTTCCAAACTTGTGATTCTGTGATTTCTTCCAACACAAAACGATTCTACCACAGAATCACAGAACAGTTCTATCGTTCTATGATCTCCCTTTCAGGAAGTACCAGCCAACTGCAAACCACCCTGACCAGAGCACGACTTTCCGACCCTGCCATGCTTCACGCTGTCCCCGCATGGGGACCGCCGCTGCCTCCCACAGGGCTCCCACCGACCAAAGCGGGAGCAATGCCTGACCACCTCGGACTCCGTAAAGGAGGAAACCACAGCGCCAGGGCCCGAGGGCCAGGCCTGCCGCCAGCCTCGCCGTCGCGTTGGCGACTGGGCAAAACCCATTGCGCCACCGGAAACGGCGGGCGGCCGCGCCGGAGACGAGGGCAGCACCAGAGGCCGCGCATGGACTCCCCGCGCTGCGGCGCACAGGCCGCGCCCCTTAGCGCCCGCCCTGCCTGCAGGCCCCTCCTCCCTGCCGGTAGCCCTCGCCCCGTTAGGCCCCGCCCCGTCTGTAGACACCGCGCCTACCTGCAGGCCCCGCCCCTGCCTGCAGGCCCCCTCCGGCTCCCATCTGCAGGCCTCGCCCCCTGAGCCTCTCCGCCTGCAGCCCCCGCCTCTGTTTGTAGGCCACGGCCCCTTCGGCCCCGCCCACAGCCTGCAGCTTTCTTCTCTGCCTGTAGGCCCTGTCCCCTGTCTGCAAGCCCCGGGCCCTTAGGCCCCGCCCCCTTTTGGTCTCGCTCCTTCCTACGGGCCCCTTTATGCCCCGCCTCCTGGCTTTAGGCCCCGCCCCCTCAGAGCCACCGTCTTCTTAGACCCCGCCCCTCACACACGGGCCACGCCTCTCTATGCCCCGCCCCTCCCTGCCCCGCCCCCTGCCAAGCGGTCTCGTCCTCGGGCCCCGCCCCGTCTCCCCCCGCCCGTCTCAGGTCCCGCCTCTTCCCCTGAGCCACAGCCGTCGCCACGCGGGGGGAGGATGAGGGGGCGCCGCGGCGGGGCTGGTGCCGCAGCCGCGCTCTGCTGATCGGGTCCAGCCGAAGGGGTGCCCGCCGCCTGCCCGCCGCCGGGGCTGAGGCCGCGGACGCCATGGGCTGCTGCAGCTCCGCCGCGCAGGTGAGCGGCCCCGCCGCGGCCTCCGCGGCCCCTCCCGGCCCCTCCCGGCCCCGCGCCTCACCTGTGGCCCCGCTCTCCCGTGGCCGCGCACTTGGCGTCCCTGTAGCCGTTCTCTCCCGCGGCCTCTGGCTTCCCCTTCCCCTCCCGGCCAGCGGTTCTGCTCTCCCGCGGCTGTGAATCCTTCGCTCTCCCCTCCTGCAGCTCAGCTCTCTCATGGCTGTGAGCCCCTTTGCCTCCCCCTAAGCCCTGATGCATATAACTGTGCGGCATTTTCCTCCCCTCTGTAGCTCTGCCCTCTTATGTCTGCGTACCCCCTTGTTCGCCTCTGTAGCCTTGCTCCCACCGTGCTACGAACTTCCACCCTGTGCATAGCTCTGCACAGCGCGCTGTGCGTTGCTTCTTCCCCCGTGGATCAGCAGCATCTTGCCTCTTCTCCCGACAGCCCTCTGTGGCTTTGCGGTCTTTGCCATATCCTGCACCAATCCTCTGCGATGGCTGCAGCTGCATACTTTCAGTTCTCCCTTGCCGTTCCCACATTGACCTGCACTCCTGTCCTGTGGCTCTAAACACGCTCCTCCGCCTCTGTCACGCATGGATGCACCCACCTATATCGCTCTGCCCTCCCTCCACTTCCCCGCAACTTTTCCTTTAGGGCCGCTCCTGCCCCACCCCAGAGAGAGGAGCCGTCTCCTGGGGGAAACTTGGCACGGCCAGGGCCTCTCCCAGACCCGCTCTCTCTGGAAAGGGAGGTGGTCCTACTCCCAGTCCCCTTCCCCGCTCTGTGACCAATGGTTCAAGCGTCTGTCAGCATCCTTTTTCTCTGTTTGTGGCAGGCCCCATGTCTCTCTCTTACTTCGGAGCTCGGGTTTTCTTCGTCCCCAGTCCCTTGCTCTGCTTTGCCCTTGTTGACTCCCTTTTTTCCTCCACAGTGGTGCTTCCAAGTGAGGCACATTTGGGAGCTCCACCCAGCACTCCAGTTTACAACGCTTCTTCCTATTTATCTTTACCTTTGAACTACATAACCAAGGCTATACTGGTTTTCTCTTGGCTCTTTTCTTAAGGCGGTAGGACGAGCGATCATGACTAATGCTATGGCTGTGCTTTGCTTGCTTGTAAATGTTAGTTTCCTATGGATGTGTCGCTTGTGGTGGCTGAATCCAGCTACCAGGAGACTGCTTATGTGGGAAAGTCCGTCTCTGCTGTCCCAGATGACTCATCACAGAGATGAGTTTTTGTACATCATCCGTTCAGGCAGATTTTTTTTTTTTTTATGTAAGGGCTCTGTCCTTCCAATGCGAAAGACTGCACAGAGCTGTCCAGTTGCAATAAGGAACATCCTTTCTTTACAGCAAATTTTGCTGCAGAGGGGAAAGCAATCAGCTTTATGGTGCATGAAGAAATGGTCTGAATTTGAGAGGGAGATATATGCCAAATGTTAGGGGTAGATTTTAGAGTTGTTTGGTCACTGTAATAGACTGCCAGAGGAGATTGTAGAGTCTGTATTGTTTGAGGTTTGCTAAAAAATGTTAGATAAACAACTGTCAGGACTGGCTTAAGGAAATCTGATACCAACTCGGCACACTGGGAGAATAAAGTTGATGTTTTCAAGTAACGTTTAAGTCTTTTCCAACCTTATTTTCTGTGATTCCTATTCAAATTAGTTTTCTTAGGTGTTTACCAGGCCCTTTCCAGCTCTTATCTAGAATTCAAATTGCTGTTCACTGTTCTTTTCTGAAGTGAAAATGCAGGCTGATCTATGGGTAACTTTAGACAAAAAGCAGAAGAAATAAGAGGAAAAGGTGGTTTAAATATCTGTCTTGTTCAGAGGTTTCAACTGATGGATTTCTTTTTTTTCAGTGAAATTTGTGTTCCCCTGTCAGGGCACATGATGTTAGTAGTACGCTACTGAACCTTTCATTTGCTTTTCTTATGTGTTGCAAGGTATGGTACAGTTATTGAGCTTTGTATCCCAGATATGTAACTGAAGTATAAAGAATGGTTGTTTACTTATTATTCCTAATTCCCATGGCTAATTCCTTAGCCATGAGCAATTGTGTGTCTCCTCAGGAAATCCAAATCAAAGGCTAGTTGCTGCATATTTTAACAGCAACAGTTTTGTCTGGTCTATCGATTGCAGAAACCTTGCTACCAACGGTACAGCATTACATTAGAGCCTAATGTCTCCCTTATCCTCCCTTTTATCATTAAGAATAAATGTGTTGCTCACCTACCATTGTCTTCCTTCTTCCTCTGCTGTTATTTTCTCTTATGCTTTCCGTGAGCAGGAGTCCATGTTCCTTCGTGTTGCCTGCCTTGTCTCTTGCTTCTCCCTATGTAGCTTCATCTCAGTCTTTGACGTACCGTCTCTACTTTTATCATGGAATCCTCACCCTCATTGTTTATGACTTTGTTTTTCAAGTTGATTTCTCACTGAGTTTATTCTTCAGCTCTTTAGCGTATTTGATCTTCATCTGCTAATCCCCATTTCTGTTTCGGAGAGAAGTGATTATTTCTGTTTTGATTTTGCCAGCCATCTTATCTCATTACTGTATGTCCAAGTCCCATGGACTGCCGCCTCCTCATCTCATTTATGACAATGTACCTTGCCTAAGGCTGGTTGTTGAACCAGGCAGATTTCTTGACGTCTTCTTTCTAAGTCTTATTTCATACTCAATTATATATATTTTTTTTCGACTGCATTTCGCACTTCCTTTGCTTTGCAGGCTGTCAAGAGCTCTGCCTTAGGGTTTTTATTGTATCTCTTCCCCTGTGGAATCTAAAGGTTTCTGGCGAAAAAGTGATTAGAATTGGCATGTTTACCTTTGCTCATCACTCCTGATTACCACTTACAGTGATGGATTCTTATGTTTGCGCTCTGCTTTTTCTACATTTAACTGTGTGGCCTGACCCCAAAGCCCCATTCATTCCGTTTTTCTGTTTTAATTCAAAATTTCTGTTTCATACCTCTTGTTGCCATTTTATGCCTGGCTCAATCTTATTCTGAGTTGCTGTCCTCCATCCTTAAACTCACAGTCAGCTCCAGTCTTCTTCCCTTCTTTTCCATCTGCCTGAAACAGAAAAGTTGATGTTTATTGTTGTACATTCTCTCTTCCTTCTTTGTACTAAATTGATTCCAGTCCAGGTTCTTGGCCCTGCTGAAACTGCCTTCATTAAGATCTTTCTTTCTGGCCAAGTTGCAAGGATTGCCCTCCTTTCTTACCCTTGTTAATCTCTGCTGATTTCAATACTATCTTTAATCCTCTGCCACTTAATGGCTTATTCTCCCTGGGCTTCTGTAATGCTGTCCTCTTGTTATTCTTTGCTACCTTCTACTTTCTGATTATTTATTCTCCTCTACCACTGTTTATGATTATATTTCTAGTCTTTTTTTCCCCCTATTGTTGATTTACCTCCTAGTCTACCGAATTTTTCAACTTGGACTGCTGGTTGATGTTAACTAAAACTTATTACAGCCATACCAGGCTTTCTTCCAAGTGTACTCATTCTTTCGTGTTGTTCCACTACTTACCTGTTGAGGTCCTTAAATCTGGAATGCTTCTTTCCAGTCTATTTCTTTTTTTTTTTTTTTTTTTTTTTCCATTTTGGTCTTATTCCATACTCTCACAAAGTTCTTTCACTTCCCCTGATGTAGGTTCTCTGTGATCTCAATTTGCTTTTTATCCTTACAACCAGAGTTCCTATTTAGCTGTTGTTTATTTTTGGTGATACTACTGTATCATCCTCTCTGTTGCTTTGGGGCTATTGTGGTATTCTCCACTTATTTAGGTGCACTTAGCTGTATTTTTTTGTGCTTTAACTCTCACTAATTTGAAGCCTCAGCTTGCTGGGCAAACCTTGGGCAGTCAGCTGCACTCTACAGTTGTTATTTTAGAGCAGTCTATGTATTCTTCATACCAGATCCTAACACTTCTTTGAACTGTAGTTGTTAGGCCAAAGTGTGCTGATCTGTATGAGATGAAAACCTTGTAAAGCAGAAAAAAACATACCTCTGTGTTTCTTGTGTCTTACAGTGCTGTTGGTTGTCAATGCCTTCATGTCAATGCCTTGCTATATCTTTATCATTAGCTTCTCAAGATGATTGCTTCTGTCTAGGTGCATCTCTTTTGTCATGGATCTGCTGTGCGATAAAGCTCAAAGTTTTTACTAATTTTTTTGTCCAGGTAGTTTTTTTGTTGTGCTGGTTTGGAATTGATCTTCTCTTCCTAAATGTTAGCATATTCTGAACAAATGGTGCTGGAGCCCTGAGTTAATAGAATAATTTAGTTTCCTTTGAATCTTCAGTTTTGTTGAAGAAGAAAAAAGGAACCTGCAGTTGAGTGGCAATACACTCTCCCCCTTCTTCTGATTTTCTCTGTAATCAGTGTTATTTTCTGCTATCTTACAGCATTAATCCATTGTAAAACTGGTTTTGCTGGTACTGCTATAACTGTTAGGTTGTGCTGTAAATCTGTTTGTTTGTTTGAAGTAATCTGTACAGGCTTTGGAGAGGGAAGGGTGGTGTTTTTTTCTTTTAAGCAAGCAAATCTACTTTATAGACCAACTGGGATTGTTCCACTGATCTGGTTTATGGTCCAGCTCAACAA